>NW_011494852.1:5176847-5188018 GCF_000754665.1 Bison bison bison | reverse complement strand
AAACGGTGAGGGGCCCCGGGGCAGGTCTGGGGTTTGTCAGGAGTTTTAAATATGGGTCGCTGTCGGGCATGTCCAAGCAACGTGCCCGCGCTTGAAAAATAAAGCCTGACGGGGAGGGGGTGGCATCCAGGCTGCCTGTCCACACTTAGGGGTGGGAGGTGTCGGCCGAGCGCCAGCGCGGGTGGGTGTGGCTTCAGGCTGGCTCGGGGTCGAATGTCTGAAGGTCAGGAGTGTCGCAGCTGTGTGGCTGCCTGCCTGGGGAAAGAAAGCCCATGAGATGCTCCCTGGAAGTGGTTTATGCTCCAGACGTCCGGTGCTAGGCAGCCAGTATCTAGCGGGGTTGTGGTGGGTATCCTGTCGAAGTTGGACTCTGTGGCTCTGTGCGTGGTTGTGTGGGTAGGTGTGTGGGTGGATGCGCGCGCACCCCCAATATGGCCACGTCGCCGACTCTGCCTTTAGGGCTGGAGCTGGGAATGGCGCCCTTTTTGTACATTTTTGGCAGGTGTTGAATGGGGTCCGCGGGTGGGTGGGTCCTGGGCGCCTGCCTCAGCCCGGGATCGCGCTCCCATTGCACTCTTCGGCCCAAGAACTGACACAACTGCAGCCGCTCGCTCTCCAGCGCAGCGAATGGCGTTCTCCTGGGGCCGTTCATGGTGGTGTCGGGGGTTTCTAGGGTGCTTTCCAGGTGGTGCTAGTGATAAAGAGCCCACCTGCCAATGCAGGAGATGTAAGAGACGCGGGTTCGGTCCCTAGGTCGGGAAGATCCCCTGTAGGAGGGCATGGCGGGCCACTCCGGTATTCTTGCCTGGAGAATCCCGTGGACAGAGGATCCTGGTGGGCTACAGCCCATGGAGTCGGAAAGAGTCAGACACGACTAAAGCGACTTAGCACGCTTGCACGGGGTTTCTAGAGCTTTGGCTTGGGACTCTTCCTACTTCCACTTATCTGTTTTTCACCTCGTGGCCGCCAAGGCCCAGTCAACGTGCCCCCAGCCTAGAGGACAGAAACGTGGGACTCCAGCAGGTGGATCCGGTTTCTTTGCATCACAGATCTGGGCTCAATTTGGGTCTGGAAGTACCCAAAGCCAGGCTCTTGTGAAAGAAGGAGGCCACAGTCTGGGAGTCTTTCCCAGGACTCCCATCTGGGCCCCTAAGGTTGTCTGCTCTTCTTTTTGATGGTGAGAGAGGTAGCTGGCCTCTTTGGCTTTGGGCTCCCTCTCAGTGCCTGGGGTGGAGCAGGGATTTGTTCTGCCTTGGCCTCCCCCAGGCTCCAGGTAGGACCTGCAGTCTCATAGTTTCTTAACCATTTTCTATTTTTTTCCTTCTCTAAGAATCCAGAAGAGGAGAAGAAAAGAGTTGCTGTGCATCAAAAGTCATGGTGGAGGAGGTAAGTTGTTTGCTATTCTCTTCTTGGAAAGGGCGACTTGTTGGTTTTCAGGACACTATCATTTCAGGATTCTATGGGAAAATCCCCTGTAGAATGGAAAGGCTACCCACTGCAGTATTCTGGCCTGGAGAATTCCGTGGAGTCACAAAGAGTTGGACACAACTGAGCGGCTTTCGCTTTACTTCACTTCATCCAGGGGATTAACAGTAGTGATTTGGAGAAAGGGGAAGAGAGAAGGAAACCACTGATGGTTAAACCTGGGCTATCTGCTATGCATGTATTCTCATCTGGAATTTCCATTTCCCTGGATTTTGTTCAGTGTTGTAACAATCTTGGGGGCTTACCTGATGGCTCAGTGGTAAAGAATTCACCTACCAATGCAGGAAACATGGGTTCAATCCCTGGGTCTGGGATCCTCTGGAGAAGGAAATGCCAACCCACTCCAGTATTCTTGCCTGGGAAATCCCACGGACAGAGGAGCCTGGTGGGCTGCAGTCCATGGAGTCACGAAAGAGTCAGACAAGACTGAGCGACTAAACAGCAACAACATAACAGTCTTGAGAGAATGTGCTTGGTGATTTGGTAGGGAAGTGGAAGAACAGAATGAGTTACTTAAATCTTACTAATTTCTGTCTTGTGAAAGAAATTTTAGGGGTCCAGGTTCACTGTAGCCTGTTTGCTTCCAAATTTCTAACAGCATGGAATGCCTGCCAGCCCCTTTCAGATCTTGACATTTCTCCATCCCCACCCAAATATAAATAACCTAATTGTGATGATTAAAGTAATACAATAAGTGAAGTCACTTAGCTGTGTCTGACTCTTTGTGACCCCATGGACCTGCCGGGCTCCTCCATCCATGGGATTTTCCAGTCAAGAGTACTGGAGTGGGTTGCCATTTCCTTCTTCAAAAGTAATACAGGTTTCTTGCAAAAATTTCCAAAATTTGATTAAGTTATTAAAGTTTAATGCCCATGGTCCTACCATCTAGATGTAATCATTATTAATATTTTAAAATTATTTTATCTGCACATATGTGTGGGTGTGTAATTTTGTTTTCAGAATGGGATCAAAATACTAATAGAAGCAATTTAACTTATTGGGTGTTCACTTTAAGCCACTTGTAGCTTAAAGTTCTTGATATGTTATCTTGTTGGATACACATAACAACCCTGTCAGTCAGGTATGAATGTAAATTCTGTGATTTTTTTTTTTCCCCCTCCACATTTTAACTTCTTTGAAACCAGGATGGGTTTTTCAGTTTCTGGCAAGTTATAGTTTAATTGATGACATTTATTTCTTTCCTGGTATTTAAAGTAATGGGGGCTTTACAAACAGTGGCATATCAGATTTGATGAAATTTGGTATTATTCTAAGTTGACAGATGAGAAAATAGATTCTGTTGAGTCAGTTGCTCCAGAATTACAGTTAATAAATGGTACAGTTGGAATTTCTAAATTGCCTACTGATTTCTCTTGCCCATTTGTCAGTTTATACATTAAGCATATTAAGCATACATTAAGCAAAGTTCTTTTCAGAACTACTCTGTCATTTATAGATTATTTTAGAAGTATTTTTTCACAGTTAATCTATTTTTTGTGTGTTTTCAAAAAGTGTTTTATGTCATGCCAGAAGCTCTTCTCTAATATAAAAATATAAAAGTCACTCATTTTTCTAAAGTGCTTTTTGTCTAAACAGTTTAATCTTTAAGGTATCTGATTTGAGATATAACTACAGAACATTGGCTGTAAAATTCTTGTGTGTGTATGTGTTCAGGCATGTCTGACTCTTTGGGAGTTTTTCCCCCTCAATGTGTCTGAGTTACAACTATTTTTTTTATGATTATTATTAATTTTGTCCAGTTGCTTTTCAGAACTACATATTTCTTTAGTATTGAAATATTTAAGCTAAATATTCTTTAGAAATATTATTTTCTTTTCTAAAGAGTAAATAGCAAAAAAGAAAGGAAGAAGAAATACTCTTTTTTTTTTCCCTTGGATAAATCTGTTTCTTCCTTTGTCTTTGACTTTTCTTCTGAATCCTGTGGAAACTTACTGAGTTTGTCTTCATATTTCCATTCTGGTCAGAACCTTCCTAAGGTCTGAGAAAGGGACCATATCTTCCCCCTCAGTTCTCAGCACATTTTGGTGAGGAAGGAACTCCAGCTTCCCTTTGCCCTTCAACCTTTGACTGTCCATTTCTCCCTCTATTTCCTCCTCTTAGAGTTCTTGTTGTCCTTTCTCTGTATTAACGATAATTGCAATGCATAAAAGGGTAGAGCCTACCTTCGTTTCTGCCATTTCTTAGCTCTCTGACCATGAACTTCCTCAAAACTTCTGTATAATGTAGTCTGCAGGCTTTGGGGAATATGCTGATAATGGAAATTCACCTGAATGTGCCATTACACTGGCAACCTGGAGGTCCCCTACTCTTACTTCCTGGTCTCCCCAACATCAGTGAGGTGGCAGAGCCCATTGAATCTGTCTCTTTTCCTGGTCCTTGCTCTCACGCCCTGCGACCCCACCCCACTGTCTGTGTGCCAGGTAAAACTTTTGTGGGAACGGGTAGTGCATTTACCTAATTGAACTCCCTGAAAGTGTTAGTCGTTCAGTTGTTCCGACTTTTGTTGACCTCATGGACTGTAGCCCACCACGCTCTGACCTGTCTGACTACAGCTCTGACCATAGCATTCTTCAGGCAAGAAAAAATACTGGAGTGGATAGCCATTCCCTTCTCTAGGGGATTTTCCCCACCCAGGGATTAAACCCACGTCTTCTGTATTGCAGGCAGATTCTTTACCACTGAGCCACCAGGGGAACTTCGATTGGACTCCCTGCTGCTGCTGCTGCTAAGTCGCTTCAGTCGTGTCCGACTCTGTGCGACCCCATAGACAGCAGCCCACTAGACTTCCCCACCCCTGGGATTCTCCAGGCAAGAACACTGGAGTGGGTTGCCATTTCCTTCTCCAATGCATGAAAGTGAAAAGTGAAAGTGAAGTCACTCAGTGGTATCCGACTCTTAGCGACCCCATGGACTGCAGCCTACCAGGCTCCTCTGTCCATGGATTTTCCAGGCAAGAGTACTGGAGTGGGGTGCATTGGACTCCCTAATTCTAGTTTATTCCTCCAAAATAAAATAGTCCAACTGTATCACTTCCTTTATTCAGTGAATCCCTTTTACTTTCAGGATAAAACCCCAGCTCTTTCACACTATTGTTTATTTATTATAGTAAATATCTATATTTAGTCCTGGCAAAGATGACCATCATCCTTGGCCTTTCTTTTCTGGCCCCTTTGGATTTCTCCACCATCATGGCTGTCTACTTCTTTCCCAGAATCCCTCACCAGTTATCACCATTAACTTATCTGTTCCTCAGACACACAGGATGCAATTTATCTCCCTCTCTACCTCCAACTTAGCACATTCACTGTTCTTGGAATGCTGCTCAGTCTGTTTTCATTTGTTGGAGTTCTGTTCTTTTTCTGGGTCCCAGTTAATCTTTTACATGTTCTGTGAAATTTTCCACATACCCCTCAACTTAAATAAGTCACTGTTAGTTCATTTCAAAGGAATTCTGTTTACAGAACTGCTTCTTTCCTCCCTTACCTTTCTACTTTGATTTCCCCTCATAGTGTTGTGCTCTGCAGTGATAAACAGAGCAAACCAAGTGTTTTCTGCTTCCCTAGGTGCAGAGTCCAGCTCAGGTTCTTGTAAAGGATCAGGAAATCCCTGGCTGCATGTGCAAGGGTCAGAAGTGGAAGGGCATCATCTGGAGGGCTGGAGAAATCTAAATTTAAAGCCCAGCGGTGCCACTGCTTACTGCAAACTTGAGTACATTACTAACTTCACTAACCTAAAGATTCATGGGCTTTTCCTGAAGATTAATACATATAAGACACCAGGACTAAACGTGCTGAATGCACAGCAATTGTGCTTCAGATGCAGTGAGCACTGCCTGTCAGCAGTAGGGCTGGGGGTAGGAATGAAAAGCAAGAAAGCCATGGATGATCTTGGCTGGGGACCAGGATGTACAGACCGTGAGGATTCGGAAAATTATGGTTTCATGTAAAGCTGTCATTGGAAAAGACCCTGATTGAAGGCAAAAGGAGAATGGGATGGCAGAAGATGAGATGGTTGGATAGCAGTACTTACTCAATGGACATGAATTTGAGCAAACTCCAGGAGACAGTGAAAGACAAGGGAGCCTGCTGCAGTCCATAGGGTCACAGAGAGTTGGACATGGTGACTGAACAACCAGAACAACAACAAAAGCCATGGAAGCCTGCATCCAGGTAGTTGAGCTTGGCTGAGGCTGAGGCATATTGGTTGTCTGGCCCAGTATTGGTGATTCTGGACAGGGTCTTTGTGGAAAGAGGTTCTAGATTGAGTTCTCAGGGCCCTAGTTCTGGGATATGGGCACAAAGCCAAGGAAGTACTTGAGTCTTAGGCATGGAGGAGGCTGGAGACCTCTGTTGTGGAATCCGTCCAGGGCTGGGCCTGCCTAAGTGTCCTGTGCTCTGGGCCTGAGGATGTCCTCATGTCTCTAAGATGCTCCTCACCTGAGGAGCTTAGCATCTTCCTGATAGATGAAGGGTCTACCCAGGGCAGATCAGAGTAGGCTCTTCTGGGTTCAGATGAGCTCCTCATGGTGGAAAAGTTATTTCTTCTGAACACATTATGTACAGTTGGAACACACTATGTACAGTTGGATTCCCTGGAATTCAGGGAAAGCCAAGGTTTGTTACTGTCCCTCAGATGGAGAAAGAGAAAGGGACTCTGTGTCTGTGTGTGAACACACTGGGTTGCCAAAAGCAGGAAGATAGGAACAGGGAAGGAGAGAGGAAACTTCATTTGTGGACTCTGAGGTCCGTCTGGTGACTCAGTGCTGTTCTTGCCTCTTCCTCCTTTGCCTTCTTAACTTGTATTTCTCTTGGGTGAACCCAGGATATAAATGATCTGGTTTATAACCCTAAAAGCCATTGCTTATGTGAATTGATGTTTCTTCTCTCTCTTACATCAAGAACACTTTTTTATTTTAGAAGATTTGAACTGTGGATTTCTTTTTCCTGGAACTGCTTGCTTCTCTGAGCCTCTCCGAAGAACTTGTTCCCCAGTTCTTCCAATTCCAATGAGTGATGCTCCTGTCCCCTAAGTGTCTCTCTCTTCTCCAACAAACGTTTAACTGTTTATTCAGAAACCATTTAGCATTCCATAAGTGTATATCCTTCCACCAGGAGTACTGATGGAATGGGAAAACCAACCCTTGCTGGAAATGTTGTCCCTCTCTTGTTAGAGCTGTGCTTTGATGAAGTGGAGGTGAGTGGTTATGTGCGACTCCATGTTGCAGACTTGGGTTTTCCAATTATAGTGGATGCATTTCCAGTCACTCATTCATCTCTGACTCTTTGTGACCCCATGGACTGTAGTCCACCAGGCTTCTCTTCCATGGGAGTTTCCCCACAAGAATACTGGAGTGTGTTGCCATTTCTTCTTCCAGGGGTTTCCAATTAGACAAGAAGGTAATTGATACTGATTTTTTGGATTCTTAGTATTTGCTCATATTTTTGGCTCTGAGATTTTTTTGGGGACTGAGAATATGATAGACATATGATAGATTCTGTGTATGCAGTTATGTGATCGTCCACACGGAACCTGTGGGTCCATTTTGAACTTGTGTAGTGTTTGCTCATCGTGGGTCTCATCTTGTGAGTCTGCATCTTACTCCATTAGTTCTGGGAGTTCTGGAACAAAGAGAGTATAGTTGGGGACAGTTTACTGTAACAGGAACAATTCAATTACGGGAACAATTCAACCAGATGTATAAATTATTAAGAAGTAATGACCCTTGCAACTGCAACAGAATTTTAGAGAACTGTCTAAGCTAGTGCTGCAAAATACAGCACTGAATACATAAGATGGGGGGTTGTACACCCAGTAAAAATGATGTGTATTTGTGGACATGGAGAACAACTAGGATTAAATATTCTGGTATATTTATGAGCCTGAGTTCTTAAGAAATTATTAAATCACATAAGCGATATTCAAATCCTATATTCAGAGAGAGAGGTTTTTAAAGATACCTTTGAATGATTCAGACTTTTAAACAAATTTCTTAAATGGGTAAATTCAAGGAGATGGTCACAGTGTTGTGTGCCGAACGTAGCATGTGTTATGTACTTGCATGTACAGTTTTATTTAATTGGGAAACACCGATTATCTAGACTTTGTTTATTCCCAGACCTGGCTGGGAATAATGGATAATGCCAGAGAGGTTTTATCTGTAGTTGCAGGCATGTTTAAGAATGATTTGAACGACACAGGTACTATAACCAATATTTTATAATAATTGTAAATGGAAAATAATTTTAAAAATTGTGAATCAGCATGTTATATACCTGAAACATACAGTATTATACATCAACTATATCTCAGTTTTTTTAACAAATGGTGTGTACACCAAGAATGTGTACTGTGATTACCCTTGTTTCCACACTGAACTGTCCATGTTTTTTTTCTTTTTTTTCTAATTGAAGTATAGTCAATTTACAATGTTGTTAGTTTCAAGTGTACAGCAAAGTTATTCAGTTATACATATATGTATCTTTTCAGATTCTTTTCCTTAAAAGTTATTACAAAATGTTGTGTATAGTTCCCTGTGCTATCCTTATTGGTTATATGTTATATATAGTAGTAGTATGTATGTGTGTTAATAGCTTAGTCGTGTCCAGCTCTTTGCGACCCCATGGACTGTAGCTCACCAGGATCCTCTGTCCATGGAATTCTCCAGGCAAGAATACTGGAGTGGGCTGCCATTCCCTTCTCCAGGAGATCTTCCCAACCCAGGGATCAAACCTAGGTCTCCCTCATTGCAGGCAGATTCTTTACCGCCTGAGCCACCAGGGAAGCCCTATATAGTTAATCCCAAACTTCTAATTTATCCCTCCTCCCACCTTTCCCCTTTGGTAAGCATAAGTTTATTTTCTATGTCTGTGGGTCTATTTCTGTTTTGTATATAAGTTCATTTGTATAATTATTTTTTTTTTTAGATTCCACATATAAGCAATAACATCTTCTTTGTTGTTCTCTGTCTGGCTTACTTCACTTAGTATGATAATCTCTGGGTCCATCCATGTTGGGTGAATGTCCAAAACATGCACATGGCGTTGTTTCATTCCTTTTTATGGCTGAGTGATATCCCATTGTATAAATACACCACATCTTCTTTATCCATTCGTCTGTTGATGGACATTTAGGTTGCTTCTCTGTCTTAGCTATTGTCAGTAGTGCTGCAGTGAATATTGTGGTATATGTATCTTGTTGAATTATGGTTTTCTCCAAACATATACTCAGGAGTGGGATTGCAGGATCATATGGTAGCTCTGTTTTTAGTTTTTTAAGGAACCTCCAAACTGTTTTCCATAGTGGCTGTACCAATTCACATTCCTACCAGTAGTGTAGGAAGGTTCCTTTTTCTCCACACCCTCTGTAGCATGCATTATTCATAGACTTTTTAATGATGGCCATTCTGACTGGTGTGAGGTGATATCTCACTGTAGTTTTGATTTGCATTTCTCTAATAATTAATGATGTTGAAGCATCTTTTCATGTGCTTTTTGCGCATCTGTATGTCTTCTTTGAAGAAATGTGTGTTTAGGTCTTTTGCCCATTTTTTGATTAAGCTGTTTGGTTTTGATATGGAGCTGTTGACTTACCATTTTGTAAGGTCCAGCATGTCCTTTTTTTCCAAACAGCTATTGAATTGCTCTCTTAATTTTCTTTTATTTTCTTGTAAAGATTTTGGCCCATTAATTTCTGTGTATTTTTATCTGTGGTTTCAGGATTTCAGGTTCAAAGATGTGGTCATTTACTTCTCTTGGAAAGAGTGGGAATGCTTGCACTCTGCTCAGAAGGATTTGTACCAAGATGTAATGCTGGAGAATTATAACAACCTGATCTCACTGGGTAAGTTGATTTGTCCTCCAAAATTCAGAATTGGTCTTAAATTTTTATATTTATTATAATAATTTCTTGTGAAGTGAAGAAGTGAAAGTCACTCAGTTGTGTTCGACTCTTTGCGACCCCATGGACTATATATCCATGGAATTCTCCAGGCCAGAATACTGGAGTGGGTAGCCTTTCCCTTCTCAGGGGATCTTCCCAACCCAGGAATCGAACCCAGATCTCCCACATTGCAGGTAGATTCTTTACCAGCTGAGCCACAAGGGAATCCCAATTTCTTGTGAGTCCTTCCTAAGTGCTTAGCTGAATTAACAATTCTTCCTAAGTGCTTACCAAAGAATGCTTTGTCTCTTGTGAAGTTAGAAATTGGCTGCTCCTATATACATTATCATGTGTAAAACAGATAACTAGTGGAAAGCTGCTATATAACACAGGGACCTCAGCCTGGTGCTCTGTGACAACCTAGTGGGGTGGTATGGGGAGAGCAGGGAGGCTCAAGAGAGAGGGGATATATGTATATAATTATGACTGATTCTTGTTGTTGTACAGCAAAAAACAACACAACATTGTAAAGCAATTATCATCCAATTAGAAAATACATTAATAAAATAATGCATGCAGCCTAGGAAAAACAAACTTAAAAAATAAATATTCAGGACCTGAAATAAAAAGAAATCAGCTGCTCCATTGAACTTTATCTTCATCCCCCTTTCCTTATACTCTTAATTTTCTTACTCCTCTTTCGTGATAATCGTGGACTGATTTTAATTCTGGGACACCCACAACATAACTTGATCCTTTTTTTCTTTCTTGAGCAGGATTCGCCAATTTTAAGCCAGACGTGATCTCTTTATTGGAGCAGAGGAAGGAGCCCTGGATGGTTAAGGGCAAGGAGACAGAAGAATGGTGCCCAGGTGAGTAATAGAGACTCACATGGGAAACGCCATGGCAGATGTCGCTCTCCTGACCTGTGAGAAGGCAGGCAGCACATCTGAGATGTTGTTAGGAAGGCTCCCCAAGAAGCCTGAGATCTGGACAAGAGACTAATGTGTAATGTGAGACTGATGTTTCACATGTCTTCCAATTTCTTGCTACTGTTCCTCATATTCCCTCTGATTTCAGGAAGGAAATGCCTTTCTGCTTTCCTCCGTTCTCCTTTCCATGAGATAACCATTTTCACCATACTTTGGGTCCAGTTTTGTTCTGATTTTTTTTTTAATAACTTTTATTTATTTTTATTCTTAACTGTGCTGGGTCTTCACTACTACATGGGCTTTCTCTAGTTGCGGCAAGCTGGGCTTCAGCTAAGGCTACCCTCTACTTGTGGTGTGTGGGCTTCTCATTGCAGTGGCTTCTCTTGCAGAAGTTGTGGTGCACGGTTTCAGTCACTCCTTGGCATGTGGGATCTTCCCAGACCAGTAGGTGGATTCCTTACCACTGAGCCTCCAGGGAAGCCTTGGGAGAAATTATACCAGTAGATAAACTGATGAACAAATCAGATCAGTCGCTCAGTCGCGTCTGACTCTTTGTGACCCCATGAATCACAGCACGCCAGGCCTCCCTGTCCATCACCAACTCCTGGAGTTCACTGAGACTCACGTCCATCAAGTCAGTGATGCCATCCAGCCATCTCATCCTCTGTCGTCCCCTTCTCCTCCTGCCCCCAATCCCTCCCAGCATCAGAGTCTTTTCCAATGAGTCAACTCTTCGCATGAGGTGGCCAAAGTACTGCAGTTTCAGCTTTAGCATCATTCCTTCCAAAGAAATCCCACGGCTGATCTCCTTCAGAATGGACTGGTTGGATCTCCTTGCAGTCCAAGGGACTCTCA
>NW_011494852.1:5176127-5176410 GCF_000754665.1 Bison bison bison | reverse complement strand
TGAGGTTATTGATATTTCTCCCGGCAATCTGGATTCCAGCTTGTGTTTCTTCCAGTCCAGCATTTCTCATGATGTACTCTGCATATAAGTTAAATAAGAAGGCTGACAATATACAGCCTTGACGTACTCCTTTTCCTATTTGGAACCAGTCTGTTGTTCCATGTCCACTTCTAACTGTTGCTTTCTGACCTGCATAGAAATTTCTCAAGAGGCAGGTCAGGTGGTCTGGTATTCCCATCTCTTTCAGAATTTCCCACAGTTTATTGTGATCCACACAGTCAAA
>NW_011494852.1:5152288-5175877 GCF_000754665.1 Bison bison bison | reverse complement strand
GAGTGCAGCACTTTCACAGCATCATCTTTCAGCATTTGGAATAGCTCAACTGGAATTCCATCACCTCCACTAGCTTTGTTCGTAGTGATGCTTTCTGAGGCCCACTTGACTTCACATTCCAGGATGTCTGGCTCTAGGTCAGTGATCACACCATCGTGGTTATCTGGGTCGTGAAGATCTTTTTTGTACAGTTCTTCTGTGTATTCTTGCAAATACATAATTATAAAATTGAGAAAAAGATTATGAAGGCGAAGAAAAGGATATAGGATAAAAAATTAAGATGTTTAGAATGAAAGAAGCTGGCCATGGCAGATATCCTGGAACAGAGAGCATGCAAAGAAGCCAAAAACATTTCCTGAAAGATGAGAACGTAATTGGCATGACATGCAAGTTGAATGGAGGCCAGTTTGGTGAACTCATGGTGAGTGAAGGTGACAGTACCTCAAAATTAAGTTGAAGAGGGAAGTGGGGGCCAGATGCTGCAGAATTTTGCAGGTCTCATAGTGAATTTCGTATTTTAGGTGCAGGGGGAAGGCACTGCATTTAAACAGTGAGTCCCACATTTTGAGTTGCCTCAGAAATCAGTGAGGGAGATAGAAAAACATACCAATAGCCATACTTTCGGCAGACAACTATTATTTATTTTGTGCAGGTATAGTGAAGGGTGGACAGCCAGTACAGAAGTAAACAAGTTAAAATATAATCTGTTGAGTTTAGAGGTGAAGTATACTGATGTCTACAAGGTGACTTGATGTTTGGAGGGGTAGATAGATGTATAATAAGGCAAGTAGATCCAAACATTTATTGTAGAATCTAGGTGATGAGATTATGGGAGTTCACTGTCTAGTTCTTTTCATTCTTCTGTCTTATGAAAACTTTCAAGCATAATGTTGGGGGAAAAGATAAAATAACATATGATAAGTACACTGCAAAAAAGTACAGTAAGTAGACTGATGAAGGTCCTGTTTTGTAAAGAGTGGTCTCTTAAGTTGGCATCTAAATAGAGGTTAGAATGAGGTAATTGAAAGAGCCATGTTGATATCTTAGGGAAGATATTTGTAGGCAGAGATTCTGAAGGAAGGGTGTGCGTGGCAAATGTGAACATCTGGTTGGTCAGGGAGCTAGAATAGTCAGCTCATGGGAGGGGATAAGGCAGTAAGGTCAGAGAGGTAGTGCAGGACAAGTTCTGGAAAGGCCCTATGGATCACTGAGGGATTTTGACTTTTACTCTGGGTGAGAAGAAAATCCAGTGGAGGATTTTGAGCAGAAGAATGACATGATCGAACTTATTTTAATAAGAGCAGTCTGGCTACTGTGTTGGGGATGGAATATTTCCATAGGAAGCATAGTATTTCCATAGGGAGATACTATGCTAGGATAATGTTTTGTTAATCTTGGTGAGGGATGGCTCTGGACAAGGTAATTACTACTAGAGATACTAGTAGAAGTAATCAAAATCTGGGGCTAGAGATGAGAGGACTTGCTGTTAGATAATGTCTTACTCCTTTAGATTCTTATTTAGTTGGTTGGTTCCTGGACATTACATATTAAAAAATATATTTATAATTTATATATTTGGTTATGTTGGGTCTTAGTTGTGGCACATAAGATCTTCAGTCTTTAGTTACCAACTGCCGGATGTGGCATGTGGGATCTAGTTCCCCAATGAGGGATCTAACCCAGACACCCTGGGTTGGGAGTGCTGAGTCTTAACTGGTAGGCCACCTGGGAGGTCCCGGACATTGTATTTTTAACAAGTTCCCCAGCTGATTCCACCAGAAGTGAAAAGCCACTTCCTTGGGACTTCCTGGTGGTGCAGTGACTAAGACTCCGGTGCTTCCAACGCAGGGGGCCTGGGTTCAGTCACTGGTCAGGGAACTCGATCCCACATGCCGCAACGAGAGTTCACATGCTACTACTAAGACCTGGCATAGCCAAGTAAACACTTTAAAAATCACTTCCTTCATAAGCTGCCCTCATTTTCTCTATTCTTATTCCCCTCCCATCATTTTTTTTTTTTTTCAAATTGTAACTCAGTGTTAAGAGCAATTTAAACTATTCACTATTTTTAGTTTGTTGTTTCTGCCTTGGAACTTTCCTTTCTCCTGCAACATGAAAATACTCTTTTCTTTGTTATCTTACAGACTGGAAATCTAGAAGAGAAGCCAAGACTTTATCTTTAAAGGAGGACAGTTATGAAATTAAGTCATTGCAACCGGAGATAACAAAGAGACTTATAAGCTCTAATCTTGAGTGTCCTAAAGTCAGATATACCAGAGAAGTCAGATGCCACTTGGAGAGGCTACCAGAAGAACATTTCAGACAAGCCATAATAACTTTTGAAGAAAGATCCACTTCCATTCAGCACACAGATCCTAGAGCACCTCAGACAGCTCCTACTGGAGCAAAATCCTGTGAATGCAAGGAATGTAGGACTTCCAGGTCCCAGCCATACCAGAGTCAGCATGAAAGAAGTCATAATGAGGAGAAAGACTCTAAATGTGGAGAATGTGAGAAAGCCTTTAATAGTAGGTCAGACTTGATGAAGCATCAGAGAATTCATGAAAGCCAAAAAAGTAATGAAAATAAGGAAGGTGACTTTATTCATGACTCTCAAAGTAATGAAAATAAGGAAGGTGACTTTATTCATGACTCTCAGATGATATCTCAGAGCATTAATACTGCTGAGAAACCTCATAAATGTAAGGAATGTGGGAAAGCCTTTCATTCTACCTCACAACTTAGTAAACACCAAAAGATTCACATAGGTGAGAAACCCTTTAAGTGTACGGAATGTGGAAAGGCCTTTCCATCTACCTCACAGCTGAATTTACATCAGAGGATTCATACCAATGAGAAATACTACAAATGTAAGGAGTGTGGGAAAGCCTTTACCCATCCCTCACACCTTCTTCGACATCAGAGAATCCATACTGGTGAGAAACCCCATAAGTGTAAGGACTGTGGGAAAGCTTTCTGCTATGACACACAACTTAGTCTTCATCAGATAATTCATACTGGTGAAAGACGCTATGAATGTAAGGAATGTGGGAAGGTGTACAGTTGTGCCTCACAACTGAACCTACATCAAAGAATTCATACTGGTGAGAAACCTCATAAATGTAGGGAATGGGGGAAAGGTTTTATCTCCGATTCACATCTTGTCCGACATCAGAGTGTTCATACAGGGGAGAAACCATACAAGTGTAAGCAATGTGGGAAAGCCTTTCACCGTGGCTCAGAACTTACCAGACATCAGAGAGCTCACATGGGTGAGAAACCTTATAAATGCAAGGAATGTGAAATGGCCTTTACTTGTAGCACAAAACTTATCCGGCATCAAAAAATTCACACTGGTGAGAGACCCCATAAATGTAAGGAATGTGGGAAGGCTTTTATTCAACGATCAGAACTTACTCATCATGAGAGACATCATAGTGGTGAAAAACCGTATGAATGTAAGGAATGTGGGAAGGCCTTTGGCCGTGGCTCAGAGCTTAGTCGACACCAGAAAATTCATATTGGTGAGAAACCCTGTGAATGTGAGCAATGTGGGAAGGCCTTTATTCGTGGCTCACACCTTAGTCAACATCAAAGAATTCATGCAGGACAGAGGAGTGAGTGAAGACATGGGAAACCTCAAAATTTGACATCTGGGAGAAGGAAATGGCAACCCACCCCAGTATTCTTTCTTGGAAAATTCTATGGACAGAAGAGCCTACTGGGCTGCAGTCCATGGTGTCACATGACCAGAGCATGCACGCATGAGGGGTTGGAGGGAGATGCTATGCTATGCTAAGTCACTTCAGTCGTGTCCGACTCTGTGCGACCCCATAGACGGCAGCCCACCAGGCTCCCCCATCCCTGGGATTCTCCAGGCAAGAACACTGGAGTGGGTTGCCATTTCCTTCTCCAATGCATGAAAGTGAAAAGAGAAAGTGAAGTCGCTCAGTCGTGCCCAACCCTCAGCGACCCCATGGACTGCAGCCCTCCAGGCTCCTCCGTTCATGGGATTTTCCAGGCAAGAGTACTGGAGTGGGGTGCCATTGCCTAGCAATAAACAGGTAGAACTAAAAAAAATAAAAATTGACATCTGGAAATTTGTGTGCTAGTAAAACAAAAGCCTATGTAATTGTCAGGAATGTGGAAAAGCATTTAAGGACAACAGCTTAATATCACACTACTGTGGATATGAGGCCTTCAATTAAGGGCCAGAATTTGATATGTATTCAGTTCAGTTCAGTTGCTCAGTCGTGTCTGACTCTGCGACCCCATGAATCACAGCATGCCAGGCCTCCCTGTCCATCACCAACTCCCGGAGTTTACCCAAGCTCATGTCCATCAAGTCGGTGCCACAACTGGGTATTGTTTTTGCTTTGGCTCCATCCCTTCATTCTTTCTGGAGTTACTTCTCCACTGATCTCCAGTAGCATATTGGGCACTTACCGACCTGGGGAGTTCCTCTTTCAGTATCCTATCATTTTGCCTTTTCATACTGTTCATGGGGTTCTCAAGGCAAGAATACTGAAGTGGTTTGCCATTCCCTTCTCCAGTGGACCACATTCTGTCAGACCTCTCCACCATGACCCATCCATCTTGGGTGGCCCCACATGGTATGGCTTAGTTTCATTGAATTAGACAAGGCTGTGGTCAATGTGATCAGATTGACTAGTTTACTGTGATTATGGTTTCAGTGTGTCTGCCCTCTGATGCCCTCTTGCAACACCTACTGTCTTGGGTTTCTCTTCGGATGTGGGATATCTCTTCACCGCTGCTCCAGCAAAGCACAGCTGCTGCTCCTAACCTTGGACGAGGTCGCCCCTCCTGACCTTGAACGTGGAGTAGCTCCTCTCGGCCCTCCTGCACCTGCGCAGCCACTGCTCCTTGGACATGGGGTTGCTCCTCTCGGCCGCCGCCCCTGACCTTGGACATGGGATAACTCTTCTCGGCTGCTCCTGCGCCATCACAGCCTGGTACTCTTAGTCGCCGCCCCTTGACATGTATTACTGATGAGAGATCTTATAAATGTTAGGAATTGGGAGGGGTGTATCTGTATTTCAAAATTTATTAGACATCAGAGTTCATTTAAAAAATGAAAAATTCCATGACAATAAGCCAAGTGGGCAGACTTAGGAAGGTAGTGAAAATGTTGACACAGAAATCATTCTAACTTTTCTGAACATGAAGGGTTATTAGCCTTAATGAGAAATCAAGTGTCACAATACAAATATCATATAGATGAAACATCTATCTGCTAAAATTAACCTGAACCAAATCAGAGTGGGAAAGGATTTAACCAACATTTACTGTTTGCTGCTGCTGCTGCTGCCTAAGTCGCTTCAGTCGTGTGCGACCCCAGAGATGGCAGCCCATGAGGCCCCCACCCCTGTCCCTGGGATTCTCCAGTCAAGAACACTGGAGTGGGTTGCCATTTCCTTCTCCAATGCATGAAAGTGAAAAGTGAAAGTGAAGTCGCTCAGTTGTGTCCCGACTCTGCGACCCCATGGACTGTAGGCTACCAGGCTCCTCCGTCCATGGGATTTTCCAGGCAAGAGTACTGGAGTGGGGTGCCATTGCCTTCTCCACATTTACTGTTTACTTCATCATTATTTCTCATTTCTTGTAGGGCTAATTACTTAATCAATTAGAAATATTAGGATCATATTTCTTAGCATTGTATACATTGTATCCCTTATCTGACTCATATTGAAAGTGTGCTTAATGAGAGCTGCATTATATTCTTTTTTGTTTTCCTAGTTTTGTATTGGAAATCCTGTAAGAGGAAGGCCTTACAGTGTACAGTGACTATATGAACATCTTACATCCTCTTTCTTTCTAGAATGTTAGATAATTCCTTCTGGAGAAAAATTTTAAAACTGAAGCTTTTCATAGCCTGCCTTTTTCCCCACTAGGGGATTCATAATGTAAGAAACTCCAATATAATAAAAGTGAGCTACTGTAAGGTCAGAGAGAAGATTTAGATGATTTTTTAAGGCCTTCCAAGAAACAAGAGACATATGCCACAATCTCTGACCTCTATTCTAGTGAATTAGAAAATAAAGCCTCAGACAAAATCCATTTCTCCACAAGGAAATTTAAGATACCTATATAAGTTTTACATTAAAAAGGAAGTCAAATTATCATTCGGCAAATGAATGACAAAGAGACAATGTTTAAATTTGTAGGATGCAACCAAAGCTTTATTCAGGGAATTAAACTTCTTTCAATGTATGTATAGAAAATGGGGACAATTAAAAGCCAGGATTCATTCTCACTTTATTATAAATACTTAGTCCACTGCTAAGAGGTTCTCAGTAAACGTTTGTTGACCAGAGGAATGAGCGAGTGCATTCACTTGCTCAACAAGCATCCAGCTGTAGTCTCTTGAGGTGCTCTAGCAAAATAAGTGCAAAACCCAAAAGACAACTTTGAAAACTTTGAAGTGAAAGAAATTGCACCCTGGACAGAAAAAATTCAAGCATCAAAAGTGAGAAAGTAGGTATAACTGCAGAAATGAAGACCGAAGGGCCCTCACCTGATGGTCCAGTGGTTGAGACTTAGCCTTCCAACACAGACGGTGCCAGTCCAATCCCTGGTCGGTGAGCTAAGATCCCACATGCCTCATGGCCAAAAAATCAACATAAAAAACATTAAAAAAAAACATAAAACAGAAGCAGTAGTGTAACAAATTTAATAGACTTTTTAAATGGTTCACACCAAAAAAGAAGCAATTAAAGAGATCAAGAAATAAGGCAGTATTTTGGCAGACACTGTTGGTTGCCTACCCACTGGTATTAACCAGTCTCCCTTTTCTAGATGCCTGCTGCCCACCTAAATCTAAATGCCAGATGCTTGCTCTCCTAATTGCTTGCAACTGAGCATATGCGTAGTGGGCTTCCCAGGCGGTGCTAGTGGTAAAGAACCTGACTGAAGACCCCCTGGGTAGGGCGTGGCAGCCCACTCCAGTATTCTTGCCTGGAGAATCCCATGGACAGAAGAGCTTGGCGGGCTACAGTCCATGGGGTTGCAAAGAGTCAGGACTGAAGTGACAGTACAGTACACATACGTGTAGCAGTGCTGACCACCGAAGGTCTAAGCAAAAGACTGCAAGTGAGCTTCAGTTAAATATTCTTTACTTAACAAAATAGGAGGAAATGGCCTTCCCTTATACAGGACACATCTCTGTGTGATATCTGGGATTGTGGCCGCTTTACAACCAGAGAACGCAAGAAGCCGAGACTGGCACAGGCGATAGAATTGCTTGTGTGTTTGACACTGTAGAGCTGATGAAACAATTCAGAACTGCTCTATGCTTGGTTGTATGTGAAATAAATTCCATGCCTCTCTGTTAAACATTTATATTCAACTTTGTATATCTGAGTACTGGGAAAAGTATTTTCACATATAGTATATATACATACACATGTTTATTCAACTTTAATTAGTAAAAAAAAGTATCAGTTCAGTCGCTCACTCAGTCGTGTCCACCTCTTTGCAACCCCATGGACTGCAGCACACCAGGCTTCCCTGTCCATCACCAAGCCCCACAGCTTGCTCAAACTCATATCCATCCAGTTGGTGATGCCATCCAACCTCTGTCATCTCATCCTCTGTCATCCCCTTCTCCTGCCCTCAATCTTTCCCAGCATCAGGGTCTTTTCCAATAAGTCAGTTCTCTGCATCAGGTGGCCAAGGTATTGGAGCTTTAGCACTGGTCCTTCCAAGGAATATTCAGGACTGATTTCAGATCTTTTTCAGATATTCAAATATTCAGAATGCTTCATATAAATGTTCAGAAAATGTTTACATTTAGCTTTTTATAGTATATGTGAAATTATGGGAAAAACATTATTTTCCTAAGTATTTTCTTAAACATATGTATGTGTATATGTATACAACTTTGACAAGATGTAGGAAATGCTTGTTTACATTCAGCATTTACAGTGTATGCATATATTCAGTTTTTTTATAGTATGTCTGAAATCCAGGAAAAGTCGTATTTTCCTGAATATAGTAAGAACCAAGAAAAAAACTGATGAAAGCGCTACAGCATTTTATTCCTCTAGTACTAGAGTAACTTACAGATAAAATCTAACTCTTCAAGATTTTATAAAGAGTATCAGCTATGAGGCTAGCATAACCCCTGTACCAAATTTGGAAAAGGGCAGCATCCAGGTCCAATCAGCTACAAAAATAATCCAGTGTACTCATGGTATATGAATGTTCCAATTAAAATAGCAAATCAAATCTAGCAGCCCATTAAAAGAAAACAGGGTGGTGTTGTTTGTTTTTTTTCTTTTAATCTGAAATAAAATGGTTCATGACCTGGCCTGTCAGATTGTAGAAACTGTAATGTGTAAATGTAGTGTTTGCACATTGAAAACTAGACACTTAACTTATCCATCAAAAATAGTAAACTGTTAACAGCAAATGATACTCAATTGCTATGAGATTGTCCATTAATTGTGCATCTGTAGACATTCACAGCTTTTGGAATAATCACCACCATCAGATTCCACCTTTGCCCATGCTTCAGAAATACATACTTTAATGTACACATATATTATGCAACAAATTAAATCGGTCATAACTAAACCAGTCAACCCGTAGGAGGACAATGTACAACAAAAATTTAAGCATTTTTTAAAAGAGGGAAATGAAAAAAAATAAAAGAGGGAAATGATTACTAAATTTTATCTATACTTTCTCTACAATTTCTTATATTGAGTTATAATAAAAGTTGTAATAAATGTTAAGAAATGATTGTAGACTGGTGGTTGCCCAGGGGGGAGAGAGGTGAGAGTGGGTTGGATTGGGAGTTTGGGATTAGCGGATACAAACTGGTATATACAGAATGGATAAACAACAAGGTCCTACTGTGTAACACAGGGTGCTACTGTGTAGCACAGGATATTCAATATCCTATGATAAACCATAATGGAAAAGAATATTAAAAAGTATGAATCACTGCTGTACAGCAGAAATAAACATTGTAAATCAACTATACCTCAATAAAAAATAATTCTGATATTTTGCTCATAGCTCAGATGGTAGAGAATCTGCCTGCAAGGTGGGAGACCTGAGTTTGATCTCTGGGTCGGGAAGATCCCCTGGAGAAAGGAATGGCTATCCACTCCAGTATTCTTGCCTGGAGAGTTCCATGGACAGAGGAGCCTGGCAGGCTACAGCCCATGGCGTCGCAAAGAATCAGACATGACTGAGCAACTAACACTTTCACTTTTTTTCTGTGATAACCACAGCAGTTAGAGTCTCAAGAGTCCACGAGGTGCACAAACTTTGTAGCCAGATGCTTAGAGGGTCAGTTTTTCACAGAAGTCCAGAGGTGGTTGCTGACAGCGTCTGGCTGTAGATCCAGCAGTCAGTTTTACTTCACAATGAGGCCGCCATCGCTGCCCAGTCCACAAACACCCTCCCCTCAGACTAGGGATAAAGTGTAAGGCATTTAACAGGCACCGCCCAGGGACGATTATGACCATCAAGCAAAATCCAGCAGAAAGAACATTGATTGTGAGGTAACATCACCCCCGCCTGTGGCTTTTGTCCGGCCTTGCATTACCATTCCACTAGTCCACCCCTCGGCTCCATTGCCAGTGCCCAATACAGGCCGTGTACGAACCAACCACAAGGTTAATAAGATGATGCAGTCTCCAGTAAGACAGTGCATTCTCCTGGGTAACTACTTTAATAGCTTTAGGTGGGCCGGCAGGAGACCGGTAAAATCTGTCAGTCCCTTTCTTATCTTTTAAAAAATACTTGACTGTGTTATGTCTTAGTTGCGGCATACGGGATCTAGTTCCCTGACCAGGGGTTGAACCCTGGCATGGGAGCATGGAGTCTTAGCCACTGGACCACCAAAGAAGTCCCATTCAGTTCCTTTCTAATCCTATCCCCCACAAGACGGCAAACCCTAACCACCCAGGCCTTACCTGCCAGTCCCAGGGCCATTTTATAACATGTTCCCCTGGAGGTAGATCCAGTGGTAAGGGCAAAAGTGAATTAGTGTCCTGATCAATAGTTGCTACTGTCTTCCGGTGAGCAACAGTTGAATTCAGATTGTGTTGACTAGTTGTCTCAGTGTTCAAATGGCTTGGGCTCAGTGATGATAGTTCCTGGGATGTTGAAGTTATAGTTTGTAGGGCTTGAGTTAGTTTCTGGTCCACACGTTGAGAGCATGGGCTTCCATCTCAATTGTTAAGGAGTCCCTTTATCCTTTCCATGAGCCCAGCAGCAATGGCATGGTAAGGTAGGTGGAAATGCCAACGAAAGTCATTTTTTATCAGCCCATTTCTGAACAGCATGCCTGGTGAAGTGGATTCCTTGGTTGTTATTGATGTCTATGGTGGGGGAGAGTCCTATATGTTGCACACAGCCATTCTAGACCCCAAATAATGGTGGTTGTTCACACTGCTAGACAGTTCTGGTAGGCCTTTTGTGATGCCTTCCACCTGTTGCAACACATTGTAGACTGCATATAGATGAGATCAGATCAGATCAGTCGCTCAGTCGTGTCCAACTCTTTGCGACCCCATGAATTGCAGCACGCCAGGCCTCCCTGTCCAACTCCCAGAGCTCACTGAGACTCACGTCCATCGAGTCAGTGATGCCAACCAGCCATCTCATCCTCTGTCGTCCCCTTCTCCTCCTGCCCCCAATCCCTCCCAGCATCAGAGTCTTTTCCAATGAGTCAACTGTTCGCATGAGGTGGCCAAAGTACTGGAGTTTCAGCTTTAGCATCATTCCTTCCAAAGAAATCCCAGGGCTGATCTCCTTCAGAATGTTACATTAAGGGAAATAGTGGATTTTGAAAAAGAATAAAGGACCGATTTGTGCAGCCTAATCCTAAAGAAAATCAACCCTGAATATTCAGTGGAAGGACTGATGCTGAAGCTCCAATATACTGGCCACCTGCTGCAAAGAGTGGACTCATTGGAAAAGACCCTGATGCTGGGAAAGATTGAAGGCAAAAAGATAAGGGGGTGGCAGAGGATGAGATGGTTGCATAGAATTACCAACTCAATGGACAAGAGCTTGAGCAAACTCTGGAAGATACTGAAGGACAGGGAAGCCTGGGACGCTGCAATCCATGGGGTTACAAAGAGTCAGACAGGACTTGGTCACTGAACAACAACAAAATATCCTGTTAATGGCAGATGTATCAGCAAAGCTGAGAATTAACTATATCCTGTTTTAATTGTTTGAAAAAATTGTTACAGATGAAAAAAAAACTGTTACAGATGATCTTAAGGCTCTGATTAAATAAATAAATGTTCTCTGGTGGCTCAGATGGTAAAGAATCTGCCTGCAATGTGGAAGACCTGGGTTGTTTGATCCTTGGGTTGGGAAGATCCCCTGGGGAATGGAATGGCTACCCACTCCACTATTCAGGCCTGGAGAATTCCATGGACAGAGGAACCTGGTGGGCTACAGTCCATGGGGGTCGCAAAGAGTCAGATACGACTGAGTGACTTTCACTTCACAACTTCCTTAGTGTTGCAGTCAACTTAGCTTCTGGTCAGTCAGTTGAAAAACTGAACCCTAAAAAAATATTTTTATTGTTAAGATTCATATACTTGTACAGGTGTCCTCCAGCCAAACACCACCACCAGGAACATTCCTGTAAAAGAACAAGTTGGGTTTACTGTTCGTTGCAGCAAAGAACACATCATTGGGAACCATGGGGGTGTGTCCACAAGAAGGTGCTAGAAGGCTTGTTCTCGTGTTTATTGATTTAGAGAAGGTTTAAGAAGTGAGGCTTTGTTCTGGGTTGGATGTAGTCAGGAATTAGGGCTAACTTTTTTTAAAGAATTGAAGTATAGTTGATTTACAATGTTATGTTAGTTTCTGGTGCACAACAAAGTGAGTCAGATATATATATACACACACATACACATATGTGTTCTTTTTCATATTCTCTTCCATTGTGGTTTACTACAGGATATTGAATATAGTTCCCTGTGCCATACAATCGGACCTTGTTGTTTATGCCTAAATATATTAATATATCTTATCTCTGGGGGTGGGGGCAGAATAAAGCAAGGTTAAAATTGCAATTGGTAAAGAAATAGTAGTCATTCCTATTATCCAGGAACATGTTTGGCATTTTGTAGTTTGAAAAATGTTCCTGTTTTATCTGTTTCAGTATTATTACAGATGATCTTGTTTTTGTCTTGACCCATTGGAGTCACAGAGTTGCCTGCTGTTGCTAAGTCGCTTCAGTCATGTCTGACTCTTTGCAATCCTATGGACTGTAGCCTGCCAGGCTCCTCTGTCCACGGGATTCTCCAGGCAAGACTACTGAAGTGAAGTGGATTGTCATGTCCTTCTCCAGGAGGTCTTCCCAACCCAGGGATCAAACCCAGGTCTCCCACATTGCAAGCAGATTCTTTACCATCTGAGCCACCAGGGGAAGTGAGGTCACTGAAACTCAACAGGAAAACACCAAGATGTAGCTGAAGGGACCTGAGCAGCTCCAGCACATCAGGGGCTGCTTGTCTGTTTCTATGGTACATAAAGGGCATAAATCTTAAGTGTACAGCTTGATGTCATTTTATCTACTGAGAAATATAAATAAAATAAATAACATATTGGGGGAATTTACTTCCATTTGCAGATGCATGGCAGAAAACATATTTTAAAAGGAGTAAATCATAAGAGGTCCTGCCGGGGTCCAGCCCCAGTGGAGTCAGGGATTGCGAAGGGGAGACGGCTTCGGCGATCAGGATACGATAGAATTAGAGATATAAAGAGTGGTTAAATAAGGATAGCTCAGTGAGAAAATTCAGTGGAGAAAAGAGGCTGAATAACTTGGTTTACGTGGAAAGCTAATAAAATTCCAAAATAAGGAATTTACATCACCTACATAGTTCGCAGGCGTCCTCCCGTTCTCCTGAAGGAGAGGAGACACTAAGGCCTCCCCAGTCAGATCTTAGAAGCCCAGGCATAATTAGTAGGCTTGACGAGCCTCCACGCTCAAGAATTCAGCCGGAGGGTGAGAGAAAGAACGACATGGGGAGACCAAGTTTCGGTGAACAAGGCCCACACTTTATTTTCCAAAGTAGTTTTTATACCTTAAGTTATGCATAGAGGATAATGGGGGAAGGGGTAGAGTCATGCAGTAAGCCAGGCTTTCTTCCTGCAAACTTATCATATGCAAAACATATGGCATGTGCAAAACAGATGGCATGTGTTGTAACTGTGTTACAGTGTTCATTTATAAATGTGTAATACCTGGCATCATCGACTCAATGGACATGAGTCTGAGCAAACTCCAGGAGATAGTGAAGGACAGGGAAGGCTGCCATGCTGCAGTCCATGGTGTCGTAAAGAGAGTCAGACATGACTGAGCAACTGAACAACAATACCTGGAATTATCAATACCTAGATTACTTTAAGGATCCTAAAAAAATCAATGAGAAAACCCAAAAAGAAACAGAGAAAGTACGTGAATAAAAAAGCACTTTTAGGAAAATGTGATTGGTCAATAAACACATATGAAAAAATGTGCTCAATTTGCTTGTAATCAGGGAAATACACTCATCTTTAATAACTGAAGGGATTCAAAATTGGTGCAAGGATGGGGCAACAATCTGGCAATATGTGAAGCAAAGTCTATATAGCACTTCTAGATATGCACCTTTGAGAAAATCTTTATAAAGAAAGAAAATACACAAATGATATTTAATATAGCATTTTTATTTCAATGAAAAATCATTTATGTCCTAATCACTGTTTAATAGAGTATTTCAGCATGTTTACTATATACACTACCAAGGACCAGGCTGAAATCGTTTCCACTCTGTAGAAAAGCACTGGCCCAGTATTCAAGCTGGAAGCTGCTTTCAGAGTATGATGTGAGCTGCGGAGAAGGGTCCTTCCTCACCCTTCCACAACACACTCACTCACCATAATGTCTGAAATAACATCCTGCAAGACACTCACCGAGGTTATGGTAACATCTACCAGAATGGTTCACACTCTAAAGGTGTTAAGGGATATTTGCAGTGAGAGAATTGCACAGCGAAGTAAATTTGAGATATACTGTGTTAAATGAAAATATATCTTGAATACATCTTTTAACAAGCTGGTAACAGGTACTTGGATTTTCCCCCCCAAAATAGATATTTTATCCTTGGTTTCATTCATGATTTTCCCCACGATACCTTTTTTTCAAATATCCTCATGGATTAGTATCCCTGAAACAAACTTGTGGAGAATGTTGGGTTAAGGTCTTGTGCTAGGTTCAACACAGGCCTTCTGGAGATATTTTGTGCTTGGAAAAGGCAAAACACTAACCTATTAATGAAGGCTGATTTTGTAATAAATTCTAAATACAACTATTTAGAATTAACAGAATCGTCATAAATGAAGCTGGTCTAGATTTTGCTCTTTAGGAGTTATCCACGTCTAGTTTTATATCAGGACTATTTTACCTGTGCAAAATTAATTGCTAAAATCCTGTTAAAGATTATCTGTTTCTTAAGACTTTCACCTATGCAACTATCAGATTTTTTCCCTTCAACAGGAACTTCACACACATTTATTTGCTGGTCTGTTTGGGTTCTAGAGCAATCAGTTGTGATAACATTCTTAGAGAAGAAAATGTAATCCATGTTTTGACATATATTGGAATACATATTGTACATACAAATAGTGTTATCTTAGAATTAAAAGAAAAATTTGATAATCTGTAGTTATGTCCCTTCTATCATCGTTAATGCTGTTTCATATTTCATTTTCTTTTCATTGATTAGACTTGCCAAGATAGTCATTAACATTGGATTAAGTCTACTAGTAGCTAACCCCTTAATTAATTTCTAATTTTAATTTTACTCTGCTTCTCCTCTGTTGGTTTTACTTTGTTCTTTTTCTGGTTTCTTGACATAAAGGTTCACTCATTCCTTTAACACATTTATCCATGTGACAGGCCCAGCTTTGATGGCTGTGGAAAAGTGAAGATGAAACCTAGGCCTACAAACAAGATTTTCTTAATGCATTCAGGGGCATAAGTTCCTCACTGAATAGAACTTTGGTGACATCCAACAAGTTCATATATGCAGGCATCTTATTAACAATGATTTCTGAAGCAGTGTATAATTTGATTTTAAATATTTTATTATGGAAACTTCCAAACACATAAAAAAGTAAAAATATTAGAACAATGAACCCCCCATAAACAACCATTCTACTTCAGTAATTATTAACATTTTACCAATCTATTGATATTTTCTAGCTCTCTTTGCCAATTTTCTTTTGTGGAATATTTTAATACAATCTGGGTATCTTACTATTTCCTATATATTTATTTCTAATCATAAAATCTTTTATTTTTTAATAACCACACTGATATTATTATCGAGCTTCCTGGGTGGCACCAGTGGTAAATAATCCACCTGCCATTGCAGGAGACCCAAGAGATTCAGGTTCGATCCCTAGGTTGGGAAGATACCCTGGAAAAGGAAATGACAACTCACTCCATTATTCTTGCCTGGGAAATCCCATGGACAGAGGAGCCTGGTGGGCTACAATCCATGGATATAACTTAGTAACTAAACAACAAAACTAGTATTTCTAAAAATCAACTAATACTCAGTGCATGTCCACATTTTCCCCAGTCTCCAAAATGTCTTTTTATGCTTTGTTCAATCTGGGTCCAAATAATGCCCACATATTGAATTTAGTTGATATGCCTCAAGTCTTTTTTTAAAAATCTGTTAACAGTGCCCTTCTTTTTTCATGCCACTCAATAGTTGAAGAAATCAGCTCATTTTGGGGAATTGTTTTGGGAATTTTATACATTCTGGATCGGCTTGGCTGCTTCCTGTGGTAACATTTACTTTGTTCATCTATTTCTCAAGTTCTCGGGTTTAAAAAATTTTTTTGATTTAAAAGTTTGATTCATTCTGTTCATTATTTTGACAAGAAAACTTCATAGGTAGTGACATGTACTTCCTAACTTCATTATACCAGGAGGTGCATAATGTCTGACAGTTTCACTTTTATAGATGTTAAAATCAACCAAAGAGCTTAGAAGTGGTCAGCTTGATAAATCCAATATAAAGTTCTCACTGTAAACTCTTTCCCCAAATAGTTTTAATATCCCTTGAAGACCACTTTCTGGACATTATTCTTTAAATTAGGAACTAGAAAATGATTTTTCTAATCCAAATATCTTTTTTTTCTGCATTTACTGGTAAGATTCATTAAATTAAAAAAAAAACTTAAATTTGATGAGCTTTGGGTGACCCTGAGACTTGATTCACATGGAAAAAAAAAATACTTTTCCCTTTATTTATTAGTTTTCAGAATGATGAGCTGGTACCCAAGCATCTTCCCAAGCTGACCAAGTTAGGCAGCCATAACCAAGTAAACTATTAAACTGCTACCGGTGTCATGTCAAAAAACCCAGCTCCTACTGGCTGAAGATGGGATACTATGAGCATCAAAAAGTTTACTAGTTGCAATGGAATGTCTTCTTTCTTTCTACAAGAGTAACATACACACACGGGTGCACACACATACACAATTATATTTCCAAGTGGTTAGTTTTTTTTTTTTTTTTTGCCATCTTTTTCATAGTTTCTAATCAATTTTGAGTGGTGGTCAGAGAATACAGACTATAAAACATTTACCTTGTTATTATGGGAAAACAATTTCATATTTCTCTTTGCTTCTTCAACCACTACATTCTTAACCTCATATTCATGAAATTCATCAGGTTTTTTTTTTGGCATGAAATTTCTGATGCAGCTCAAGTGATGAAGAACTTCTCACATTCAAAATAACCTCCTAGATTTTATCTTAGGTTTAATAAGTGCTGAGCAGTGACAGAAGGCATTTCTACAGTTATTACTTCTATAGGATCTTCCTTTCATATGAATTCACTAACACTAATGATGTTAATAACAACTATAGATAATATTTACAGAAAACATGCTATATGGCTGCTCTTTTTCCAAGTATTAACTACTCAGTCCTCACAATGATACAGCAGGCTGACTCTGAATTGGCCCCAGTGATCCCTTCCTCCTGGGATTCATACTCTTCTATAAGCCTGTTCCCTTGAGTGTAGGGCAGCTTAGTTCCTTGCTTCCAAGCAACAGAAGGTAGCAAAGGTAATGAAATGTCATTTCAATGATTAGAAACACAAGATGATAGCTTCTTCGATGCTAGCAGACTCTTGCTTTCTTGGATTGCATTCTCTGACGAAGCAAGCAGTTATGCTGAAGGGGCTCCTGTAGCAAGGAACTGACTGAAGTCAGCCTTCAGCCAACAGCCAGATAGAATCTGAAGACCTCAGTGCAACAGCCCTCAGGAAATTAATTTGGACAACAACCACATGAGGTTAGAAGTGGATCTCTTCCCCAGTTGAACCTTCAGATGAGACTCAGTCATGGTCAACACCTTGATTTTAGCCTTGTGAGAGGCCCTGAAGCAGAAGACCCAACTAAGTTATGCCTAGTTAGTTGACCTGACCTATAGAAACTGAGATAATAAATGTGTATTATTTTAAACTACTAAGTTTGTGATATTTTATTATGCAGCAATAAATAGCTAATATTCACAGATACTACTATCACCATTTTACAAGTGAGCAAAATGAGGCACAGAAATTTAAGTACCTATCCAATAATACACTGGTAATACAGTGGTGAAATGGCGATAAAAGATAGATAAGGCTAAAGATTTTCCTGCATTCATTGTATTACTTTCTCATAT
Organism: Bison bison bison; assembly: GCF_000754665.1. Taxonomy (NCBI): domain Eukaryota; kingdom Metazoa; phylum Chordata; class Mammalia; order Artiodactyla; family Bovidae; genus Bison; species Bison bison. Next base: position 5,158,141 of record NW_011494852.1, on the reverse strand, counting down.
GAATATGCTGAAGACAATGCTTGAATGGTGATGGAAGCAACCATTAAAGCAACATTTTTTTCTGTAATACAAATTTTTTATGCTTAATGAGCATCAAACAAATTCTCTCAAAAATGAATTTTCTGATGTTCTGTAACATAATGTGCATTTGAAAGCCTTGTATTAAATTACATTATGAATTTTCTGATGTTGAGTAAGGTGTGAATGTTGTCTAAAAGCCTTCTTACATTCCTTACATTTGTAGGGTTTCTCACCAGTATGAATTCTCTGGTGTTGAGTAAGAAAAGAATAAAGTCTAAAAGCTTTACCACATTCCTTACATTCATAAGGTTTCTCTCCAGTATGAATACTCTGATGTTGAGTAAGTTGTGAGAGAAGTCGAAAAGGTTTTCTACATTCCTTACATTCATAAGGTTTCTCACCAGTATGAATACTCTGATGTTGAGTAAGTTGTGACAGCAGTCTAAAGGCCTTCCCACATTCTTCACATTCATAAGGTCTCTCACCAATATGAATGCTCTGGTGGGAAATAAGTTGTGAGTAACTACTAAAGGTCTTCCAACACTCCATACATTCATAGGGTTTCTCACGAGTATGAATTCTCTGATGGCGAACAAGTTGTTGCCTTAATCTAAAAGTCTTCCCACAATCTTTACATTCATAGGGTTTCTCACCAGTATGAATACTCTGATGGACAGTAAGCTGTTGACATATCCTAAAAGCCTTTCCACATTCCTTACATTCATAGGGTTTCTCCCCAAAATGTATTTTCTGATGTATTCTAAGGTCTGGACCACATACGAAGGCTTTCCCACATTCCTTACATTCATAGAGCTTCTCTGAAGTATGAAGTCTTTGATGTCGAGTAAGGTGTGTACACTGCCTAAAGGTTTTCCCACATGCCTTACATTCATAGGGCTTCTCTCCAGTGTGAATTCTCTGATGTCGAGCGAGTTGCTGATGTACTCTAAAGGCCTTTCCACATTCCTTACATTCATAGGGCTTTTCACCAGTATGAAGTCTCTGATGCTGAGTCAATTCTTGGAGGACTGTAAAGGCCTTCCCACATTCCTTGCATTCATAGGGTTTCTCACCAGTATGAAGTTTGTGATGTCTGATAAGGTGTGCACGCTGTCTAAAGGCCTGCCCACATTCCTTACATTTGTATGGTTTCTCACCAGTATGAATTCTCAGGTGTTGACTAAGTGTTGAGCGACGAATAAAGGTCTTCCTACATTCCTTACATTCATACAACTTTTCTCCATTATGAACTCTCTGATATTCAGCAAGAAGATTATGCTTTTTGTAAGTGGTCCTTTTTTCAGAAGCAATTTTCACTTGCCCAAAATATCCCTCTTGTGGTTCCTTTTGCCCCTCAATTTTGCTTTTGCATTCCCAATCATTTCTAAAAATGGAGTCCTGAAGGCTACAGCTTTTAATTCTTTCCATTATCTCCCACTGGAACGAATATATTTCGTAAATGTCCTTTTCTGAAGATAAAATATTGGCACTGTATCTGGACTCCAAGTCTGAAAGAAAACAAGAAAGCAAACACACAATGTTTTCCTGTTCCAGAAGAAAGAAAACTATACAGAAATAAAAAGCACCTCAAATAATGCCTATTACTGAAACCTAGTAGGACCCTTTGGGGCTCTTGGGCATGGAAGCCTTTCTGTGTCCCCTGTTTCTTTGCAGAGAATAGACTCCAGCCTCCATGGACCTTCCCTAGATTCCAAAGGGAAAATCTGAACAGGTGCTAATCAGGGAAGGGAGAGGATGCAGAAACGAGAAAGGGGCAGTCAAGAAACAATACTGCAACCTTGGGTCAGAGTCCTGGTTGCACCACAAGGGATACACGTAACAGTATCTTTGAGCTCTTCTGCAGAACTAAAACCCCCAGCAACTGGAAGATGTTCCAGAGAGGTGACAGTTTGATAACCCTGAGAAGCTCAACAAGACACCACCTGAGGCCAGATTAAAGGAACCAGTGAAGCTCTTCAGGAGACCACCAGAGGCCAGATTAAATTAAAGGAATACAGGCCCTGCACACCCCCTGATCCTTATCAGTAACCCTGATCTTAAACTATTGCTATAAAACTCTCACCAACTCCTCCCAGGTTGGGACACACAATTTTTAAAGCACAAGCCCACTGTGTCCCCCTTTGCCTGGCAAAGAAATAAAGCTATTCTTTTCTACTTCACCCCAAACTCTGTCTCTGAGATTTGATTCACCACCAGCATGCAGAGGCTGAGTTTTCAATATCATTACCAGTGAATGGATTAGATATGTCTAGAAGACATTGCATTTCTGCTAATAACACATATGTGTACATAAAAAAACCTATCTTCTGTAAAATTACACACCAAATATTAACGTTTATGGGGAAAATAGGAAAAATCTCTCCAAAACAATACCTCCAACAGAATTACAATATGACTGACAAACTGCTACTCAATGAAAATGACAGAAGCCAGAAAAACAAGAAGACAGCTGCTAAGAGAAAATAACAGCCAATCCAGAGTTCCATACTCCAAAGAACGAAGACAAAGTTCTGTACCCTTTAAAAATGAAGACAAAATGAAGATAGTTTCAAATAAAACCTAAGAGAATTCATTGCCAACAGGCACAATAAAAGAAATACTAAAGGAAGTTCTTCAGGAACAGAGAAAATGATTCTAAGCAGAAGCACTACAGTACAGAAAAGAAAAAGGAGCACTGTAAAAGGTACCTGTGTAGGTAAATCTAAATCAGTATTAATAGTAGTATTTAAATTAATACTCTGTAGGGATCTAAATGTATATAGAGTTAAGATACCTAACAACAGTAGACAAAATAGAGGATACCTAAAAAGAATTTAAATGTTATTAATGTCTCTACAATATTGAGAAAGATATAAAGGAACTAATTTAAGGTAGAATGCAGTAACTGAAGAATGCATGTGCTAACCTCTAGAGCAACTATTAAAAATTAAAGTGTGTATAACTAACACACTCAAGAGGCAAAAGCTAAAATAAAATATTTTGATTAATCCAAAATAGGCATGAGAGGGAAAAAAGAGAATGATGAACAGACAGAAAAAAGAAAGTGGATTTAAACCTAAATATATAAGGTTTATATATTTCCTTGGTGACTCAGACAGTAAAGAATTCACTTGCAATGCAGGAGACCTGGGTTCAAATCCTGGGTTGGGAAGATCCCCTGGAGGAGGGCATGGTAACCCACTCCAGTATTCTTGCCTGGAGAATCCCCATGGACAGAGGAGCCTGGCGGGCCAACAGTCCATGGGGTGGCATGCCCGGCAACAGTGCATGGGGCTGCAAAGAGTAGGACATGACTAAGCAACTAAGCACAGCACATATAAGAAAATTACTTAACTGCAAATGGATAAAATGCACCAACTAAAAGACAAAGACCCTCCTTATCCACATAGGGAGAAGCAGGCTGTATGAGGAGTTCAATCTGGGTAAAGAAAACATCCACTTGTGGGAGCAGCCTCAAGTGTGGAGGATTCAGACCGAGGAGCAGCCCAGCAGTATATTCTGGGCAAACCCACCATGAATCTAACATCTGTCTATCTCCCACCAGCAACATTCAAATCAAAGCCACTACCATATTCCACTGGGACAAATGAAATAGCCTCCTAATTGGTCTTCCTACTATTCATCTTGCCCCTATTTGATCTGTTCTCTATAGAGTGATACTTATAAGGCAAATCAGCTCATGACATTCCCCTGCTTAGAAATCTCCAATGGCTTTCTATCACAATGACTTCCCCTATGATACTCAAATTTCACATGACCTAGCCCTTACCTAACTTTCTGACTTCATCTTGTTACTCTACTTCTCACTTACCTTTTGAATAATCATCCTGGCCTTCCTCCTCCTCTTCTTTTTAAAATTTTTATTGGAGTAATGTATTAGTTTCTGCTGTACAGCAATGTCAATGGGCTATATGTTATATGTGTACATATATCCTGTCTTTTTTGGATTTCCTTCCCATTTAAGTTATCACAGAGCACTGAGTAGAGTTCCCTGTGCTATACAGTAGACTATCATTATTTGTCTATTTTATAATAGTATCGATAGTGTAAGTATGTCAGTCCCAATCTCCCAATTCACTCTATCTGAACTTCCCCCTTGGTAGCCACACGTTTGTTCTCTACACTACTGTGTTTCTATTTCTGCTTTGCAAGTAAGATCATCTAGAAAACAGGTAAGGATGATAATAAAAATTTGCACGCTGGCCTTTTTGCTGTTCCTCAAACATCAAAGTCTTTGCCCTCTGACCCAAGGTCTCTGCATTTACTGTTTCATTAGGACTGTTTTTGCTTCTTGCTTTAGATATTCAAATGGTCTGAGCTCTTTTTTTCATGTCTCCACTCAAAAATCATCTCTTCAAAAAGCCCCAAACGCCCAAAAATCTGTCTACATCTCCCAGTTTCTATCTCTGGTTTGCCTCGCTTTTCTTAATAACACTTGTCCCTACATAATACCATTCATTTACTTGTTAACTTAATGTCCTCACCCTTATTAAAATTAAACAAGAAGCCTGCTGGAACTGCCACTCTTGCTCACAGCTGTCCCACTGGTGTGTAGCACAGCGCTTGGTTCAGGTTGGGCATGCAAGTACTGCTGAATAAATGAGCATATTTTTAGGCAAACAAGGGTATGTATACTAGTGAGACTGGAAGAAGCTGGACCCTATATAGACATTGCTATGGACTGAATTTGTCCCTCCAAAATACACTTAAGCCCTAAACACACAATATGCCTATATTTGGAGACAGTGCTTTTAGGAGGCAATTAAGGTTAAATGAAGTAATAAGGGTGGGATCCTAATTCACAGGACTGCTGGACAGAATAGGACAGGACGGTGGCCTTACAGGAGGAAGAGAGAGATCTTTCTCTTTTTATCATGTGAAGACAGTGTGAGAACGGGGCCATCTGCAAGCCAGAAGAGAGCCCGCATCAGGCCCCAAAATCCTAACCTTGAACTTCTGGCCACCAGAATTGTGGGACAATACATTTCTATTGTTTAAGTCCCTAATCTATGGTATTTTGTTATGGCAGCTGGAGCTGCCTAGTACAGGTTTAGATCATGATGAATTATAGTCATTGATCAAGAAAGAGAGTAACTCCTCTCTTGGCTCAAATCTTTTACCTACCACCTCCAACAGGACATTTTTATTTACTTTTTGTTTTGAAATAACTGCAGATTCACAGGATGCTGCAAAGAAAAGTATAGGGAAGTCTCACAACCCCTTCACCCTCCCTCTCAATGTGAACATCTTACAAACTATAGTACAATATTCAAACCAAGAAATTACCCTTGGAATAATCCATAGGGCTGATGTAGATTTCATCATGCCCTCATATATGTGTTTGTATACAGGTCTATGCAATTTTACCAAATGTATAGCCTTATATGCAGAGTACATCATGAGAAATACTGGGCTGGAGGAAGCACAAGCTGGAATCAAGATTTCTGGGAGAAATATCAATAAACTCAGATATGCAGATGACACCACCCTTATGGCAGCAAGTGAAGAAGAACTAAACAGCCTCCTGATGAACGTGAAAGAGGAGAGTGAAAAAGTTGGCTTAAAGCTCAACATTCAGAAAACTAAGATCATGGCATCCAGTCCCATCACTTCATGGCAAATAGATGGGAAAACAGTGGAAACAGTGGCTGACTTTATTTTTCTGGGCTCCAAAATCACTGCAGATGGTGATTGCAGCCATGAAATTAAAAGACACTTACTCCTTGGAAGGAAAGTTATGATCAACCTAGACAGCATATTAAAAAGCAGACACATTACTTTGCCAACAAAGGTCCATCTAGTCAAAGCTAT
>NW_011494852.1:5151029-5152188 GCF_000754665.1 Bison bison bison | reverse complement strand
TCAGACACATTACTTTGCCAACAAAGGTCCATCTAGTCAAAGCTATGGTTTTTCCAGTAGTCATGTATGGATGTGAGAGTTGGACTATAAAGAAAGCTAAGTGCAGAAGAATTGATGCTTTTGAACTGTGGTTTTGGAGAAGACTCTTGAGAGTCCTTTGGACTGCAAGGAGATCCAACCTGTCCATTCTAAAGGAGATCAGTCCTGGGTGTTCATTGGAAGGACTGATGAAGCTGAAACTGCAATCCTTTGGCCACCTGATGTGAAGAGCTGACTCACTGGAAAAGACCCTGATGCTGGGGAAGATTGAGGACAGGAGGAGAAGGAGACGACAGAGGATGAGATGGCTGGATGGCATCACTGACTCAATGGACATGGGTTTAGGTGGACTCTGGGAGTTGGTAATGGGCAAGGAGGCCTGGCATGCTATGGTTCATGGGGTCACAAAGAGTCAGACACAACTGAGCGACTGAACTGAACTGATAGCCTTGCCTGAGGACATCCTTGTAGCTCAAACAGTAAAGAATCTGCCTGCAATGCAGGAGACCAGGGTTCAATCCCTGGATCAGGAAGATTCTCTGGAGAAAGGAATGGCAATCCACTCCACTATTCTTGCCTGGAGAATCCCATAGACAGAGAAGTCTGGCGAGCTATAGTCTGTAGGGTCGCAAAGAGTTGCACACGACTGAGCCACTAACACATCACACATAGCCTTGCCTAACCCTCACCACAATCAAGACTCAACTGTATCATAACCACAATGTTTTATTCCTTTGTAGCTTCAACCATCTTTCCCCCTCCCTACATTCCTAACCTCAGGTAACTACTAATCCAATTTCCATCTCTATAATTTTATTATTTCATAAATATTAATTAGAGTCATATGGTATAACCTTTTATGATTATTTTTTTCACTCAACATAATTTCTTCCAGGTTCACCCAAATTATCACATGTATTAAGAATATATTCCTTTTTGTTGCCAAGTGTTATTCCATCGTATGGATGTACTTTTTACCCATTTTTAATTGAGCTGCCTATCATTGTAGTGTTGAGTTGTAGTGTATCAACTGGATGTTGGTCCTTTGTTTACTACTATTTTCTCTCAGTCTATGACTTGCTTATTCATTTTTTATTAGTATATTTTGATGAGATAAAGT
>NW_011494852.1:5147359-5150929 GCF_000754665.1 Bison bison bison | reverse complement strand
ATGAGATAAAGTTTTTCATTTGGATAAATTATGACATCAATTTTTATGGTTACTGCTTTCTCCTAAGAAACTTTTACCTAATATCAAGTCCTTCCCCTATGTATTCCTCTAAAAGATTTGCATCCATGCTAAGTCACTTCAGTCCTGTTGACTCTGCAACCCTACGGACTGCAGCCCGCCAGGCTCCTCTGACCATGGGATTCTCCAGGCAAGAATACTGGAGTGGGTTGCCATGCCTTCCTCCAGGGGATTGTCCCAAGCCAGGGATCAAACCTGTGTCTTAAGTCTTCTGCGCTGGCAGGCAGGTTCTTTGCCACTAGCACCACCCTGGGAAGCCCATTTACTTTTTGCTTTTATATTTTTTACATATAAAATGTATACCTAGTTTTTAAATTTTTATTTTATTTTTTACATTTGACTTTTAAGATTTTTTAATGTTTAGTTTTTATATTTAGGTCTAAAGTCTATCTCAAATTAATTGTGATATGAGGTCAAGATTTTTTCCCCCAATTATTCCAGTATCACTTGTTGAAATACTTTCCTTTTCCCATTGGAAGGCTCTGACACCTTCGTCAGGAAGTAAATGACACCAAGTGCATGTGAGGTCTGCATCTAGGGTCTCTGTTCTGTTTGCTGATCCTTAGCCAATACCACAATGTCTTGAGTAATTTAGTTTTATAATATATCTCAAAGTATCTTGAAGTCATGTAGTCTAAGTTCTATAACATGTTCGTCCTTTTTTGAGATTGTTTTAGACATGCTAAGTCCACTGATTTTCCATATAAATCTTAAAATCAGTTTGTCAGTATCTACAAAATTTTCAAAAAAGGTTCCTAGGATTGTGCCTGGAACTGTGTTGCATCCCATCCCCAAAATGGTATCTTTCTATTCATTGGATCATCTTGCCAATGTTCCATGGCTTTTATTGTAGAGGTTTTGCACATTTTGTCAAATTTATTCCTCAGGATTTTGTTTTCTGACACTACTGTAAACTGACTTAATTTACTTTAATTTTTCTTAATTGACTTAACTTCAATTTTCCAATTTTTTTCATATATAAAAACAAAACTCATTTTTGTAGCTTAACTTTGTATCCTGTGATCTTCACTTACTAGTTTGAGTAGATGTTGCTTTGATTCCTTAGGATTTTCTAAGTATATAATTATACCATCTCTGAATAGTTTTACTTCTTCCTTTTTGATCTTTATATCTCTTATTTCTTTTTCTTGCCTGATTGCAATGCTTGGACCTTCAATTTAATGTTAAGTAGATACAGGGAGACTGGGCATCCTTGCCTTGTTCAGTCTTAGGAGGGAACTCTTCAATCAAGTATGATAAAGTTAATGATGTAGTATTTTTTCAGCAGATGCCCTTTATCACACTGAGGAAGCTCCTTTCAATTTCTAGTTTCCTGAGAGTTTTTATCATGAATGGATATTGAATTTTGTCATATGCTATTTTTACATTCATGGAGATAATCAAATGATTTCTCACATTTCTGTTAATATGGTAAATTATACTGATTAATTTTTAAATGTTAAACCAAGCATAATTTCCTGGGGTAAACTCTATTTAGTCATCATTACTATATATTGCTGGATTTAATTTTCTGATAATTTTGTTAAGCATTTTACATCTATGTTCAAGAAGGACAGAAATTACCAAGGCGGTGGGGAGCAGGGGGGTGGTGGGTGGGGCAGAATTATAAACTTACATCCTTCATGAACATAGTGTAAGAATTAAAGTAGCCTCATAAAATGAGTTGGAAGGAGTTCTTTTTCTGAAGGAATATGTGTAATACTGTACTATTACTTCCTTAAATATTTAATAGAATTCACCAGTGAAACTATCTGGGTCTAGCATTTTCTTTCTGGAAAGACTTCTGATAATGAACTTAATTACTTTAGTAAATATGAGATTATGCATATTTTCTTTTTACTCTTGTGTCAGATCTGGTAAGTTTGTATTTTTCAAGGAATTTTTCCATTTAAGTTGTCAAATTTACTGGCATAAAGTTATTCATGATATTAGCTCTTTTTTTAATATGGAACATGTCATGAATTTGCATGTCAACCCTGCATAGGGGCCATGTTAATCTTCTCTGTATTGTTCCAATTTGAGTGTATGTGCTGCTGAAGTGAACTGTTATTCTTTTAATGGATATAACATGTTAAGTGAAAACCTCTCTTTCTTTCCTGGTATTAGTAATTTATGTTGTCTCTCTTTTTTTCTTGATTAGTCAAGTTGGTGTTCATTATTTTTTTTTGATTTATTTTTATTTTTTTATTTTTTCGGTGTTTATTAATTTTGTTGATCTTATTGAGAGATCAACTCTAAGCTCTGTTAAGTTTCTCTACTTCTTTTCTTTTTCTATTCTGTTGATTTTAACTCTTACATTATCATTTGTTTTCCTTCTACTGAGAACAGCTTTTTTCTTTGAAGTGGGAGAGAAATATGATGTGAGAAATAGAGAGTTGTAATCAAGGCCAGTAGGAAATTCCCTTGTTAGCCCAGGTTTAAAAGATTTTAATTTGCTTCCTAGGTCTTAGGCCTTTCCTCTATAGGCTTTTGAAGAGTGATTTGTAAATATCAAGGGAATGTCTCTATCCTGATGTACTTGGCTATTACCTACAGTAATGATTTTCCCATGCCTACTCAGCCCTCACTCACCAGGGTGATGTTTTCCTGTTCCTTCTCTCACAACCATCCAGGGCTCCTTCCCTTCATCCAATAAGGTAATCACATCTGGCTTAGACATGGAAGGACCTGCTTAAAATATAATGTGACATGAAATTATAAACCTCAAAGTCTTTAGGTTCACATGTGGTTAAATTTATAATAAACTAGTAGTTCAAAATGGTATTTTATAAAGTCTAAGCACAAAGAAATGCTAGGAAGTTGAAAAACACTCACACTAGGGTAACCTCAGAACCACTAAGAACAGACACCAGATAGTTAAGAACAGGCTTTAAAACAATTTAAACTCATATAAGCTCTGTTGAGAGGCAGTCTTATTTAATAGCTGAGAACACAAAATATGGATCCAGATAGTACGGGTTCATCCTGCCTTTGTTGCTATGTTGCCTCAGCAAATTATTAACCTTTTGTGCCTAAATTTTCTCATCTGAAATAAGGATAATAATAGTACATTTCCCATAGAATTGTTGTGAGGATTAATTAGTAATATACAATGTTCAGAATAGTACATAAGTACAGTTCAGTTCAGTTCAGTCGCTCAGTCGTGTCCGACTCTTTGCGACCCCATGAATCGCAGTACGCCAGGCCTCCCTGTCCATCACCAACTCCCAGAGTTCACTCAGACTCATGTCCATCGAGCCAGTGATGCCATCCAGCCATCTCATCCTCTGTCATCCCCTTCTCCTCCTACCCCCAATCCCTCCCAGCATCAGTCTTTTCCCATGAGTCAACTCTTCACATGAGGTGGCCAAAGTACTGCAGTTTCAGCTTTAGCTTCATTCCTTCCAAAGAAATCCCAGGGCTGATCTCCTTGCAGTCTAAGGGACTCTCAAGAGTCTTCTCCAACACCACAGTGCAAAAGCATCAATTCTT
>NW_011494852.1:5146821-5146954 GCF_000754665.1 Bison bison bison | reverse complement strand
TTAAGCCAACTTTGTCACTCTCCACTTTCACTTTCATCAGGAGGCTTTTGAGTTCCTCTTCACTTTCTGCCATAAGGGTGGTGTCATCTGCATATCTGAGGTTATTGATATTTCTCTCGGCAATCTTGATTCA
>NW_011494852.1:5138208-5146721 GCF_000754665.1 Bison bison bison | reverse complement strand
CAATCTTGATTCCAGCTTGTGCTTCTTCCAGCCCAGCGTTTCTCATGATGTACTCTGCATATAAGTTAAATAAGCAGGGTGACAATATACAGTCTTGACGTACTCCTTTTCCTATTTGGAACCAGTCTGTTGTTCCATGTCCAGTTCTAACTGCTGCTTCCTGACCTGCATACAGATTCCTCAGGAGGCAGGTCAGGTGGTCTGGTATTCCCATCTCTTTCAGAATTTTCCACAGTTTATTGTGATCCACACAGTCAAAGGCTTTGGCCTTTGTACATAAGTACAAATATATGTATTTATATATATGAAAGTGAAAGTGTTAGTCACTCAGTCGTGTCCAACTCTTTGTGACCCTATGGACTGTAGCCTGCCAGTCCATGGCTCCTCAGTCAATGGAATTCTTTGGGCAAGAATACTGGAGTGGGTAGTCATTCCTTTCTTCAGTGGATCTTCCCGACCCAGGGACTGAACCTAGGTCTCGTGCACTGCAGGCAGATTCCTTACCATCTGAGCTACCATATACCATAATATGTGTGTATATTAGCAGTTGATTTCTATTATTATCAATTGGCTGAGAGAAGAATAAGAGGCTTCCTGAGACATCCTCAGATACTTACTAGGATATTTGTTTAACATTAAATGTAAAGTTCTTAGATTTTTAACCTTCAACCACAAAGCAAGTAGAACTGAATATGTCTGTTATACAAAACAGAATGCATTTACTTGAGTTTTAGACGAACTACATGGATTCATCTCCTACTATGTAAATTCTACAGGCTCCTCTTATTTTTAAAGAGATTCAGAATCCCTGTGTCTAGGTATTCTCTTCACAGATGGATTAGAAAGATGCTCCATCAATTCTTAGCTCAAATTCATAGTGAATTCTGGTTTCTTGAACAATGTTTCTGTCAAAAAAAAAATCCAGAATTCAAACCCAGCCCCTGTGTACTAAGAAAACATGGAAACAACAGAGCCTGAAGAAAGTCTGAAGGACCTAGCCTGCTGAGCCTGAGAATGACAAGTGTTAAAAGGAGGGTCCTATTTCCAACCTAACAAAGCTTACACCATTCCTTTGGAACAGAGAGAAAAATTTCATTTAGTTTCTCAAAACACAGTCCTCTAATTGACAGAAGAGAAAGTCGGTATAATTTGAGACAAACTGCCTTACCTAGTGAGATGAAGTTGCTGTAATTCTCCCACATCACATCCCTATATAAGTCCCTCTGTGCTGAGTCCAAGAATTCCCATTCTTCCTGTGAGAAGTCAATGGCCACGTCTCTGAAAGTCACTGAACCCTGAAAAAAATAAAACTCATGTATTACTTGTGAAAATACATGAAATATTTTTTTATAAATAGAAAGAGAGGGGATCAATGACTGCATTGCAGAGACGGAGGGAGCACAGAGCAAGCACATTTATTTCTTTATTTGTTATTTACTTCTGGCTGTGCTGGGTCTTCACTGCTGCGCTCTGGCTTTCTCTAGTTACGGTGACTGGGGCTGCTCTCGAGTTGTGGCGCATGCGCTTCTCATTGCAGTGGCTTCTCTTGTTGCCGGCACATGTTGTAGGGCTTGCAGGCTTGGTAGTTGTGGCACATGGGCTTAGTTGCCCAGATGCCCTGCGGCATCTTCCCAGACCAGGGATCAAACCCACGTCCCCTGCATTGGCAGGTAGATTCTTAACCACTGGACCAGCAGAGGAAGCCCAGAGCAAGCAAATTGATGCCATGTGAATGAGACAGTAAGAAAACTAGCATCACTGAAACACAACGCTACATGTTATGAACCGTCTTGTGACTGCAGATAAGATTAAATTTTTACCCAAAAATATCTGGAAAGGAATAAATTAACCAAAAGAAGTCCCAAAGAAATGAAACAGTGCACACAAGCCTTCAGCAAGCTGTTTCTTCACCACAAATTCTTAAGAAGTATGAGATCTTCTATCTTCTTTTTCCTTCACTGATAATGAAAAAATATTGATAAAAATTTCTCCCAAATGTACTACAAAATCTCTAAGATAATGACTCAAGTTCGTCATAAAGTCAGATTTTATTATAAGCACTTTGCCTATTATGACCAATTCTTTATTTTTTAAAATCTGCTACATGGCAGTCCACATTTCGAATGCATTAAATTCAATCTTTTTTCACTCTCTCTTTAGATTTCTGGATTCAATACAATCTCAAAAATCTTCCTCAACCCTCACATTCTACACTATTACTTACACTCATGGACAGAGGAACCTGGCAGGCTACAGTCCATGGGGTCACAAAGAGTTGGACACGACTGAGCAACTGAGTTATATGCATAAATAACACATTATTTATGCATCTGTATGATCTTCTTAGCTCTTTATCATTCATCATCCCTCACTGAACACCTTTCCTCACTTCTGAGTTAGAGAGTGTGTGCGTGTTTAGTCGCTCAGTCGTGTCCGATTCTTTGCAATCCCCACAGACTGCAACTCATCAGGCTCCTCTGTCCACAGTATTTCCCAGGCAAGAATACTGGAATGGATTGCCATTTCCTCCTCCAGGGGATCTTCCTGACCCAGGGAGACCCAGATTGAACCCGAGTCTCCTGCATTGCAGATTCTTTACCGTCTTAGCCACCAGCGAAGCCCCAAGTGTTAAAAATAGTACTCTCGATCATGATTATCAACGAGGAGTGATTTTACTTCCAAGAAGACATCCGGCCACGTCCAGAGACAATTCTTATTGGCACAACTGGGGAGAGGGGGTGTGAGTGTTAGACATCTAATAAATGTCTAACATGGATACTGTTGACATCCAACAATGCAGAGGACACTCCGCCAGAGTAAACGATTCTCCGGCTTAAAATATTAGTACAGTTGACACTTGAACAACAAGGATTTGAAATGCATGGTACCAGTTCTATGTGTATTTTTCTCAGTCATAAATACTACAGTATGATGCAATTCTAGGTTCACTGAATCTATGGATGTGGAACTGCAGATAATGAGGAATTCCAGATATGAAGGGATGGCATACACAGAGGGTCAGATTTTCAACTGCCCAGAGGGTCAGTGCCCCTAATTCCTGCACTGTTCAAAGATCAACTGTAGTTCCAAAATTGAGAAACCCTGCTCGAAACCAGCACATCTGGTAAAACTGTACAGTGGTCTCTGCTCCTAGTATTCTTCTCTCAGAGCTTCCTGGAGATAATTCTTGACCTATTTGCTGTCCGGTTCTGATCACCTCCTACTCAACCCGCTCGTGAGGGAGGGATCCTAAACAGTATGAGATGACTGAATATCTGACACCTGATAGATGCGACTGATGGCAGTTTATTAGTCACATATACTCACAGCCCAGGAAAGGAAGATATTACACGTCATACAGGGCCACACAGGGGATGTACTCAGGAATAGGGTGAACAAACAGAATCTGCGGGAGGCAGGCTTTATAGTGAAAAGAGGATGATGGATTCCGTGGCCAATGCAGGATGATGTGATGGCTTGTTTGAATAATTCTGTGGGCTGCCAAGGAGGTGACTTACTAGGTTAAGGACCAGGAGAGGTTCAGCTGGTCTGGCGAATAGAGGAACTAGCCAGGTAAATGGGGGCCCCATCTGGGGAGAGCAGGGAAACTCTTAGTTAGGTCTCTGGAGCCTTGACAAGATATCAAGGCAGCATATGAAATTTTAAGCCTCACAAAACGAGCCCTCAATCAAATCCCTACCTCTTCCACCCTCTACAAAGCCTTACATACCATAATATTTCAATGCACTAATATTTCAACCAACACGAAATCTTGTTACGTATTTTAAAAACTCAGGTTTGTGAAGAAGTTTGGCGGTTTCCCTATCAGCAGTCAAACAAGACGAAATTCTCTCTTTCATCAAACCACAGGATTTTCAAGGAAAGTTCAAAGAGGGATCTCCCACTTAGTATCAATAATCCATTGCTGAAAATCAAGACATTCCAACACTACATAGTTTCCCCACCATTTTGGGTGGGTGCCTATTTTCCTACCGTTTTAAAGCAAAGCATTCTATTGCATTCTACATTAATTCCAACCCTCCCGCTAGCTTCGCATTTCCCCCAGGACAGAACTCCAGTACACACGGGTCATGCACGTATGGTATCTTTGGCTTTCGTATTTTCTTTCAGCTTTGCTATTTCTTTTACCAAATGTTTTTTTCTCACTTGCTTTGTTTCTCCACAATTTTCTTCAATACTTTTCCAACTTTTTAGGAACTCACTTTACAAAATGACAAACGCAGGGGCTACGTGGGAAATGCACCATGAAAGTGCGTTTCTAATAAGAACGTAACGGAGGAATGACTCTTACTCTGTACGATGCTCTTATGCCTTCCCTTCTGCCAGCAACACCAATTATACACATCCCCTTTGATGATATTTGCAAGCATTTCAAAACATCCGCAGATGGTTCTGATGGTTCAGCAATTGTATTTGGAATACAACAAGACTTTGTGTATATTGTTTTCTGTTTTTTAAATAAAAAAAGTTACATTGAACTATATGATTTCACTTATATAAAGTCCTCAAAATAAGCAAAATTATTATAGGGTATTCAAAGTCAGGATTACATTTGGATACATTTGGACGGGGTGGGTAGAAAGTAACTGAAAGGGGGGTATCTGAATGCCAGTAACATTCTTTCTTCTCCTGAGGGCTAATATAACAGAAATACTCAATTTATGAAAATTCATTTAGATGCACACTTAGGATTTGAGCACTATTCACTATGTATGTTTTGCATCAATAAAAAGTTCTAAAAATCTTTTAAAAGATGTTAAATTCTATATTGGGCATGTAAATTTTTGTTGCTGCTGTTTGTTTGTTTTTGGCCATGCCACATGGCACGTGGGATCTTATTCCCCGACTAGGAATTGAACCCATGTCCCCTGTAGTTAGAAGTGCAGAGTCTTAACCACTGGACCACCAAGGAAGTCCCTGCGGATGTAAATTGTTTCCATATAGAACCAGACCAAAAATCACTGTTTTCAGAGAAATATGCTTTCGTTGAAGTTTAGGTATTAAAATAAAAAACTAAGATAAAAAATGTTAACGGGGGAACATCTGGCAGAAATTACCTGCTTTTTTCTTAAGGCAATTTACTTTTGCTCCCTCATGGCTCTTGACAGAAGATGGTCCACATTAGTGGAAAAAAAGAGAAGGGCACACAAAAGGGACACTGGGCTATTTGTCTCCAACTCTCACAGGAATGAGAGGGACTAAAGTAGGTTATTGAATGGAGTTCCATTAAACAGAAGTTTCAGAATAAGGAAAGATTATGTATACATGGTCTAGAAATAGGTAATATTTCAAAAAGGAAGAAGAAACATCAACTTACATGGGCCATTGTTTTGAACTGCAAGCACTGGTCAGTCCTTTTCAAGATTTCTGTTAGAGATCTGCAGAGTTCAGATAAGCCAGATCTGGAAGAAGACAAAGCAGTGATAAAACCAGAGGTGCCTCAGAGCTCCTCCAAATGACTTATGTTAGTTTTATGAGTTTTCCTCTTCCATTCCTGCTTCCAAAATACTCCTCACCACTCTCATATTCAAACTGGAGGAGAGCACAGGGAGTCTAAAGAAATCCAAGCTCTGATGTGTGCACATGCTCTGTTTCTTCCCACTCTCTGTGACTCCCTGGGCCTTAGCCCGCCAGGCTCCTCTGTCCAAGGGATTTCCCAGGCAAGAATACTGAAGGGGGTTGCCATTTCCTATTCCAGGGGATTTTCCCAACCCAGGGATCAAACTTGCATCTGCTTGGCAGGCAGATTCACCAGCCAGACACCTGCGAAGCCCATGTCTTAAGAATACTACCTAGAAAAGAAAGACAGAAAGTCCCTGACTCATGTCTTTTAGGCACTGATAGCAGTCTCACGACTGCTTCCTTTCACAGCATCCTGGCAAATGCATTTATTTTGCTTCTGAACCAATACTTTGAGCCAAGGTGCCTATGAAGTCCTCCAACTGCTACTAGATCTTCTTGTCCTATTAGTCTAACTTTGCAGGTAACATCATCAAAATAAAAACTGTAAAGCATAAATCTTACTGTATGAAATCCACGCACCTCCATAGAGACCTCACAGCTATACTCTGGATGTAACTTGACAGTGTTTGCTATCATTAGATCAACATCTTCCCCCTCATGATGGACTGGGCTTCCCAAGTGGCACAATGGTAAAGAACCCGCCTGCTGATGCAGGAGACACAGGAGACATAGGTTTGATTCCTGGGTTGGGAAGATTCCCTGGAAGACGAAATGGTAGCCTTCTCCAGTATACTTGCCTGGAAAATCCCATGGACAGAGGAGCCTGGCAGGCTACAGTCCATGGGGTCGCAGAGTTGGACATGACTGACTACGCATTACTACTACTGATGATGGATTACTAAGTAAAGAGGGAAAGACTTAAGTATACATAATGATGAGATCCGGAGAAGGCAATGGCACCCCACTCCAGTACTCTTGCCTGGAAAATCCCATGGACTGAGGAGCCTGGTAGGCTGCAGTCCATGGGGTCACTAAGAGTCAGACACGAGAGACCTCACTTTCACTTTCCACTTTCATGCATTGGAGAAGGAAATGGCAACCCACTCCAGTGTTCTTGCCTGGAGAATCCCAGGGACGGGGGAGCCTGGTGGGCTGCCGTCTATGGGGTCGCACAGAGTCAGACACGACTGAAGTGACTTAGCAGCAGCAGCAGCAGCAATGATGAGATTTGGTATACTGTTGCAATTACTAACATAGGCTTTGCTGTCAAACTTCCAGGATATAAATCTCAGCTCTCATAGTTATCAAACTGTGTTACCTTAGACATGTTACTTTGCAGCCTTAGAGTCCTCCTATAAAAAATGGTGATAACTATAGATTCTATCCCAAAGCATTGTTATGAGTATTAAATAAGACTCTACATATATATGCACTAAAGTTGCAAATAAACGTTTAATAAAAGTCAGCTATATCACTGAAAATGAAGGATACTACATACTTCTTCCCACAATTATTAAAGAAAATTCTCTTCTGCTCTTTATTCTTCCACAAAAAAATTTGAGCTTCTCAGCCCCACTCTTCCTCATAATGCTAATAAATTTCAAAACTTCAGGTTGGTAGGCAATTCCTCTTGAATAACAACAATTTACAAAAGGACAGACAGTGTGAGGATGGATGAAGCACACATGGCAAAATCCTCATAATTTTTGGATCTGGGTGATGAGGAAAAACATGGAATTACAATTTAATAATAACAACTAAATCTATTGAGCATTTATGTGTCAAGCATTATCTGAGGACTTTACACATATTAATTCACCTATTCACAGCAATCCTATACAGTAGGTTCTATTATTACCCTCCTTTTACAGATGAAGGAAGAGTGGTGCAAAGAGACGAAATGAACTGCCCCAACTTCACCGAGTTCTAAGTGGCAAGTTAGGATTAGAATCCAGGTAATTCAGCTCATAACTCATCCTATTGCCACTATACTAAACTCCCTTTCATAAGATCACATAAATACATGATCTGAAACACACATACGCTGTCAAAAACTTCAAGTCACTTGTCAAATTTCTACACTGTTTTCCTCCCTTCCTACTAATATTTCCCTTCTCTTGTTAACACAGATTTCTCTGTTAAAAATCTATCACCTTGAAACTCCTAAAGGCTAAGACTGAAAAGCTAAGAGTTTGTCACCAATCAAACATCTTTTCCTGCTTTTGACCTCAGGGCAGTGGAAAAGATCAAGGATACCTAGGGTATGATTTCAACTAAACTGTAATCTTCTCACTAAATGACAGCCTAAAATAAAGCTATGCAGTTAGCTTCCCTGTATGACCTGCAGATCATTTAAACTATTAGAAAGCAGCAGCTCACAGGCGGAATTAAATGACTGCCAAGTGTTCATCTGAATAGTCAATGGAGAGGAAGAACAAAATACCAGGCCATAAGGCAGTTCTATTTCCAGTTTTTTGATCCAGCAATCCCACTGCTAGGCATACACACTGAGGAAACCGGAAGGGAAAGAGACACGTGTACCCCAATGTTCATCGCAGCACTGTTTATAATAGCCAGGACATGGAAGCAACCTAGATGTCCATCAGCGGATGAATGGATAAGAAAGCTATGGTACATATACACAATGGAGTATTACTCAGCCATTAAAAAGAATGCATTTGAATCAGTTCTAATGAGGTGGATGAAACTGGAGCCTATTATACAGAGTGAAGTAAGCCAGAAGGAAAAACATCAATACAGTATACTAACGCATATATATGGAATTTAGAAAGATGGTAACAATAACCCGGTGTACAAGACAGCAAAAGAGACACTGATGTATAGAACAGTCTTATGGACTCTGTGGGAGAGGGAGAGGGTGGGAAGATTTGGGAGAATGACATTGAAACATGTAAAATATCATGTAAGAAACGAATTGCCAGTCCAGGTTCGATGCACGATACTGGATGCTTGGGGCTAGTGCACTGGGACGACCCAGAGGGATGGTATGGGGAGGGAGGAGGGAGGAG
>NW_011494852.1:5137788-5138108 GCF_000754665.1 Bison bison bison | reverse complement strand
AGTCCAGGTTCGATGCACGATACTGGATGCTTGGGGCTAGTGCACTGGGACGACCCAGAGGGATGGTATGGGGAGGGAGGAGGGAGGAGGGTTCAGGATGGGGAACACATGTATACCTGTGGCAGATTCATTTTGATATTTGGCAAAACTAATACAATATTGTAAAGTTTAAAAATAAAATAAAATTAAAAAAAAAAAAAAAACCAGGCCAATGGGTAGGATATTTCAGCTGTTTAGTTAAAGCCTAACTAGCTAAAGACTACCTGGAATAAGCCTGCAGAGTCCAACAAAATAGGACTGACTCAAGAGAGGGAGGAAAT
>NW_011494852.1:5132884-5137688 GCF_000754665.1 Bison bison bison | reverse complement strand
TGGGGAACACATGTATACCTGTGGCAGATTCATTTTGATATTTGGCAAAACTAATACAATTATGTAAAGTTAAAAAAAAAAAAAAAAACCAGGCCAATGGGTAGGATATTTCAGCTGTTTAGTTAAAGCCTAACTAGCTAAAGACTACCTGGAATAAGCCTGCAGAGTCCAACAAAATAGGACTGACTCAAGAGAGGGAGGAAATCCTTTGGAATGTGACAGAGGACAGGCATAAAAAAAGCCCCTCTGTAAACAGCTGTGCTCCAGCTGAAGGATTCTGAGGCTGTGGGGAACCATTCTGGAATGACTGCTGCTACTGAAGTGAGAGAACAAGATAGGCAGGGACTAACTGGAGATTGAGTGCTATTAGTAAAGTGAGGGTAATTTAGCAAGCGGGTATCTCCAGAAATAAAATAAAAACAGCAAGGCAGGTCTGGAGCAACCCTGGTAAGAAAGCTATAAGCTCTCAAAAAGGGAGTCTATGGCATTTTACAACTGCGGCGTGACCTGTGCAGTAGTAACGTTTTCTATTAACTGTGTAGTTGGTTTTCTGTCTTTTCTCTCTCAACAAGATTAACGGCAGGATTACTTTTTGTCTTAGTCTGACCTATTTTTCACTTCTTACAAGTATCCCCGGGTCTAGAAAAAGAATTGAAATTACACTTTATGGGACAAAGAAGAAACATCATGTAGATTTCCTTCTTTCTAAAGATTGGCGGACGATGACGGGAATCGACGCAGTGAGCCTTTTTCCCCAGCTCAGCCGGGCCAGACTAAGGACACACCCCCGCTACGACCCTCGCTCCCACCATCCATCACACACACTACCCGATGGAAATAAGAGGGAGCCGGGGTGAAGCTGTGCCTTCCCGGCATCGGACAGAACGGCCAGAGTACAATGGCCAGGGCTGGAAGCTGTCTCCGAGTTCAAGAGCGCTGCCTTGGGAGGGAGCTCTGGTTAAGCTGTGGTTCTGAGAGCTGTTGTTCTGCGTCTTTTTGTTACAGGCCTTCACTGTGGGGTTCGTAAATCTAACTCGGAGCCATTCTGGGCCGCTGCATCTGCGCGGCCCTGAAGCAGGAGGACAGAGGACGCATCAGAGCACCCAGAGTCCGGGCAGCGTCACAAACTACACAGTCACTGCAGCCGGGTGCACACAGCGACCGCGCCGCCCCCGCGCCGCCCCCGCGCCCATTTCCTCAGTGCACGAGACCAACTCACCTCTCCGAGCCGAAACCCGCAAGGAAGCCGGAAGGGAACTAGGCGCAGAGGCATGTGGGAAATGTAGTCCCGGATAGGGAGGGCCTGGTCCTCGCCTTAACGGGTTTCGTGGGATGCGCAAGCGCGGGCGCGAGTGGGCAGGGCGGGAGCGCGCCGTGGACCTCCCGGCTTGGGGTTCAGCTGAAGCGGCACCGGCTTCGAGGCTTCACGGGGATGAATGAGGCACCCGCTGCCAGCTTGGGTTTGAGGTGTCTCTGCGGAACTGCTAACTGGGGTTTAGAGAGACCGTCTTGGCACTGCTGCTGCTGCTGCTGCTGCTGCTAAGTCGCTTCAGTGCTGCTGCTACTGCTGCCAGGTCGCTTCAGTCGTGTCCGACCCTGTGCGACCCCATAGACGGCAGCCCACCAGGCTCCCCCGTCCCTGGGATTCTCCAGGCAAGAACACTGGAGTGGGTTGCCATTTCCTTCTCCAATGCATGAAAGTGAAAAGTGAAAGTGAAGTCGCTAAGTCGTGTCCGACTCCTAGCGACCCCATGGACTGCAGCCCACCAGGCCCCTCCGTCCATGGGATTTTCCAGGCAAGAGCACTGGAGTGGGGTGGCGCCTAATACATGCACTAGACATACGGCAAGTGCTCTCTATACATACCCAAGCAGGACGTAGGTACATCAAGTCTCAATATCCCCAAACTCTTAGCAGAATCTGGACACACAGAGGTTGCTCGCGCTCTCTTTCCCTCCCCCGCTTCCTCCTCTCTTTAGGTTTTCTTCCTCTTTCCCTCCTGCACTTGTGAAAGTATAATTCTATAAAAGCCTAGTAGGTGAAGGGGGTTGATATTGTCATTTAGATACTCTTTGTCCTTACCGATTAAAAAAAAATTCTAGTAATTACTGAGATAGGGTGTCTACTTCTATTAGCACCACCAGGTTTTGCTTCAAGTATTTTCAAGCCCTGTTAAGTACATACATTTATGACTGTTTTCCTGATGATGAGGTCTGAAAAGTAAAGATTAGGAAGGGTGTCCTCAGATGAGTAATAATTGAATTTGTCCTGTGCTGAGTTCATTCAGGAAAGAAACTGGATAAGCCTGCTGGGGACCACACTGCAGCATCCTTCTCATCTTAAAATTTTTATGTATTGGTTCATAGATAGAAGAGTTTTTCGTCTCTCAAAAAACTTCAGGAAACATCTGAAAGTATCTAGGCTTATCTTAAATCTCAATTTTTTTAACAGTTAAATATATAAGGGGTAGAAGATACATGAAAATTATGGCAGTGGATTTGTCTTTTTCTACTTTTAGTTCATTTTGTTTTTGCTTCATGTAACAATATGTTAAAGCTGTTAGTACAGTATATGCACATTTATGATTGTGTGTCTTCCTAATGAATTGACCCTTCTATGATGAAACATTTCTCTGTCTCTTGTCTTGACATCTGTTTTATTTAGTACAGTCACTCTGGGCTTGCCAGGCTGTGATGGTGGTAAAGAACCCACATGCCAATGCAGATGTTAAGAGACTCGGGTTGGATCCCTGGGTTGGGAAGATCCCCTGGAGAAGGGGATGGCAACCCACTCCAGAAATCTTGCCTGGGAAATCCCATAGACAGGGGAACCTTGTGGGCTACAGCCCACAGGGTCATGAAGAGTCAGACACGACTGAGTGATTGGTACACATGCAGGTACCCATTGCATTAAAAATATATGATAAACTTCACTGGAGTATGGGTGGAAAAGAAACTGATCTAAGTAACTCTGGAAATGAATAGAAACTGTAAGTCTAGAGACAAATGTACATATATGGTGTCTGGGTAAACAGTTCTGAAACCACTACATGTATACTGGTATTAAACAAACAAATAGATGGATGAAAGACAATGAAAGCCAGGTTTTTCAATCTTGGAGTGGGAGGTTCCAGACCACCAAGCAGGGAAGGTAAGAGCGTTCTGGTCACCAATTACAATGTGTGTGAAGGGTTTTCCAGACACTACCAAGCAATTTTTGGACACCAGCTGGATGTCCTACAATTCAGCCCAATTCAGACACCGTTTACTCAGAGATAGCATCAGATTGCACAGGTTGAGGGCTCAGTCCTGTAAGATTGCTCACCCCCATCACTTTAGATGCGAGTTGTAAGCCTAGATTGTTACCTGTGTTTCTGACCAACTGGTTATGTTCTCACAACCCCTCCTTCAGGTTTGATTAATTTGCTGCAATGGCTCACAGAACTAAGGAAAACTGTTTACTTACTAGATTACCAATTTATTATGAAGGATATTAAAGGATATAAATCAACAGCCAAGTGAGATAAGGAGGGGAAAGTTATCATGGAGTTTGGGGCCTGCAGGGTACAGTGACACATGGATGCATTCTGATTCCCTAACCTAGAAGCTCTCTGAACCCCCTCCTCTTGGGTTTTTATGGAGGCTTCATTACATAGCCCAATTTCTAGCCCCTCTCCATCCCCAGAGGTGGGATGGTGACAAAGGTGAGAAAAAGGGGGTCTGAAAGTTTCAACCTCTAGTCACATGGTGGACTCCACTGGCTACCAGATCCCATCCTTGGGTGCTTTCCCAAAGTCACTCCTTGGGCTTCTCTGGTGCTCCAGTGGTTAAGAATCCATGTGTCAATGCAGGGGACATGGGTCTGATCCCTTATCCAGGAGCATCCCACATGCCACCGGGCAACTAAGCCCATGAGCCACATCTACTGAGTCCGCATACAGCAACTGCTGAAGCCAGTACGCCTAGAGCTTGTGCGTCGCAACAAAAGCCACTGCAGTGAGAAGCCCGTGTACCACAACGAAGAGGAGCCCCTGCTCGCCGCAACTAGAAAAAGCCTACGCAGCAATGAATTCCCAGCACAACCAAAAGTAAATAATTTTTTAAAGGCTGATATCAGTGATATGTTGATAGCATGTACCTCTAATATGATGTTGTAAGAATGACAGTTAGTGTGACCTTCTTCCCCCAGATTTAAACCCCTAGTCTAACTAGGAAAAGAACTTTAGACAATTACAACTTTGGGGACATTTTATAAAACTAGCCAGTGCTTCTCAAAACTGTCAAGGACATCAAAAACAAGGAAACTGGGACTTCCCTGATGGTCCAGTAGTAAACAATCCTCATGCCAATGCAGGGCACACGGGTTTCATCCCGGGTCCTGGAATATCCCATATGCCACAGAGCAACTAAGCTCGTAGGACACAACTACTGAAGCCCAAGCACTCTAGAGCCCTTGTCTGCAACAAGAGAAGCCATTATGGGAAGCCCGTGCACCACAAGGAAAAGTAGCCCACACTGGCTGCAACTGAAGAAAGCCTGAGCACAGAAACGAAGACCCAAAGCAACCAAAACTAAATTTAAAAAAAAACAAGGAAATCCTGAGAAACTGTCACAGTCTTGAGCAGCATAAGGATCAGATCAGATCAGATCAGTCACTCAGTCGTGTCCGACTCTTTGTGACCCCATGAATTGCAGCACACCAGGCCTCCCTGTCCATCACCAACTCCCGGAGTTCGATGAGACTCACGTCCATCGAGTCAGTGATGCCATCCAGCCATCTCATCCTCTGTCATCCCCTTCTCCTC
>NW_011494852.1:5128995-5132672 GCF_000754665.1 Bison bison bison | reverse complement strand
CTTCTTCACAGTCCAACTCTCACATCCACACATGACCACAGGAAAAACCATAGCCTTGACTAGATGAACCTTTGTTGGCAAAGTAATGTCTCTGCTTTTGAATATGCTATCTAGGTTGGTCATAACTTTCCTTCCAAGGAGTAAGCGTCTTTTAATTTCATGGCTGCAGTCACCATCTGCAGTGATTTTGGAGCCCTCCAAAATAAAGTCTGACACTGTTTCCACTGTTTCCCCATCTATTTCCCATGAAGTGATGGGACCAGATGCCATGATCTTTGTTTTCTGAATGTTGAGCTTTAAGCCAACTTTTCACTCTCCACTTTCACTTTCATCAAGAGGCTTTTTAGTTCCTCTTTACTTTCTGCTATAAGGGTGGTATCATCTGCATATCTGAGGTTATTGATATTTCTCCCGGCAATCTTGATTCCACCTTGTGTTTTCTTCCAGTCCATGTTTCTCATGATGTATTCTGCATATAAGTTAAATAAACAGGATACAGAGGACTAAATATAATGTATCCTGGATAGGATCCTGGAGCAGAAGGATATTAGGTAAAAACTAAGGACATTTGACTTGAGTATTGTTGTTCAGTCACTCAGTCGTGTCCGACTCTTTGCGACCTCATGGACTGCAGCATGCCAGGCTTCCCTGTCCTTCACCATCTTCTGGAGCTTGCTCAAACTCATGACCATTGAGTTGGTGATGGTGTCTAACTATCTCATCCTCTGTCATCCCCTTCTCCTCCTACGTTCAATCTTTCTCAGGATCAGGGCCTTTTCTAATAAGTCAGCTCTTCGTATCAGGTGGCCAAAGTATTGGAGCTTCAGCCTCAGTGTCAGTCCTTCCAGTGAATATTCAGGGCTGATTTCCTTTAGGATTGACTGGTTTGATCTCCTTGCTGTCCAAGGATGGACTATGGGCTTTAGTTAATAAGAATATGATAATGCAAATGTACCATATTAATGTAGGATGTTAACAAAAGGAAAAACTGAATTCTCATTATTTGGGAACTCAACTATTTTTGCAACTTTTCTGTAGATCTAAAACCGTTCTAAAAGAAAAAGCTTATTTAAAATAAAGTATGAGGCTATGGGGACTACAAAGAGTCGGACACTTACTGAGTGACTTCACTTTCACTTTCGTGCATTGGAGAAGGAAATGGCAACCCACTCCAGTGTTCTTGCCTGGAGAATCCCAGGGACGGTGGAGCCTGGTGGGCTGCCATCTGTGGGGTCGCACAGAGTCGGACACGACTGAAGCGACTTAGCAGCAGCAGCAGCATGAGGCTATAGACAGGGAAGCCTGGTGTGATGTAATCCATGGGGTTGCAAAGAGCTGGACACAACTTAGCAGGACCAACCCCACACCGTGGCTGTGCTGGCACAGGAGGGCCCAGAGGAGCGATCCCATGTTGAAGGTCAGGAAGGGCTGCGGTGAGGAGATACCCCTCATCCAAGGTAAGGAGCATTGGATGCGCTTTGCTGGAGCAGCCATGAAGAGATACCCCACGCCCAAAGTAAGAGAAACCCAAGTAAGATAGTAGGTGTTGCAAGAGGGCATCAGAGAGCAAACACACTGAAACCATACTCACAGAAAACTAGTCAATCTAATCACACTAGGACCACAGCCTTGTCTAACTCAATGAAACTAAGCCATGCCCGTGGGGCAACCCAAGACGGGCGGGTCATGGTGGAGAGATCTGACAGAATGTGGTCCACTGGAGAAGGGACTGGCAAGCCACTTCAGTATTCTTGCCTTGAGAACCCCATGAACAGTATGAAAAGGCAAAATGATAGGATACTGAAAGAGAAACTCCCCAGGTCAGTAGGTTCCCAATATGCTACTGGAGATCAGTGGAGAAATAACTCCAGAAAGAATGAAGGGATGGAGCCAAAGGAAAAAGAATACACAACTGTGGATGTGACTGGTGATAGAAGCAAGGTCTGATGCTATAAAGAGCACTATTGCATAGGAACCTGGAATGTCAGGTCCATGAATCAAGGCAAATTGGAAGTGGTCAAACAAGAGATGGCAAGAGTGAATGTCGACATTCTAGGAATCAGCGAACTGAAATGGACTGGAATGGGTGAATTTAACTCAGATGACCATTATATCTACTACTGCGGGCAGGAATCCCTCAGAAGAAATGGAGTAGCCATCATGGTCAACAAAAGAGTCCGAAATGCAGTACTTGGATGCAATCTCAAAAACGACAGGATGATCTCTGTTCGTTTCCAAGGCAAACCATTCAATATCACAGTAATCCAAGTCTATGCCCCAACCAGTAATGCTGAAGAAGCTGAAGTTGAACGGTTCTATGAAGATCTAAAAGACCTTTTAGAACTAACACCCCAAAAAGATGTCCTTTTCATTATAGTGGACTGGAATGCAAAAGTAGGAAGTCAAGAAACACCTGAAGTAACAGGCAAAATTTGGCCTTGGAATACGGAATGAAGCAGAGCAAAGACTAATAGAGTTTTGCCAAGAAAATGCACTGGTCATAGCAAACACCCTCTTCCAACAACATAGGAGAAGACTCTACACGTGGACATCACCAGATGGTCAACACCGAAATCAGATTGATTATATTCTTTGCAGCCAAAGATGCAGAAGCTCTATACAGTCAGCAAAAACAAGACCAGGAGCTGACTGTGGCTCAGACCATGAACTCCTTATTGCCAAATTCAGACTTACATTGAAGAAAGTAGGGAAAACCACTAGACCATTCAGGTATGACCTAAATCAAATCCCTTATGATTATACAGTGGAAGTGAGAAATAGATTTAAGGGCCTAGATCTGATAGATAGAGTGCCTGATGAGCTATGGAATGAGGTTCGTGACATTGTATAGGACACAGGGATCAAGACCATCCCCATGGAAAAGAAATGCAAAAAAGCAAAATGGCTGTCTGGGGAGGCCTTACAAATAGCTGTGGAAAGAAGAGAAGTGAAAAGCAAAGGAGAAAAGGAAAGATATAAACATCTGAATGCAGAGTTTCAAAGAATAGCAAGAAGAGATAAGAAAGCCTTCTTCAGCGATCAATGCAAAGAAATAGAGGAAAACAACAGAATGGAAAAGACTAAAGATCGCTTCAAGAAAATCAGAGATACCAAAGGAACATTTCATGCAAAGATGGGCTCAATAAAGGACAGAAATGGTATGGACCTAACAGAAGCAGAAGATATTAAGAAGAGATGACAAGAATACACAGAAGAACTGTACAAAAAAGATCTTCACGACCCAGATAATCACAGTGGTATCATCACTCACCTAGAACCAGACATCCTAGAATGTGAAGTCAAGTGGGGCTTAGAAAGCATCACTACGAACAAAGCTAGTGGAGGTGATAGAATTCCAGTTGAGCTTTCCAAATCCTGAAAGATGATGCTGTGAAAGTGCTGCAGTCAATATGCCAGCAAATGTGGAAAACTCAGCAGTGGCCACAGGACTGGAAAAGGTCAGTTTTCATTCCAATCCCAAAGAAAGGCAATGCCAAAGAATGCTCAAATTACCGCACAATTGTAGTCATCTCACACGCTAGTAAAGTAATGCTCAAAATTCTCCAAGCCAGGCCTCCGCAATATGTCAACCATGAACTTCCTGATGTTCAAGCTGGTTTTAGAAAAGGCAGAGGAACCAGAGATCAAATTGCCAACATCCGCTGGATCATGGAAAA
>NW_011494852.1:5111315-5128515 GCF_000754665.1 Bison bison bison | reverse complement strand
TGTATCCTTGGACTGCAAGGAGATCCAACCAGTCCATTCTGAAAGAGATCAGCCCTGGGGTTTCTTTGGAAGGAATGATGCTAAAGCTGAAACTGCAGTACTTTGGCCACCTCATGCGAAGAGTTGACTCATTGGAAAAGACTCTGATGCTGGGAGGGATTGGGGGCAGGAGGAGAAGGGGACGACAGAGGATGAGATGGCTGGATGGCATCACTGACTCAATGGACATGAGTCTGGGTGAACTCCAGGAGTTGGTGATGGACAGGGAGGCCTGGCGTGCTGCGATTCATGGGGTCGCAAAGAGTCAGATAGGACTGAGCGACTGATCTGATCTGATCTGATAGCAGCTGAACAACAGCAATTTAAAAAAATAATAAAAATGGAAAATATGGAAGAAAATGTGAAAGGCAGTGTCAGAAATTCTAATGCCTAACAGAAATTCTAGAAGGCGAAACCAATAATAAGGAAGAAAAGGGAATTTTTAGGAAAAAGAGAAAAAAAGCAGATAAAAAATTTTCTTGGGGGTGAAAAAAGACACAAATTTTCAAGTAAAAATTATAAAAGCTAATATTTAAAGTACTCTTTCTTTTCCTAGGCCTACTTTTGAAAATTGTACATGCATTAATTATCTCTCAGAACAATCTCTTTGTGTCAGTACTATTTTGATCCTGTGACAGACACAGAAACCCAAAGAGGTGAAGCAACCTGTCCAAAGTCACAGAGCAATTAGTAGAGGAGGCAGAATGCAAACCTGCTTTCTTTGTTAATAAAACTTTTTATTTTGACATATCAAACAGAAAATTTGCAAAAACAGTACAAAGAATTTCTGTATACCCTTCACATAGATTTTATAAATGCTAACATTTACCACATTTATTTTACAATCCTATTTTTGCCTGAACAATTGGAATTTTATTCAGAAAAGTCGGTTGCACACATAAGGCTGCTGCTAAGTAAAGGCCAGTTGTAGAACATTGCTTGAATTGCATTTTTCTGTGATTTCCTGACGATTAAATTCTGTTATGCCCTTTGTGAAGAATATCACAGGAGTTGCTCTGTTCTCCTGCATTATAACAGGAGGTACAGGATATCATTTTGTACCACAGTGGTTATGTTAACTTTGATTACTGGTTAAGGTGCTGTCTGCCAGGTTTCTTTACTGTAAAATTACTACTTTCCCCTTTGTAATCAATATTTGTGGAGACAGACTTTAAAATGGTCTCAAATTCTATTTTCTCATCAAATTTTCACTCACTAGTTTGGCATACATTGCTGATTTTTTCCTTAATTTTATTTATTTCTTTTCTGGCTGCGCTGGGTCTTTGTTGCTGTGCAGGCTTTCCTCTAGCTGTGGCAAGCGAGGGGCTACTCTCTAGTTGCGGGGCATGAGCTTCTCATTGCAGTGGCTTCTCTTGTTGGGGAGCATGGGCTCTATGGCGTGCAAGCTTCAGTAGTTGTGGCACATGGGCTCCGTGTTTGCGGCTTCCAGGCTCTAGAGCACAGGCTCAATAAATTGTGGCACATGGGCTTAGTCGCATGTGCGATATTCCTGGACCAGGGATCAAATCTGTGTCCCCTGCACTGGCAGGTGGATTCTTTCACCACTGAGCCACCAGGGAAGCCCCAACATTGATGATTCTTAGCAGAATCAATGATTACTGTGATGGCTGACTGATGGTGATTTTCTAATTTCACCATGCCTTCTATTAATACATTAGTAAGTTGGCATGCTACTATTAAATGTATTATAGTCACTGGGTTAGTCAATGATTTTACTCCATCTGCTACTATCATGACCTATTTTGATGCTCAGATTGTCCAGATTTGGCCAGTGAGAACTTCTTGAAATACTGTGATTTTCTGACATATTTCATCCATTTTTTGAGCACTTCCCTACTTTCTACTTCCACAGAATGTTCCAACCACATCTTATGTTTTCTCTGCTCAGCCTTTTATGCTGTTTCTCCAAGGAGTCCTTGTTCCTTGGATCTGGGTGCTGGATATTCTCATTGCTACAAAGTGTAATTGCTTCTATGTCCTTTCTGCTAGAGGGACATACATACACACATTCCTAATGTATTTCTAAATTTATTTTTTTTAAACATCTCTTTAAAAAGTGATACTCCCAATTGCGATCCAACACCACAGGATTCATTCTAGCCTCCTCCTCTCCATATTTAACTCCCTTCTCCAGCAACAATAAATTTGGCTCCTATTTATTTACTCCCATAATACTTTTTTGCCTGATTCTAGAATACCTGAATTAGTTTCAGAATTACTAATCTATATAGCTGTGTAAACCAATCTACTAACTAGAGTTAATTATTTGTTTACGGGTTCTTTTTGCTCTGTTTGTAGCCTGAGGAAATACAGTCAAATTGTCTTCAAAAGTTGCTTGCCTGTCTTTTTTCCCCATTTAGTATGAAGGAAACATTTGTTTTCGCTTATGTTCCAACTTAAGGTCTCTCTTCTGTGATTCACTTAAAAAAAACTTAACTATAGTTGATTTATAATATTGTGTTAGTTTTAGGTGTACAGCAAAGTGATTCAATTATTTATATATATATTTTTTTTCAGATTACTTTTCATTAGAGGTTATTACAAGATATTGAACAGTTCCATGTGCTATACAGCAAATCCTTATCTATTTTATATATAATGGTACACACCTGTTAGTCCCATACTCTTTATTACTCCCTACTTTCCCCTTTGGTTGTTACTAACTTTTAAAATTTGCAAAATATTCATATGGTCCCCAAAGTAAACAAACAAACAAACAAACAAACACACAAAAAGAATGTGTCAATTCCCTATCCCCTCATGTACGAAAATTCCCTGTGTATTTGGGTCTATATATGGAATTCTGTTCTATTTCACTGGTCTGTTCATGCATGAGTACCAGTGTTTCAATTATACGGACTTTTTCAGCATTTTTCATTCTCCCTGGACTAGTATCCCCTTTGAATCTTTTCTTTTGCAGTGTTAGTCAGGCTATTCTTACATAAAACCTGTATTGCTACCACTATGGGTACTTTATACACTTCAGATGAAAAGATTAACTTAATTGTTCCCCTTCAGTAATTCTCTTTCCCAGTATATTTTCTCTTCGTGACCCTTATCAATATCTGAAGTTTTATACGTTAGGTACTCACTGGTTGTCTGCTTTCCAGATTTTCTTGGAGATTGGGGATCTTGTAATAAACAATGTAAAAAGATGCTCAACTCCTTATTTACCAAGAAAATACTAAAGCACATACCAGAAATGGGGCTGTAAGGTTGAAGGGGTTGTAAACTGGCACTACAATGATATTCTCTCTCCTTTTTTTTTTTTTTTTTGATGTGGACCATTTTTAAAGTCTTTACTAAATTTGTTACAATACTGCTCTTTTTTATGTTTTGGTTTTTTGGCTGCAAGCATGTAAGATCTTGGCTACTAGGGATCAAACTCACACTTCCTGCATTGGAAGGTGAAGTCTTAACCCCTGGACTGTCAGGTAAGTTCCCCAACGTTCTCTTCTATGGTAATATCTAGTGAGGATGAGAGTGAACATAACCTGTGACTTACCAATCTCAGAGAAAACCTTGCTTATGAATAGCAAGAAACATATATCCAATAAGATATTTTTCAGTGATAAATTATATATAACCTAAATATTGACCAATAAAAGGCCTAAATACATATTGTGTATTTAGAACAGGGCTAGGAGTTTCCAATTCTACTGAAAAGCACCATGTTAAATCCAAAATAAAGCAAGCAGCTGTTTGGACAGCATGCTGTGAGTTGCTTTCCTCACCAGATAACCATACACTTGCCATAATGCTGACATTTCCATCCCTGAAGCCTCTCTTTTTTGGTGAGGGCAACATCTGCCAAAGTGGAATTACATCTACAATAGGTATTGGGAATGGGAGTTCTATACTGAAGTATGAAATACATTGCATTAGATAAAATAAAACACTTCATAGTCTTTTGATAGGCACTTAATGTGATTTTTTTCCCCCTCAAGAAATACAAAATACAGCACTCTCATGCTTTGGCCACCTGATGCGAAGAGCTGACTCATTGGAAAAGACCTGGATGCTGGCAAAGATTAAAGGCAGGAGAAGAGGACAACAGAGGACGAGATGGCTGGATGGCATCACCGACTCAAGGGACATGAGTTTGAGCAAGCTCCCGGAGATGGTGAAGGACAGGGAGACCTGGCATGCTGCAGTCCATGGGGTTGCAGAGTCGGATATGACTGAGCGACTGAACAACATGCTTATTAGACCACAAAATCATTTTCTGTAAGAACCATTAAGTAGCAGTGTTTTGTGGAACATACTTTAAGAAATTTTGAGTTAATACACTGTGCCCAAAACACTTCTGTTAACAAGAAAATGTTACCAGAGAGAAACACACTGACTTGTTAGAAAAACCTAATTTTATTATAGCACCTAAAATACTTGTGTTACATTTTTGTGTAAACACTGTGCACTGTCTACAAATTAAAAGCATTTTGAAATCATGAGTAGGAGAGTTTTGCTACTCTAAATGATGAATGATTATTCAGTGACATCTAGCCAGTCTGCCCACTTTAAGCAAAATGTACTTAGAGGTACAAGTTAATATAAGAGTGGCACTAGTTTGACTGAAAATAAAATAAATCTCTTTATTATGGCACTACTCATTTTCTCCTGTTGAAGGTATTAATTTTTAAGTATTGAATGCCTGTTTTTCATTCCTTAATGAGGCTAACACAACAAAAAGAAGAGAAACAATCTAAAAGATAACTGGGGCTGGATCATGTCATTTCCCCCAACACTGTCACATTGCTCAAGTTAGAAAATCTAAAATCTGGATGCCTAACTAAATCACAAAAGGTCAGGCCCCAGGTATTCCTGGTAAGCCATTTTATGGTTTATAATTGTTTTATTAGACTACTGAGTTCAACTTACTTACCTCTTTTTGGAGTGTATCCATGTATCTCAAATGATACTGGTCTAGACTTTGCTTTTTAGGAGTTACCCTCATCTAATTTTATTATTGGGATATTTGCCTTGTAGAATGATTCTGAAAAATTTTGTTAGAGATTATCTGTTTTTAAAACTTTCTTGCCTGCAAAACTGTTGACCCTAGTTTTTAAAAAAACAAGAGCGTAACTATATTTATTTTCCCTCGCCTACAGATCTCTTACATTATAAAACCTATGTTACAAAATCTATAAATTATAAATTGTTTAAAATATAAAATAAATAAAATATAAAGTAGGTTGTTCAGGTTTTCTATAGGATCTTGAGTCAACTTTGATCATTTAGGTTTCTCTAAATAGTTCATTCTCCTTATTTTTATACATAATGAAATATATGTATATTATAGTACATTCATGAACTTAAAAACTTTTAAATCTCTTTGATATATGTAGCTATTCACAATTCCCATACATAGAGCTGTAACTGAATCATCTTTTTCCCCTCAATAATAACTGTTGATTCTATATTCATGGTCTTTTCAAGGAGAATATTCTTGGATAAAATCTACTAGTTTCTTATTCTATTTATACTTTTAAAAAATTGTATTTTTACCTTTATTGTATGAATTACTTCCTGCTATTTACCTTAATTAAAAAAAAATTGTTTTCTGGGAACTCCCCAACAGTCCAGTTTTAGGACTTCTAGGGTTAGGGGAATCCTAATCCCTGGTGGGGGAACTAAGATTGCACAACCCATGCAGGGTGGCCAAAAAAAAATTTTTTTTCTGGATTCAGCTAAATGCTTTTTTTTCAGTACATTTATCAACTTCCTGCTCGACAGGCACAGTAGGTATGGTAACAGAGTGCTGAACTAATTCTCAAGGCAGGTTTTCTAAATGCATCAAGGTTACTATTTTTCTACCAAGTAGTGTTTTAGTGACTTCCCACAAATTTTTACCTGGAGGTATCAAATTATCATTTATCATGAATAGTTTAAAATTTCAGATTTTCTACTTAAACAAACACTTTATTATGGAAATTTTTAAAAATATGCAAAGGTAGTAAGAATAGGACAATGAACCCTATGTTCCCATTATTCAAGCTTCAACAATTAGCAACACTTTGCTGATCTTATTTCATCTATCCTTTCCACTTTTCACTTTTCTTCAGTATTAAAAGCAAATCATACACGACATAATTTTACTTTTGAATACTTCAGTATGGATCTCTAATGCATAAGGATTTGTACACACACCCAAACCCATGCCATCATCATGTCTAACAAATGAATTCTTGTTTAGTTACTAAGTCATATCTGACTCTTTTGCAACCCCATGGACTGTAGTCTGCTAGGCTCCTCTGTGCATGGGATTTTCCACAAGAATTTTGGAATGGGTGGCCATTTCCTTCTCCAGTGGATCTTCCTGACCCAAGGATTGAACCCGTGTCTCCTACATTGCAGGAGGATTATTTACTACTGAGCCACCTGGGAAACCCAACAAATGAATAAAAATCATTTAATACCCATCCTAGGTTTACCTTTTCACAATAATTTTTTTTTTAATTTGCTTGTCAGAATCAGGATTGTATTGAATTTATTTCCTTATTTTCTGTATTCTCAATGTTGGCATTTAGAGACTTGATCTTGGAGCAACTATCCCTTCTAGAGATAGCAAATTCCTTGACAAATGGCTCCCCTGTGAGCATGCTTTGATATACAAACCAACGAATCCAAAGTTGAAACCCCTTTACCAAACATCTCCTTTAGCAAACTCTCAGACACCAAGCCAATATTCTTCCTGTTCTGAATCACCAGAGCCAAGTACTGGACAACTAAGGACCACCGGCTGTAGCTCTGAGTCCACAAAATTATTCAATCTATCTAGTCCTAAACTTGCTCAGTGTACCTACCTGGCATCACATCACCCATTCCTTCCTGGGAAAACTCAAGTAAAGTTTCTGAGTCATGCGCTGCCCTTTCCTGCCTTCTGCCTCCTAACAGGACTAGCTGCTTCTTCCATGTGGTCCTATATGCATGCGGTGCTTCCTGTTAGTAGAAACCTCTGCCAATAAGCTTCTTCCTTCATGATAATCATTTCCATGTCTTCATATCTTATCATACCAGATTAAAGCAAATCCTGGCTACATTTTAATACAAGCATCTCAATACATTGCATACACTGTATTCAATTAACATATCTCTTAAGTCTCTTTTAATTTGTAAAATTGTTTTTATTGTCTTATCATATATTGGTTAAGAAAGTAGGCCTTTTATTTTGTTGAATTTCCCACATTGTGGATTTGGCTGTTAGTTTTGTGTCATTAATTTGTTCACTTATTTCTCAAGTTTCCTGAAAACTGGTAGGTTTAGAGACCAAATTACACTTCTGAATCAATATTTTGGACAAGAATATGCCACAGGTAGTATTGCATCCATTGCATTGCATCAAGAAGCAATTAGTTATGCTGATTTAGAGATGTTACTATTGATTACTGGGTTGTCATTCTGCCCCATCCATTAAAATCTTCCTATAATCTTTCACCAAATGGTTTTCATACCCACTGATACCAACAAGATCCATAAGTAAAAAGTGTGATTGCTTGGATCTATCATTCCTTTGACCTTTATTAGCTAGAATTTTCTAGTAATAAAGAACTTTCCTTCACCAACTTCTGGTTGTCTTATCTAGTCCATAAAGGAAATATATAGTTCATAAAGGAAAGGCAAGGTAAGTGCTCCATTTTCCTTGTTTATTAATAAATGCCCTAATGTGTTCTGTAACTGATCAATGCATTTGATCAGAAAAAAAAAAAAGAAGCTAGCAAAGGCTATAGCAATCACAACAAAAGGACACAGGATCCAAGCTGAGGGAATCCCCACTGGCTGAAGATAATATTAATTTGAGCATTTTTTAAAAAGGCCTCAATGGATTTTTTAAAAGTGATACTGGATTTAGAGGTGATTTTTAATTTCCAAAGTTTCTTTTTATCTTATCCTTTAATACTTTATTTAATTGAAGTACAGTTGATTTATAATACTGTGTTAGTTTTAGGTGTACAGCACAGTGATTCAGTTTTATATATATGTATATATATATATATATATATATACACACACATGTGTATATATATACAGTGTATTATATTCACATATATAGTGAATATATACTTTTTAAAAATTATTTTCCATTATAGGTTATTATAAGATATTGAATGCAGTTCCCACTGCTATACAGTAAATCCTTGTTGTTCACGTATTATATATGGTAGTGTGTATCTGTTAATCCCATACTTCTGATTTATCCCTCCATTTCCCTTTTAATAACCATGCTTGTTTTCTATGTCTGTCTGTTTCTGTTTTGTAAGTAAGTTTATTTGTACTATTTTTAGTTTCCACATATAAATGATACAATATTTGTTTTTCTTTGTCTGACTTACTTCACTTAGTATGATAATCTCTAGGTCCATCCAACCTTCGTCAATTTTAAATCAAATTTATACTGAGACAGAGAACATACGATTGTAGAATATCTTCTCTTTTTTGCTTGTTTGGTTTTTTTCAGCCATGCCACATAGCATGTAGTTCCCTGACTACAGATGGAACTTGTTTCCCCTACAGTGAAAGTGCAGAGTCTTAACCGCTGGACCACCAGGTGAGTCCCTAGAATATCTTCTTTTTTATGAACAAATTGAAAAAGAACTTACTTTCAAGTATTTTAGCAAGAATAAGTTGGGACTTGCCTGGTGGTCGAGTGGCTAAGACTCTACACTCACAATGCAATTGGCCCGGGTTTGATCCCTGGTTAGGGAACTAGATCCCACATGCCACAACAAGAGCTCACATACTGCAACTAAGAACTAGGGTAGCCAAATAAATAAAAAATATTTAAAAAATGAATAAGTTATCTGACATTCAATAACTGATGAGTGTTGATAGAAGGCATTTCTATATTCATTGTGCTCATAGTCTTTCATATGGATTTTCAAGACAGTAACATAATAAAACAAAATTTAGTAGATTAAAATAACAACCATTGTATCTCATGATTGTGTGGGTCAAGAATTTGGGTAGGGGCTCAGCTGGTCAATTGTTTTTGTTCTACATGGCATCAACCGAGGTCACCAGTAGGAACTCAGCTGATGGCTGGTCTGGAGCATCCAAACTGTTTACTCAAATATCTGGCGTTTTCGTGGGCATATCTGGAAGACGGCACAGCAGAGTGCCTCTCCTTCTTTATGTAGTCTCAGGGCCTCTTCATGTGGTGTCTTCAGCAGAGTATCCAGACTTTTTAACGTAACAGTTTAAGGTCTCAACTTGAGAGAGTATTCCAAGAGATGAGGTAAAATCTACCAGTAAAATCTGGGTCCAGAAACTAGCACAGCAGTACTTCTACTATTCTACTGCTCAAAGCAGTCAGTTGACCCAGATTCATAGGGAAAGCATGTGGATTTTACTTCTTGACAGATGGAGTGTCAAATAATTTGCAGCAATTTTTACTCTGCCACAGTATTATAATTTTACAAATGAAGAAATTATAGTATGGAGCAGTTAAGCATCTTGTTCAGTATAACACAAGTAGGAAAGTGATGGGCTAGAGATGATGATAAATGTCTTCCCCACATTTGTTATATTAATGAGTTTGTAGAATGAATGGGGAGATTCTCAGATCTGAGTGATGGTGGAATACATTAAATTAACACATTCTGTTAATGATATAAACCCCCTTATGCCAAGTCAGGTGCATGAATGAAGCAAAAGGGACTAATTACTACATTCACAGACTGTTCTACAACACAGGACTGACAAAGCATTCTCATATTTTTACATTATGAATTTTCAGATGATGGGTAAGGTGTGAATGTTGTCTAAAGGCCTTCTTACATTCCTTACATTCATAGGGTTTCTCACCAGAATGAATTCTCAGATGTTGAATAAGAGATGAATTAAGTCTAAAGGCTTTCCTACATTCCTTACATTCAAAAGGTTTTTCACCAGTATGAATGCTCTGATGTAGAGTAAGTTTTTGGCGCAATCTAAAGGCCTTCCCACATTCCTTACATTTATAGGGTTTCTCACCAATATGAATACTCTGATGTTGTGTAAGTTGTGAGAGTAGTCTAAAGGCCTTCCCGCATTCCTTACAGTCATAGGGTTTAACACCAATATGAATACTCTGGTGTGAAATAAGTTGTGAGTAACGACTAAAGGCCTTCCAGCATTCCTTACATTCATAAGGTTTCTCACCAGTATGAATTCTGTGATGAAGAATAAGATGATAACCACGACTAAAAGTCTTTCCACATTCCTTACATTCATAGGGCTTCTCACCAGTATGAATTCTCTGATGGAGTGTCAGTTGTTGTCGTACTCTAAAGGCCTTCCCACATTCTTTACATTCATAGGGTTTCTCCCCAGTATGAAGTTTGTGATGTACTCTAAGGCCAGACCCACACAAAAAGGCCTTCCCACATTCTTTACATTCATAGAGTTTGTCAGCAATATTAAGCTTCTGATGTCGAGTAAGATGTGCATACTGCCTAAAGGCTTTCCCACATTCTGTACATACATACGGTTTCTCACCAGTATGAATCCTCTGATGGAGAGTAAGTTGTCCACGAACTCTGAAGGCCTTCCCACATTCTTTACATACATAGGGTTTCTCACCAATATGAATTTTCTGATGTACTCTAAGTTCTGGGCCACACATGAAAGATTCCCCACATTCCTTACATTCATAGAGTTTTTCACCAGAATGAAGTCTCTGATGTCGAGTAAGATGTGCCGTCTGTCTAAATGCCATCCCACATTCCTTACATTCATAAGGTTTCTCACCAGTATGAATTCGGTGATGAAATGTAAGTTGTTGGCGGACTCTAAAGGCCTTCCCACATTCCTTACATTCATAGGGTTTCTCAACATAATGAATTCTCTGACGTGAGGAAAGAGATGAGCGTTTTTGGTAAGGGGACATTTTTTGAGATGTGATTTTCACTTGGTTGAAATATTCCTCTTGTCCTTCAAATCTTCTTTTGGACTCCCAATCATTTTTTAAAATGAAGCTCTTAAGGCCATGGTTTTTAATTCTTTCCATAATTTTCCACTGGGATAAGTTTATTTCATAAATGTCATTTTCTGAAGATAACTTCTTGATCTCATAGTTGGTCTCTAAATCTGAAAGAAAACAAGAGAGCAAACACATGGTTTTTCTTTTTCGAAAAGAAGTAAATCTGGACTTCCCTGGTAGTCCAGTGGTTAAGAATCCACCTGCCAATGCAGGGGACATGGGTACAATCACTGGTCTGGGAACTAAGATCCTGCAAGTCACAGGGCCACTAAGCTGATGTGCCACAACTACTCAGCCTGTGCTCTAGGGCCTGCAAGCTGCAACTACTGAGCCTGTGTGTTGCAGCTACTAAAGCCCATGCGCCTAGAGCCTGTGCTCTGCAATAAGAGAAGCCACCACAATTGTAGCCCACTCAATGCAATGAAGAACAGCCCCCTACTTGCTGCAACTAGAGAAAGCCCCCACACAGCAATGAAGACCTAGCGCAGCAAAAAATAATTAATTTTTAAAAATATATAAACTGCAGCAGGTAATATTTTTAAAAAAGAAGTAAAATTTCTCTTGTAGAAATAAAAGACAACCAAAGTACTACCCAATGAAATTCTAAAAATAACTACACAATTTGGAAAAAAACCAAAAAAACAAAAGGCAACACCAGTAAAATCAAAGTTCATGTAGGACAGTAAGATTGGTGATTAAGCAAACATTTTAAATCTGTGGTTCTCATATTGAGACCATGAATCAGAATCACAAGGGAGTTTTTTTTACAAATATTATGATTTAGAAACCACATGGATCAGATTCTACAGTCCTAGACAGTAATATATTTAATATTCCCCTCAGGATCATTCTGATGGAGAAAGATTAAAAATTCACACTTAAATTTTTTCAACAATTTCTCTTCATTCTTAGAATGAAATCAAACTTGTTGTTAAAAGACCTCTGCTTACCTATAATACATCACCTCAAACCACTGTTCTCTTTACTGCTACCAGGAGAAGCCACAACCCACTTCAGTATTCTTGCCTGGAGAATCCCATGGACAGAGGAGCCTGACAAGCTACAGTCCATGGGGTTGCAAAGAGCTGGACATGACTTAAGCAACTGAGCACACATGTACACACAGGCAACTTTTCAGATCTGAGAACATATTCCCACTTTCAGTGTATTTTTCAGTCTGCTCTATTTCCCAAAATCTTCTGTTTGGGCTATTTGCATGGCTGACCCCTTCTCATTCTGAGGTCTTAGATTAAGTCACTCTAAGGCTGACTCTACTGACAGCATCTAAAGCTATGTCCTTATTATACAGTTGACCCTTGAAAAACATGGGTTTGAACTGCACAGGTC
Source organism: Bison bison bison (assembly GCF_000754665.1). Taxonomy (NCBI): domain Eukaryota; kingdom Metazoa; phylum Chordata; class Mammalia; order Artiodactyla; family Bovidae; genus Bison; species Bison bison. The sequence continues at coordinate 5,116,151 of NW_011494852.1, read as the reverse complement.
CACTTATACATGAACTTTTTTCAATAAATATACAAACATATATGTGTAGAATATTGTGTACAAGACTTGTATTGAAGTGGATAGGCTATCCTTACATAGGCATAAGGTGAGTGATATTTAATACAAAATTAATGTGTTAGCTTTCTTACTGTTTTATAACTTTGTTTTCGAAGAATCACATTACTGTACACAGTGCTTCTCTCTCTTGTAATTAGAGAAACCGTATATCAGCCTATTATCACAGGTAAGTGGTTTTGTAAAAAATGTTTTCAATACATTTTATGAATATGATGGTAATACTATATGCCATAAGTTTTATGCTGATTCATCCATTACTGTATAGGCTAGGCCACTATTAAGCATTCATATCAATTATACTAGGCTACCATAAAGCAATCATATTGCTGCTTCTTCATTATTGATGCATGAGTTATTATATCTGTAAATAAATATTAATTTTTTCACATTATCTTTTCATTTTAGATGTCCAGTGTTAGTAATACATTAATACCTACTGTGTTTTATATCATATAAGACAATATTGATGTAGGTTCTGACAGACAATTTATCTTATAAACAAACAACATAAACCTTTGGTATCAATAAATATAGTACAGCACTGTAAATGTATTTTCCTTTATTATTTTCTTAATATTTTCTTTTCTCAAGCTAATCTTATAAGAATATAGTATATAATATATATAACATATAAAATATGTGTTAATCAACTCTTATTGGTAAGGCTTTTGATCAACAATAAGCTATTAATAGTTCAGTGTGCTGCTGCTGCTAAGTCACTTCAGCCATGTCCAACTCTGTGCGACCCCATAGACGGCAGCCCACCAGGCTCCCCCATCCCTGGGATTCTCCAGGCAAGAACATTAGAGTGGGTTGCCATTTCCTTCTCCAATACATGAAAGTGAAAAGTGAAAGTGAAGTCGCTCAGTCGTGTCCAACTCTTAGCGACCCTATGGACTGCAGCCTACCAGGCTTCTCTGCCCATGGGATTTTCCAGGCAAGAGTACTGGAGTGGGGTGCCATTGCCTTCTCCATGGGGGTAGTCAAAAGTTATATGTAGATTTTTGCCTATGCTGGGGGTCAATATCCTAAACCTTGGGTTGTTCATACATATATATCAACATAGATCTTTTGGTGCTTACTCACCTGGATATTGTCTTCTTCCTTTCCTCACTACTTTCCAGGGCTCTTTTCCTTGTTCTAATAAGGAAATCACATCTGGTTTAGAAATGAAACATCCTAAAAAAAAAAAAAAAAAAAGAAATGAAACATCCTGGACAGAAGGAAAGAAATATAAGGTGACATGGAATAATAATAAATTCAAAATTACTTTCATTCAGTCTTGGTTAAATTTTTAATACACTATACGTCAAATTGTAATTGATAAAGCCTTTAGAACAAAGAAAAATAAGATGATTAAAAAATATGTTAAAATTACATAAGAAATGGAGCTTACAGAGGAAAGAAAAAGGTCTTATTTTAATTTATATTCACACAAGTACTCCTTTTCTTGAAAGCAACAGTGGTTGAGAGACTGTCCTGGTTCAATCTTGCCTCTGCCATATCCCCATAGTGTGACCTTGGACAAGTTATTTCTATGCTTTATTTTCCTCACCTATGAAATAGGGATAATTATAGTACCTATCTTACATGAATGTTCACATTGCCTAGAATATATACTAAGTGGTATATCTATTTTATTAGTTATTATTTATCACTGTTATTTTAATAAGAGAAAAAAGAAGCTTCCTGAGGCATTTACTCTTTTTTTTTCCTTGGGATATCCATACAACATTAAACGCAATGTTCTTGGATTTTTAACTTTCAGTCATACAAGTCGGTAGAAGCGAATATGTTTATTAACAAAAAGAAAAAAGTCTGAACTATAAATAAATCCAGTTGATACAACTTACTGTTTAAAAAATTATATCTTCTGATAGCCAGAGAAAAGCTAAGATACTAGTTCTAGCTATTTGGGGCTTCTCACGTGGCTCAGTGGTAAAGAATTACCTGTCAAGCAGGAGATGTGCAGGAGACATGGGTTCAGTCTCTGGGGCAGGAAGATTCCCTGCAGAAGGAAATGGCAACCCACTCCAGTATTCTTGCCTGGGAAATCCCATGGATAGAGGAGCCTGGTGGGCTGCAGTCCATGGGGTCACAAAGAGTCGGACAGAGACTTAGTGACTAAACAACTATAGAAATTCACAGAAGGATGGGGAAGATGAATATGCTTAATGAGCGTGCTCATTTCCAAACAAAAAGCTCAAACCATTCCCTTGAGAAAAGGGAGCAGATACGTAGTTTCTTAAAAAGTACTTCTAAAATTTCCAAAGAAGAAAGCTGATAGTACAGAGAACAGAGACTAAATTTCTAAAGGCAGATAAGCTTACCCAATGAGACCAAATTGCTGTAGTTCTCCAACATTACATCTCTATACAAATCCCTCTGTTCCAAATTCAGGAATTCCCACTCTTCCAGAGAGAAGTCGATGGACACATCACTGAACATCACTGATTCCTGAAATGACGAACCATATAATACAACTAAAATTAAATAAAATTTGTTTTAAGATGGAAAGAGGGAAAAAAATGAAAGAGATACTGCTGGAAACCAATCAAGCAAACAGGTTTGGGCTAGAAACCTGTAACACTGAGTTAGGAAATGAGAGTGCCTGCAGCAGAATGCCTACGGGTCCCTGACCAACTGTGTTTCTACAGATAAAGCCTTTTATATACTCTGGCATATCTTAACTACCCAAACACATATGGGAAAGGAAAAAATTTTTCTAATTAAATGAAATACTCTATATAAGCCTTCTGCCTGTTCTATGTCTCCCTCACAAATTCTCGAGAAATGTGTTCTTATACCCTTTCCTCTTAAAGAACAGATTGTTGCTTTAAAAAATAAGATGGTTTTATCCTTTTTTTAAAAAAATTATGTATTTATTTTTGGCTACACTGGGTCTTCAGCATGGTACATGGGCTTTTTCTAGTTGTAGTGCAAGGGCATCTCTTTGTGGTGGCTTCCCTTGTTGCAGAGAACAGGCTTTACAGCACACGGCCTCAGTAGTTGTGGTGCACTGGCTTTGCTGCCCTACGGCATGTGGGTTCTTCCAAGACCAGGGATCAAACCAGTGTCCCCTGCGTCGCAAGACAGATTCTTAACCAATGGACCACCAGGGAAGCCCCGAGAACAGATTTTTTTTTTAAGTTTTCCTGGTAATTCCAGTTAGAAAAGGATCTGAATACAATTAAAGAATTTCCTCCAAGGTCATCATTCAATCAGATCATATGCATTTACCCAGTTATGACAAATTCTTTAATGAACTTAAAATTGGGTGTATGCAATGGATATGTGAGACCTAATTATTATATACTCCAATATTTTTGTCTATGCAAAATTTTTAAGGTCCTCCTCAATTCTGAGGGGGAATTGAGGCCTGCATGTGCCTGCATGATCTTCTTTTCTGTCATTTTCCATCCCTCATTGTATGCATTCCATGTTCCTAAGTTAGAGGATAATGTAGATTCTGGATACCAATAATCCAGAAATACAAAGATGTCATTCTAGACTAGCTCATCCTGTTCTAATACAAATGATGTACAGCTCTTAGGGATTTCCAGAGAAGATACTTAATGTCTCTGCATACTAGACCCAACCATAACCCTACCTAGTCCTAAAAGCTACACAAAACAAGAGGAGATCTCAGCATATACTGAAGCTGAGGTCATATGTGCATGCTCAGTCACTCATTTGTGTCTGACTCTGCAATCCTTTGGACTGTAGCCCACCAGACTCCTCTGTCCATGGGATTTTCCCAAATAAGAATACTGGAGGGGGTTGCCATTTCCTCCTTCAGGGGATCTTCCTGACCCAGGGACTGAATGGCAGGCAGATTCTTTACCACTGAGCCATCAGGGAAACCCTAGGTGCTAAGGTCAACCAACAGCAAATCTTTCCTAATTACAAAACTCAAGTTTGGAAAAATTTAGTTTTCCTATGAGCAATCAAATCAGCCCATGCTCTCTCAACTACTCAAAAGAGATGGCCAAACATCTCCTTAAAGGGACTTCATTTCTGCTTCATTGCAGTTTTTAGCAGAAGACTGAGCACATATAAGAGATGCTGAGGGACTTCCCTAGTGGTCCAGCAGCTTAGATTCCATGCTCCAATGCAGGGGGCCTGGGTTTGATCCCTGCTCAGAGAATTAGATCCCACATGCTGCAACTAAAGGTCTCATGTGCTACAACTAAGACCCAGCACAGCCAAAGAAATAATACTTTAAAAAAAGAGGGATGCTGAATGATTTGTTCTATGAATACGTGAACAATAACTGGAAAAAAAGAGGACTCACAAGAAGGGCACTGTCCTATTTATTTGGCCTCATCTCTCATTGGATTTTGAGGAAATGGGTCCTTAGATGGGGCTCTGATAAGTACGAAGTTTCAGGATACATAAAAGTTCATAGGACCTTAATTTCCACAAGGTGAAAGAAACTGCAACTTACATGGGCCATGGTTTAGAAATTCAAGAACTGGTCAGTCCTCTTTGGGGTTTACTTCCCTGGAGAAGCAGAGTTCACAGAGGCCAGAGCTAAGGGGAGGGGAGAAAAAGGAGGCCATGAGATAAGATAGGCCTCAGAACTCTCAAAATGACTCAATTTAATACATTCTTTTTCTTCTCTGGACCTCCCCATCACATACACACACACACACACACACACACACACACACACAGAGGGAGATTTGAGGGAGTATGGACAAATCTAATCCCAACTTGTACATTTCAAGGGACCACATCATCTAAACCAGAATCTCT
>NW_011494852.1:5098447-5111215 GCF_000754665.1 Bison bison bison | reverse complement strand
CAGAATCTCTTCCAAAGTTTCACAAATCTGCTTAAATAGATACAAAGAGAGAAATTCATAGGATCATCTCTAGCAGCCATTTGGTTCAGTTCAGTCGCTTAGTCATATCCAAAACTTTGTAACCCCACAGACTGCAGCACACCAGGTTTCCCTGTCCATCACCAACTTCCAGAGCCCACTAAAACTCATCATGTCAGTGATGCCATCCAACCATCTCATCCTCTGTCGTCCCCTTTTCCTCCCGCCTTCAATCTTTCCCAGCATCAGGGTCTTTTCCAATTGACAAACTACTGCACTGGCAGCCCTGCCTGCCTGCTATCAGAACAATAACTTCCAGAATCCACTGGGCTCATCACGATTTTCTTTTTTTTTTTTTAGAAGGGGTGCTGGGGGGCTGCTCCCCTTTTATTAGTGACAGGTTTCTCTCAAGGGAGTGTAGCACCCCTCTCATCACTATTTTCAATCAGAATCATCTACATTGCTTCCTGTGTGACTTCATTTGTCATTCTCTTTCTTACAACCTAGGGTGAAAAGGTGTGGATTCATTTTCTCAGCAGTTACATAATAGCATATCTATGTATCAAGAATTTTCACAAGGAAATGAAGTAAAGGCATCCAAATTGGAAAGGAAGAATAAAACTACCTCTATTTGCCAACAAAATATTATATATAGAAAATCCTAAAGACGCTACCAAAAACTGCTAGAACTAATAAAAGAATTCAGTAAAGCTGCAGGCTACAAAATTAACATATAAAAGTCAGTTGTGAGACTTCCTTGGTGGTCCAGTGGTTAAGAATCCACCTGCCAATGCAGGGGTGGTTCAATCCCTCGTCGGGGAAGATTGCACTTGCCATGGGGCAACTAAGCCTGTGTGCCACAACTACCAAAGCCCACATGCCCATGTTCCACAACAAAAGAAATCACTGCGGTAAGCCCATGTACGACAACTAGAGAGTAGCCCCCACTTGCCACAACTAGGGAAAGCCTGAACACAGCAGTGAAGACCCAGCACAGTCAAAAATAAATAAATTAAAAAAAAAATCCATTCTGTATTTCTACTAATAATGAACTATAAGAAAGACAAACTAAGAAATAATCACATTTATAATTTTATGAAAAGATAAAATAACTAGGAATATATTTAACCATGGAGGTTAGAGACCTATACACTAAAAACTCTAAGACACTGGTAAAAGAAACTGAAGATAACACAAATAAAAAGATATTCTATGCTCACAGATTATAAGAACATTGTTAAAATGTCCATACTACCCAGAATAATCTATAGATTAAATGCAACCTCTTATCAAAATTCCACTGGACTGTTCTGTGGAATAAGAACAAACAACCCTAAAATCTACATGGAACAACAAAAGCCCCAAAACAGCCAAAGCAATCTTGAGAAAAAACAAAGCTGGAGGTATCCTGCTTCCTGATTTTAAACTATATTACAAATGACCCAATCAAAAAATGGGCCAAAGAACTAAACAGACATTTCTCCAAAGAAGACATACAGATGGCTAACAAACACATGAAAAGATGCTCAACATTATCAGAGAAATGCAAATCAAAACCACTATGAGGTACCATTTCATGCCAGTCAGAATGGCTGCGATCCAAAAGTCTACAAGCAATAAATGCTGGAGAGGGTGTGGAGAAAAGGGAACCCTCTTACACTGCTGGTGGGAATGCAAACTAGTACAGCCACTGTGGCGAACAGTGTGGAGATTCCTTAAAAAACTGGAAATAGAACTGCCTTATGATCCAGCAATCCCACTGCTGGGCATACACACCGAGGAAACCAGAAGGGAAAGAGACACGTGTACCCCAATGTTCATCGCAGCACTGTTTATAATAGCCAGGACATGGAAGCAACCTAGATGTCCATCAGCAGATGAATGGATAAGAAAGCTGTGGTACATATACACAATGGAATATTACTCAGCCATTAAAAAGAATACATTTGAATCAGTTCTAATGAGATGGATGAAACTGGAGCCTATTATACAGAGTGAAGTAAGCCAGAAAGAAAAACATCAATACAGTATACTAACGCATATATATGGAATTTAGAAAGATGGTAACAATAACCCTGTGTACGAGACAGCAAAAGAGACACTGATGTATAGAACAGTCTTATGGACTCTGTGGGAGAGGGAGAGGGTGGGGAGATTTGGGAGAATGGCATTGAAACATGTATAATATCATGTATGAAACGAGTTGCCAGTCCAGGTTTGATGCACGATACTGGATGCTTGGGGCTGGTGCACTGGGACGACCCAGAGGGACGGTATGGGGAGGGAGGAGGGAGGAGGGTTCAGGATGGGGAACACATGTATACCTGTGGCAGATTCATTTCGATATTTGGCAAAACTAATACAATATTGTAAAGTTTAAAAATAAAATAAAATTAAAAAAATAAATAAGTAAATAAACTATATTACAAAGCAATAGTAATCAAAACAATATGATATTGGCACCCCCCCAAAAACTAGACATATAGGTTGATGGAATAGAATAGGCAGCTCAGAAACACACAAAGAGATATATGCAAGGAAGTTCTTCAAAGAATAATTTATAATAAAAAGAATACCAAACAGTCAACAAGCTAAATACATTATGTTCCATTATATGATAGCATACTATACAATTATTAATAATAATGATACTGGTTCATATTAATTAATGAAGAAAGTTATCTATGATAAACTGCCAAGTACATTAAGCAGACTAAACAGAACATGTACAATGTTGGGAGGTGACTGACTCTCATAGGTTTTATTGGCTGGATCCAGGATGCGAATCTAATCTCTGACAGTTATCAACCAGGAAGGAGGCTTTGGACATGTTACTTAATTTTCAGTGCCTCTACTTCCTCACAGACAAACTGGAGAATAATAACAGTATCTATCTTATAGGGTTGTTGTTAACTGTTAATATAATAAAGAACTTAAAATGGCTTATTATAAACAATGAATAAAATGAAAAACATGACATGTCCATTCTATTTATTAAATAAAATCATCTTTAATACTTTTCATTGCAATTTAAATTTTTTGATAAATTATCTTTAATAATACCAGAATACCCCTTTTTTCCTTACTAGTAAATTTTTTTGAGATTTTTCACAACTGCTTTTTCTTAGAGTATCAGTAAAGTTTAGAACTAGGTTTAAGAATGTTATTTTTCTTAAGTAACAGTATTAGAAAACATGGATGTCTCCACAATCTTAAAACGTGTGGGGAAGTATCTGCCACATGGATACATGCACACAGGCACTGAAAGTGTTAGTCACTCAGCTGTGTCCGATCTTTGCGACCCCGTGGACTGTAGCCCTGCCAGGCTCCTCTGTCCATGTGACTGTCCAGGCAAGAATACTGGAGTGGGTTGCCTTTCACTTCTCCAGGGGATCTTCCCGGCCCAGGGAATGAACCTGGATCTCCTGCATTGTAGGCAGACCCTTTACAGTCTGAGTAACTAGGGGAGCACCTACAGGCACTAGGGACGGGATATCAAGTTAAGGTACAGATCATACTGAGGAGAAGGAAGCAAATGTTCCCAGGTCCTAAAAAATAAAAATGCATCTCACAGAACAAAAGGAAACACCCACTAGCCTCGACCTTGACTTCTAGGTGGGCAACAGCAATTCGTTTCTCCTCGTCAACACAGCCCTTTTCTTAGTTTGACAAGATGGGGGAAGAAGGGAATCTTAAGACAGGCCTTTTTCAGAGCCCAGCTCATCCAGGATGAATAGGGCAAGCCATGACCACATATGTCCCCACCACCCACCACCCACCATGCCCGGAGTGAAGTGAAGTCGCTCAGTCGTGTCCGACTCTTTGCGACCCCATGGACAGTAGCCTACCAGGCTCCGCGGTCCATGGGATTTTCCAGGCAAAAATACTGGAGTGGATTGCCATTTCCTTCTCCAGGGGCTCTTCCCAACCCAGGGATCGAACCCGGGTCTCCTGCATTGCAGACAGACGCTTTACCGTCTGAGCCAAGTGTAAAAATACTAACCCTTCCGAGGATTAGAGAAAAGCCAGGGTAACGGGTGTGCTGGACTGGAATCGAACTTCAGAGAGGAATTCTGCAGTTCTGAAACCTACAGTTGGAAGGTTTGGACCTGTCTGCGAAAGCGTAGGTGGGTGGGTCAGTGAGTGAGTGTCCGTCCGGGCGCGCCCGCCCGAGGATGCAGTGTGGCGTGGTATGTGGGTGTGTGCGTGTGTGTCCGCGCGCGCCCGCCCGATGATGTAGTGCGGCGGGGATACTCCCAGGAGCCAACCTGGGGGCACGTTCAGTTCTAACATTCTTATCCCAAGATGGTTCAAGCCTTTTCGCTGGGAGTCTTTTCTCTGGATCTCAAATATCTGACGGGGGGCCATTACTCTAAGGCTGATAGAAAATTTCAGCTGTGACTCTGGGGTCGGAGTCACACAGTCCACCTCAACCTCCGGTCACACAAGAGGCTCTGAACCCGATTAAGTCACACAAACGCAAATCTACTAGTTCCGGCCTCACAACTGCACAGTCCCGATGACACACCCCGGTTCAGTCACGCCCACAAACATCAGCACACCGTTATACCACCGCGGTTCTCACGCACACTCGCGGCTTGAGGTGCAGGGTTTCAGACACTTCGAGGTGCTGCAGCGCTTACCTTCCCTATCCTCATTCCCGGGCCGCAAAGGCTTTCCTACCGATGGCCGGAACAAACGTTCTGAGCCAGAACTGGTCACCTGGGACGCCGAACCCCTCTCACGGTGATGCTAGTGGAAGAGAGGGCGAGACAGCTCCGGTCAGTACCCAGCCCCGGGGCCTAACGGGCCGCGCGCAGAGGTTGTTGGGAGCTCCGGCAGCACGCACTGAGTGCGCAGGCGCGGTGGAGCCCCAGAGGGCGGGGCCTCAGTGAGTGAGCTGATTTGAGTGAGAAGTGTCGTGTCGATGGAGCCGGAGAGCCGGTTGGTACCCAGCGAGGGTGGGGTTCTCAGCTCTTTGTCCTGAGGAAGTCGCGGCAGGGCTTGGAGCTGGGCCGGGACGAACGACTGGCACAATAAAGGGGGATGATGTGCGTGCATAAATAGAAATCTCCGTGGGGCAAACCAAGGAGGTCTGTGACCGAGGACCGCGCTTGTGTATCTATCTTTGGAGTAGTTCTGGATGCGATTTTTTCATTGAATGTGACTTGTGTTTGAGATGGAGCGACTGCGGGGATTGGAATGCGGCTTAAAGAAGATTTTAGGACTGGAATTGTGTCGAGTGGTGTGGGACTAAGAATGTGGGGACCTGTGATAGTGGGACTTACTGTGAGAGTGCCTGAGGTTGCATTTCTGTGAACGTGTCTGTAATGTGACTCGGTTTTGATAGATTTGTTTCTCTTGGGCCTTCTTTACAGACCGTGGATGTGAGTCATTCAATGTGTGTCTGAGAAACGACATGCCTGATTATGTGGTCAGTGTGTGTGCTTCTGGTATGTTCTTGCAGGATTGTGAGGAGGTGGCTGTCTGCATGATTGGATGTGACCAACAGCCTCATTCTTCTCAGCTCTGAAATAAATGTCGCATCTTCAAGGAGCATCAGCTTCACTGAAGGATTTTTCTGGGAAATTATTTTATATTTAATCAGGTTTATTAGGGAGAAAAATGCAAATAAGCATTACCTATTTTACAGTATATCCCACTTACACAGAGTGTTTAAAAGTAACTTGAAATAATTCTTTTCCTGTGCCATCAATAAATTCTGTAATTAATTATAACCCAGCAAATATATAAAAATCCATAAGCAAGAGAAAAAGGAGTGAAAAAGGAAAGCTCCATTTTATAGGAGGATGCCAGCTAATAAGTTTGTTTTACAAGACTGTGAACTCTGCTTCAAACACATTTACAATATTTAGTTTTGATGAGGATTTTGTATAGTATGGTGTCTTTAAGTTCATTTTATTGCCTTCTCTCATGTCACCTATCACCTGCAGTTAGGGAAGATAGTGACATTGTTAAAATGAACACATCTTCATGACATGAAGGCTAGCCATTGGTGGGGTAATATTTTAACACAGTTTATCAGGCAATACTGAGTTTTCTTTGAAATCAGTCTCTGATTTTTTTCCTTAGGCTTAATGTTTGCCTTGCCTGATGGTGACCAGCTAGCAGAGCCTCTCTTCTTTAAAGAGCCTTGACACTCACCGTGTCACTTGCATTGGTGGAAAAAAGGTACCCAGGGAATAGGTTTTCCAAAGCAGGGCAATAGGTGGGTGGATGAGTAATTACAAAAGACATGCTGGCAGCTTGTATGCATTCTCAAATGCATTTCTACTGGGGTGAGGGCTTAAAGCCTGTGTGGTTTCTGGGTCCTTATCCAGGGAGTTGTTGTTCAACAGCTAAGTCGTGTCTGACTCTGCGACCCCATGGACTACAGCACGCCAGGCTTCCTTGTTATCCTTATCCATCAGAGGGCAGACAGAAAAAGTAAGAACTACAATCCCATGGCCTCCAGAAAGAAAATCACAATCACAGAAAACTAACCAAAATGATCACATGGATCACAGCCTTGTGTAACTCAATGAAACTATAAGCCAAGCCATACCATGCAGGACCACCCAAGATGGATGGGTCATGGTGGAGAGTTCTGACAAAATGTGGTCCACTGAAGAAGGGGATGGCAAACCACTTCGGTATTCTTGCTTTGAGAACTCCATGAACAGTATGAAAAGGCAAAAAGATATGACACTGGAAGATTGTTGGGAAGCGTAGTGCAAAATAGCTGTAAAAGGAGAAAGTCCTTGGGAAAATGGTGAAGGGCGAAAAGTACTCGGCTTTGCACTGCGGACAGAAAAACATCTCCTGCCTTTGGTTATGCTCGGTGCCAAGAGTTAATAATAAATAGGGATGTTACTTGAGAGAGCAGGTTATGGGATAAGCCCATGAGTCATTTAGAGCACGCTGTCCTTGAAATGTTTTTACTGATTATGTGTTAACTCCACATGCGCTCTGCTGGCCGTATACTTTAAGCTCTTTGTTCCTGCTTCTATAAAAAAGCTTGACTACAGAAATAAACTTGTCATTCCTTGCAAGAGACTGTCTGAGTGTCATTCTTTCAGGTTCGTCACTTCCAAGTCCCGGGGAAAAAATCCCCAACAGAAGATGAGCTTCCCAGGTCTGTAGGTGTCTAGGGAGGGAGACACTGATCACTCCTTACATACAGATTGCCCAGTCCAACCTTATATTTGCTTACTAAGGAGTTCTGCTCCCAATTCCAGTGTCCGGGTGTATGTGTGGGTTGAGTTCCCCACACCACCAAGCGGTTTTCAGACACCAGGTGGGTGTCTGCAATTTGACTGAATTCTGATTCTGTGTACCTGGAGATAGTGTCAGATTTCAGAGGTTAAGGACTCAGTCCTATACCTCCCCACCCCCAACTTTGTGTCTGTGACTCTTTTGTGACCCCATGGACTGTGGTCCACCAGGCTCCTCTGTCCATGAGATTTCTAGGCAAGAATACTGGAGTGGGTTCCCATTTCCTTCTCCAGGGGATCTTCCTGACCCAGAGATCATATCCAAATCTCCTGCATTGGCAGGTGGATTCTTAACCATTGAGCCACCAGGGAAACCCCCAACTTCAGATGCCAGTTGCAAGTCCAGGTTATCACCTGTGCCTTGGACCAACTAGCTATAGATTGGAGGTTCCAGCAACCCACTCCCTGGGTTTGGTTCACTTACTAGAGCGGCTAACAAAACTCATAGGAACATTTTACTTACTGGATTACTGGTTTATTATAAAATGATATAACTCGAACAGCCAGGTGGAAGAGATGAACAGGGCAAGGCATAGGGAAAGGGCAGAGTTTACATGCCCTCGCTGAACTCCCACATGTTCTTGCCCACTACTATCCCTGAGTCTCTACATTTTCACACAATCGGAAGCTCTCTGAACCCCATCCTTTTGGGTTTTTATGGAAGTCTCATTACATGGGCATGGTTGATTAAATCATTGACCACTGGTGATTGATCCAACTTCCAGCCCTCCTCCCCTCCCTGGAGGTCAGGGTTGTGGGACTGAAAGTTCCAACCCTCTAATTACATGGTTGGCTCTGGAAACCAGCCTCCAGCCTTAGGTGTAGTCCATAAGTTACCTCATTAACACAGCAAGAGATGTCTTGATCACCCTCATTACAGGATATTCCAACGGTTTTAGAGATCTGTACCAGAAACAGGAAGAAGACCAAACATATATTTATTATATATCACAATATCACACTTATTCTCCATCATCATTGTTGCCATGAGCAGATGGATTCTGAGTACAAAGTGCTCTGAGAAACACTAGGGAGGTGCTGGCACAAAAAAGGCCATGTGAGGACACAGTGAGAAGGTGGCCATCTGCAAACCAAGGAGAGAGGCAGGAAACACTTGCTGACATCTTGATCTTGGCTTATTAGCAACCAGAACTGTGAGAAAATAAATTTATGTTGCTTAGGCCACCCAGTCTGTGGTAATTTGTTATGACAGCCCTAGCAAACTAATACAGATGGTGCCCTCATGAACCCCCGAAAAGAGCAGGTGGGGAGGGACTTCCTTGGTGGTACAGTGGTTGACAATTTAACTTCCAATGCAGGGTCCAATCTCTGGTCATGGAACTAGATCTCACATGCCATGGGGAAACTAAGCCTACAAGTTGCAATGAAGATTCCTCAAGGCTAAAACTACCAAAAATAAATAAATAAATATTTTTTAAAAAGCAAGTGGGAAAAAAATCATTGCAATACCTGTATGGTGAATCTGTGCATCTGTGAAGAAGGAAGCCAAGAGAAATAACCGGACATCTGAAGCAATATGAAAACAAGAGAACACCAAAGCAGATATTCACTGGAAAGCACAGTGGCCAAGCTGACAACAAAAACTGAAACAGGATGCAGCTTTGCCCACACCAACGGGAGTGAAGTGCAAGTGGTCCATGAAGGAAGCTCCGAAGGGGCTCATGAAGTCCTGTCTGTGAGAGCTCTCAAAGTAGACAGCCCCAAATTTTTTTCCAGGAGAAAGTGCCTCCCTGAGGAAAAAACACAAGAATGGAATCATAAGAGTCAGAAAGCCATTATGTGTGTGTGTGTGTGTAAACATATATGTGTATATGTATATATCGTATGTTGTTTAGTCGCTAAGTGATGTCCAACTTTTTGTGACTCCATGAACTGCAGAACACCAGGCTTCCCTGTTCTCCAGTATCTCCCAGAGTTTGCTCAAATTCATGTCTATTGAATTGGTGATTCCATCTAACCATCTCATCCTTGGCGGTTCCCTTCTCCTGCCCTCAATCTTTCCCAAATCAGGGTCTTTTCCAATGAGTCAGCTCTTCACATCAGGTGGCCAAAGTATGGCCCAGGAGAAATATCAACAACCTCAGATATGCAGATGATACCACTCTAATGGCAGAAAGTGAAGAGGAACTAGAGAGCCGTAAAGGAAGAAAGTGGGAAAAGCTAGCTTAAGACTCAATATTCAAAAAACTAAGATCATGGCATCCGGTCCTATCACTTCATACAAATAGAATGGGAAAAAGTGGAAGCTGTGACAGATTTTATTTTCTTGAGCTCCAGAATCACTGCAGACAGTGACTGTGGCCATGAAATTAAAAGACACTTGCTCCTTAGAAGGAAAGCTATGACAAACCCAAACAGTGTATTAAAAAGCAGAGACATTACTTTGCTGCCAAAGGTCCTTATAGTCAAAGCTGTGGTTTTTCCAGTAGTCATGTACAGTTGTGAGAGCTGGACCATAAAGAAGGCTGAGCATCAAAGAACTGATGCTTTTGAACTGTGGTGTTGGAGAAGACTCTTGAGAGTCCCTTGGACTGCAAGATCAATCCAGTCAATCCTAAAGGAAATCAACACTGAATATTCACTGGAAGGACTGATGCTGAAGCTCCAATACTTTGGCTACCTGATGTGAACAGCAACTGACTCATTGGGAAGGACTCTGATTCTGGGAAAGACTGAGGGCAAAAGGAGAAGTGGGCGACAGAGGATGAGATGGTTAGATAACATCACAGAGTCAATGGACATGAACTTGAGCAAACTCTGGGAGATAGAAGGATAGGGAGCCTGGAGTGCTGTAGTCCATGGGGTCCCAAAGAGTTGGACATGACTGAGGGACTGAACAACAAGAACAGATAGAACTGGAGTTGCAATTAAATTTCAAAATTAGAAGAAACAATGAATGAACAATTTCCAAAGATGATGGCAGTCTTTAATCCACCAACTCAAATTGTCTAACCTAGATCTATTATGGAAAAACTGTGTAAAATCAAAGACAATGAGAAAATCTTTTTTAAAAAAAGCAAACAAAAAGATAAATTACATTCATATTAGCCAATAGACTAACAGCTGACTTTTCACAGCAGCAATGAAAGTTAGGAGAGTGGAATGATGGCTGAAATAAAATAATAATGAGATATAGGGGAAATGATCCCAGATGGTAGTGCTGAGAAACAAGAATGAATGAAAAGCAATTTAGGAATTACAGGGGCAAATGTAGATGAACGTTGACTATAAAAAACTGTTATGTCTAGAAGGTTAAAAAAAGATAATAAAATGCAAGACAGCAATAATCTACATTGGAATATGGGTAGATAAATGTATCTAAAGTACTCTGTGTATGGTCTGTTGTCACATGAATGAATACAGGTATGAATGGTTTTAGACTTTGACAGGTTGAAGTATTCATGTTATTTTCTTAAGTAGCCCTTAAAGTACAGAAATAGTACATAGAATTTCTAATAATAGAGATAAAAAACTGATAATTTTTAAAATCATGAAGAAAACAGAGAAAAAAAGAATATAGAATCAGCAAGATAAACAGAAAAGAACAAAGTTAAGATGGCAGATATAAAGATAAATATATCAGTAATTATACTGAATAAACTGGATCTAATACTCTATTTAAAAGACAAAGATCACTTTGATGTTTGACAGAAAACAAAATTCTGTAAAGCAGTTCTCCTTCCACTAAAAATAAATACATTTTAAAAAAAGACAAAGTGACATTGAATTTAAAAAATGCAACTATATTGTGTTTATAAACACATCTATAACTTAAGGGCACAAAAAATTTATGCAAACAATAAACATGAAAGTTCATGTAACTATACTACTAACAGACAACCTAAACTTTAAGACAAGATGCATTATTAGAGGTACCTGTTTGTCTGATGTAGTTATCTTGCAAGAGTGTTATTTTTTTGCATGCTCCCCTGCTCTAATATCCAGACCATAAATTATAATCAAATCTCAGCATATTCTGAAAGTCAAACCTAATATCAAAACATTGTCTAAGGATAATGTAGAGAATACATGAGGAAATACTTTCACCGGTGGACACAACAGTGATTCCAATACAATGCAAAGTGGGACTTGTTGCTATTGTTTGATCACTAAGTTGTGTCTGACTCTTTTGCAACCCCATGGACTGTAGCCTGCCAGGGTCCTCTGTCCATGGGATTTCCCAGGCAAGAATACTGGAGTGGGTTGCCATTTCCTTCTCCAGGGGATCTTTTTGACCCGGTGTTCAGACCCATGTCTCCTGCACTGGCAAGCAGATTCTTAACCACAGAGCGCCAAGGAAGCCCAAAGTAAGACTATAACTTGGCTATTTAGAGCTCCTCATGACCCTGGAAAACAGACCAAAGGCAGGGGTGGGAAAGGAAGAAGGGTGTCGGTTGGTGTTTGCCAGGCTGGTTGATCCTGGGTCTGAAGGGAAAGACAGATTTGAAATTTCCAAATGGAACATGGATAGAACCCAAAGGTTCCCCTGGGTCAACTCCTACTTTCATTGTTTCCAGTAGTAAAAGTTAATAGAAGACTATAATAATCAATAAGGATTCAGATCCTTTATGAAAGGTTTGTGTGTGGGAATTTCCCTGGTGGTCCAGTGGCTAAGACTCCTCAGTCCCAGTGCAGGGGGACTGGGTTCCATCCTTGGTCAGGGAACTAGATCCTACATGCCACAACTAAGAGTTCACCTGCCACAACAAAAGATCCTGCATGCTGCAACAAAGATCGAAGATCCTAAGACCTGGCACAGCCGAATAAATAATTAAATAAATACATTTTTAAAAAGGGAATGTGTCACAACTATCATTTACAGAGAAGACTGGATCATCTATCTAATTTATATATAGCTATCTATTATAACTGTGGGGAGAGCTTCCCTGGTAGCTCAGCTGGTAAAGAATCTGCCTGCAACACGGGAAACCTGGGCTTGATCCCTGGGTTGGGAAGAGCCCTTGGAGGAGGGCATGGCAACCCACTCCAGTATTCTTGCCTGGAGAAGCCCCATGGACAGAGGAGCCTGTGGGCTACAGTCCACGGGGTCACAAAGAGTCGGACATGACTGAGCAACTGAGCACAGCACATAATTGTGGAGGCTCGGCAGTAAAGAATCCACCTGCCAGTGCAGGAGACTTGGGTTAGATCCATGGGTCAGGGAGATCCCCTGGAGAAGGAAATGGTTACCTACTCCGGTATTTTTCCCTGGGAAATCCCATGAACAGAGGAGCTACATGGGCTACAGTGCAAGGAGGAGTCGCAAAAGAGTCCGACAAGACTTAGCGACCGAACAACAACAATATATTATGATTACACTTCTTTTTTACTCTTTTTCCTCTATGTAAGTTGTTACAACTTCCACAAAATTTACAGAATGTCTACGAAGAGATCCTGACAGATATATAGGAGGTGGAGACTTTACCCAGCACGTTTTCGGTTGAATGGGAAATGG
>NW_011494852.1:5094572-5098347 GCF_000754665.1 Bison bison bison | reverse complement strand
GTTTTCATTTTCAGCTGTGGGAAGAATTATGCATGATTAACAGGATGCCAACTTGTAAACACTGGCCACTTGTTTGGCTGCCCGGTTCATGTGCACACTTGCTCTGATGGGAAACATCCATCTTTAAGAAGTAGGGGCTTTCTCACAAACTGAAAATGTGTCTCATCCTCCACAGCAGCCAATGCACAGGGAAGAAACCTAGGATTCGACATTTAAACACATCCCCCTCAAAACAGCAAGCTCTTGGTAAAGAGGAACAAGGGCTGTGAAAATTCTATCTGGGTGATGGGTAACCTGCAGTACCCAGGTGGCAGTAGCAGGAACACCCAGAGCCCAGCATCCATGGTGTCAGTAGGGTACGCTGAGGATTCTGTATACAGCAGCACCAGTGGCGACCTCACCACACAAGTTCTGTGTTATCATTTGGAGCATTTTGTTTCTGGCTCTGTATCTCTGTTCTTCAGCATTCTAAGATTTTCCATGAGCAACTCAATGTCATCTGAATGAATTCCTTATCTATTCCAGTTAATAAAATGTAGAACATATTTACTGTAAATGGTATGTTTCCATTAACATTATAGAAATAAATATGGCTATGGAAAAATTTTTTGTGGGTGAGAATTGACTATAACTTTCTCCTCCTGATTTCTGGACAGACTGAGTAATACAGCATTTTTGTTGGTAATGCTTTATTTGAAAGTGGCAGCCTGAATTAGGAGTTAAAATGCACATTCTAATACTTCATTCAAACCCTAGATACTGGGACATATACCAGCAAAGGAATGGGTCTGCAGAGTCTCTCTGCATAGGGAATCACAGCCTGCCCCAGGAAATATGAGAAATTCAGAGTCAAATAAAGGGAGGCAATTTATGTGCTTTAACAGATTTCACCAAGGTAATAAATCTTTCTTTTATAACACACAAGCACTGGGATGAAAACAGGAAGCAGAAATAATCCTCAAAATCCAACTCTTCAATCTGTAATAATGGGAAAATCTGGTTAAAAAGTCCTGCTCAAAATCCACCGTGATCAGGTCTACATCATAAAATAAAATAAAAAGGTGTAATAGTGTGAGATGGCTATATACTTTATCTGCACATTATAGAAGGTCAAAAGAATCTAACACTTTATAATCAATACCTGAATAAAATATGTCAAGACTTGGATTTCCCTGGTGGTCCAGTGGTTAAGAATCTGCTTGCCAATGCAGGAGAGCCAGGTTCGATCCCTGATCTGGAAAGATTCCACATGCCTCAGAGCAATTAAGCCTGTGCACCACAACTATTAAAACTGCACTCTAGAACATGTTCTCCTCAATAAGTGAAGTCACCACAGTGAGAAATCCAAGCACCACAACTAATGAGTAGCCCCTACTTGCTGCAACTAGAGAAAGCCCATGTGCAACAGCAAAGACCCAGAACAGCCAAAAATAAGTAAAAATAAAATTTTAAAATGTCAGACTTTCAGATATTACTAGCATATTTTAAGGAATATATATTTTATGTACATTATAAAAATATTAGAGAAGGATGAACAGCTGTCAAAGAAATTTCAAGACATACGTGTATTAATGAATATCCATTCAGTGTCAGTTGTGCACTGGTTTGGGATATCTGTATTTATATTTATTTATTTGGCTGCACCAGGTCTTAGTTGTAGCACAGGGGACCTTTAGTTGCAGTATGTGGGATCTAGTTCCCTGACCAGGGATTGAACCCAGGTCTTATGCATTGGGAGCACAGAGTCTTAGTGACTAGACCACCAGGGAAGTCTCAGGCATACTCTGTATTTAAACTTAATAATCCCAGTGATATTTTTACTGGATTTAAAAAATTTCTAAATTCTAATGAAGAAATATTTGTATTTTCAAATAAAAACTATGTGTTTATATGTATTTTTATTTACAAATAATATTACTGAAAAGTATAAATCAAAGGTTGCTGGTAAACAGATCTGAGGTTATGAGCATTTAACATATGATAGTATTTTAATTCAGAAGATGAATAGTTTAATAATTGTTTCTGGTATAACTGGTTTTATTTCTGCATGTAAACAAAGGTGACATACTATGTCATACCATATAATCAATCCAGATGGATCAATTAAATCTGTGTGTGTGTGTGTGTGTGTGTGTGTTTAGTCGCTAACCCGTGTCTGACTCTCTGCGACCCCATGGAGACTGCAGCATGCCAGGCTTCCCTGTCCTTCACTGTCTCCCAGAGTTTGCTCAAACTCATGTCCACTGTGTGTACACACCTGCATAAAACATATATGAAAAACTTCACTTCTTTCCTTTATCCCCTTGCCCTCTGAAATTTTCTGTAAGTAATACTTTTCTAAGAAACATATTTGGAAATATGTTGGGAAACCTACTTTATAGAAATAAAATAAATAGACAAGAATATAACATGTGACTGTTTATTGCAGCACTAATTTTAACTGGAAAAGAAGAGACAATCTGAAATATCACAACTGGGGAAATACTGTAGTTGAATAGGTATCAGTACAAGCAGACTGTGGAATATACTCCAACCATTAAAACAACTAAGTTCAGGCATCATTTACTGACTCAAAAGAAAATCCAAAATGTACAGCTGAATGTAAAAAAGAAAATTACAGAGAAATGTATACATAAAGTATCATCCACTTTTTGGGCAAAAAATATACTAAAATAATTTGTGTTATGTTTAAGCATGAAGAAATATATGGGGGAGATACATGAGGTGCAGACATTACTCAGAAGGAAATGGACACAGGAGGGAGTGAGGAATGGAGAGAAGCAGAGATACTAAGTTTTTTTTTTATTGGCATTGTTTCATTGGTTTTGGTGCAAATGCATTACTTCTGTAATTTTACTAATAGAAGAGGAACTCAATAAATGACTCAAAATACGCACACTAAAGAATATAAAATTTCACTGACTTTTCATTTTTTGTTGTTGTTTAGTCACTCAGTTGTTGTTGTTTAGTCACTCAGTCAGACTTTTGGCTAACTTTTGGATTTTAGCCCCAGGCTCCTCTGTCCATGGGATTTCCCAGGCAGGACTGGAGTGGGTTGCCATTTCCTTCTCCAGGGGATGTTCCCGACCCAGGGATTGAATCTGAGTCTCCTGCTTGGCAGGCAGATTCTTTACCACTGAGCTACCAAGAAGCAAGCCCCAGTTCTCATTTTAGCATAATGCAAAACATTAGAACAAAATAGCCTCATCTTTACTAATTCTCCCATCTGCATGTATGTTGCTCACTCTAACTTATCTCAAATTGATTATGAAATATTTTACTTCTTCATGCCTGGTAAAAATAAAGTAGCTCAATGTTTTGTCCTCTATCATGGGACCTAAGAAAAAAGGAGAGTGGGGCATGAAAGGACAGACCTGTAGTAACTTTGGACATATGGATTTCCCTTCCACAGAATGGTACCATCCAAATGTAGGAAGCTGCTTGTCGAGTGTAAAAACTGAAGCACAGGAAAGACTCATCGCAAACACTAACCTAACCTTCGGAGAGGGCAATGGCACCCCACTCCAGTACTCTTCCCTGGAAAATCCCATGGGCGGAGGAGCCTGGTAGGCCACAGTCCATGGGGTTGCTAAGAGTCGGACACGACTGAGCGACTTCACTTTCTCTTTTCACTTTCATGCATTGGAGAAGGAAATGGCAACCCACTCCAGTGTTCTTGCCTGGAGAATCCCAGGGACGGGGGAGCCTGGTGGGCTGCTGTCTATGGGGTCGCACAGAGTTGGACACGGCTGAAGTGACTTAGCAGCAACCTAAC
>NW_011494852.1:5074879-5094472 GCF_000754665.1 Bison bison bison | reverse complement strand
TCAACAAAGGTCTGTGTAGTCAAAGCTATGGTTTTTCCAGTAGTCATGTATGGATGTGAGAGTTGGACTAGAAAGAAAGCTGAGCGCCAGAGAATTGACGCTTTTGAACTGTGGTGTTGAAGAAGACTCTTGAGAGTCCCTTGGACTGCAAGGAAATACAACCAGTCTATCCTAAAGGAAATCAGTCCTGAATAGTCAATGAAAAGACTGATGCTGAAGCTGAAACTCCAGTACTTTGGCCACCTGATGGGAAGAACTGACTCATTTGAAAAGACCCTGATGTTGGAAAAGATTGAGGCAAGAGGAGAAGGGGATGATAGAGAGTAAAATGGTTGGATGGCATCACCATCTTGATGTACATGAGTTTGAGCAAACTCCGGGAGTTGGTGATGGACAGGGAAGTCTGGTGTGCTGCAGTCCATGGGTCTTCCAGAGTCGGACACGACTGAGTGACTGAATTGAACTGATGCAATGTTTGAATGAAAATTTAAAAAAAAAAAACAAAAACATTTTTTAAAACACATATAATTTAAAAGCAAAAAAAAAAAAAAACAAAAAAACCCCCCAAAAAACCCATGATGTTAATATGAGAGAGAACGAAGAGGTCCTGATTTTTCCCTTTTTCCTTATACTGACATCTTAAATTATATCAGCATTCAATTATATATATATATTTAAGAAAATATAACATCTTGGTTTTTCATTTTGGTGTTTTTGCTTTCTACCTTGAAAACATTAAGGATGTTTGGAAGGAGTTTACTTGACAGTAGTTGACTTGACTCCACTGTTTAACTTTTAAGCCTGACATTATAGAGTGCTATGAATTAAAGTTCTGTCTTAAAGCCTTTTACTTTTTAAAAAGCCATGCTTATTTTTACTATACAATGATAAAGGACCTTGGTAATTGTGGATATCACTGTTTAAGCACATTGTGTTTTAGAGTGGTGATGGTTAGAGATAGTGAATTCTGAGTACATCTTCTTTACCAGTACGGTGTGAATGATTTATATTGAAATGTATCCCACGGACAGAGAAGCCTGACAGGCATAGGGTTGTGCAGAATTGGACACGACTGAAGTGACTGAGTACGTATACTATATATAATTTCACGTATCACTTTCTAGATAATCCTAACCTCCCCTTTTCCCCACCAAAGCTAACACTGTGGATTCAAATATATGTCACCACACCTTTTAAAAAACTAAATCTGTGGGATTGAATTTAAATTAACCATAAATTATAGTTAAAAACCAAGGGTAGAAGCAATTGATTACACTGACCAGCTCACTATCAAGGATGCACTAGTAACAAGGCATCCTGAAAAATGTGTGAGAATTCTAATTATTGTCTCATTGCTAATCTATGTATGGAAGCCAGTAGATTCAACACTTTTCTTAGGAATGTAACATAAGTACTTAAGAAACTTATTTTTCTATTCTTCTAGAAAAACCACTAGAATATGGAAAATTCCAGCATTTTAGAAATTTTACTCCTCTTCTGGAAAAACTATTTGTACTTTTAAATATATTAGAAATACCCTAACTTCAGGGGTGGTCTGTTTTCCTCTTCTGTAAAAATACACACACTCAAAACTGTCTAACCTTCAGCATCAGGAGGGACAATCTACTTTGGAAAATTGGTTATAAAACCCCAATTGTGCTGGGGTTGAGTAGCTGTGAGATAAATTTTAATCTTACTAGTCAAACCGTGGCTTGTGCTTGATATCATTGGGAGTGATATAAAATGTACTAGGTCTGCCACAATAAAATGTTCGTTGTTTCTGAATTCTACCAATTTTTTGAATTATGAAGAAAAGTTTTTCTCTAAGAAAGTGACTGAGGTGAGATAGGACAAATTGAAGTGGTTTTTTAGTCCATTTTTTTATATGAATGGGGACCCAATGGATGCAACTGTCATTTTCCCACTTCTCTGTTAGTGGCTGGTCGTTTCCTCCTCTTTCCCCCCAGAAACTGAACAGTATTTTTATTTTTTTCTAAAGTTTTTTTTTTTTTTAAGTTAAAATAGAACCTATGTGTGCAGTCACTATTGACTAAAAATCACATGCCAAAAAATCCCATGGACGGAGGAGCCTGGTAGGCTGCAGTCCATGGGGTCGCTAAGAGTCGGACACGACTGAGCGACTTCACTTTCTCTTTTCACTTTTCATGCATTGGAGAAGGAAATGGCAACCCACTCCAGTGTTCTTGCCTGGAGAATCCCAGGGACGGGGGAGCCTGGTGGGCTGCTGTCTATGGGGTCGCACAGAGTTGGACACGGCTGAAGTGACTTAGCAGCAACCTAACGTTGGGGTGGGTGTTGTGGCCGACTCTTTGGGATCCTTTGGACTCTTGCCCTCCAGCCTCCTCTGTCCATGGGATTTTCCAGGCAAGAATACTAGAGTGGGTTGCCATTTCCTCTTCCAGGGGGATCTTCCTGACCCAGGGATTGAACCCATGTCTACTGTCTCCTGCATTGCAAGCAGATTCTTTACCACTGAGCCACTGGGAAAGCCTTCAACCTAACCCTAAAGAAAGCTAAATTATGGGACACTTTTAAACTTCAGAATTTCTTAAGAAAATTTAATAGGCTTCCACACTATAGTGGCAGAGATGAGTAGTTGCAACAGAAACAGTATGACCTACAAAGGGTAAAATATTTACTTTCTGGCTCTTTACATAAAGTTTGCTGACTCTTGGTCTAAAACACAATACAAAATTCTAGTGACATATTTGCTAAGCTAGTGGAAAATAGTGATGACCTGGCTATTTTTCTTCCGAATAGGTTAACTCTTTAATTGTGTGTGTGTGTGTATATATATATATATATAAAGATTATATAGGATAACAATGTATAAAATATATCCTATTTTTTAACTGACATGATGGCAAGAATAAAAAAAACTGCATGTGGAAAATATGGGACTGAATCAAGTCCTTAAAAAATCTTTACATCTGGAGCTTATCAGCTTTATCTCTTGAAATATTTTCCACATCTAAGAAATGATGGGTAAATTATCTTGTATTTTACTATTCCCTTGCCCTCCCTCCACTAAATTTCCTTGGGGCTAAGAGATTTGCACTATAAAAAACTCTTCTTGTGAGCCTTTTGCAGTCACTGTTCTAGTGTCCAGAACAGAAGTAACCTATGAGTCACTTGCTACTTGGAGAGTCAATGTATCTTCTTTGGTCCACACCATGTTTTAAAAAACAAAAACAAAAAACCCCTCAGCTGCCATTTAAAAAGTCAAGGGCGATCACACACAGAAAAAAAGCTATATTTCTGGATTGTCCCCCGAAGTCAGAAGAGCTGGCAAAACAAGGGCTGCATTTTCTTATAGCACTTTTTAGCTAGAACTGGACATTGCAGAGCCTCTTCAGTTATTGTCCCAACCCAAGTTCATTCCTGTTATTCATTTAATAGATACCAGTGGCAAAGAATCAGCCTGCCAATGCAGGAGACCCAGGTTCAAGTCCTTGGTCAAGAAAACCCCTGGAGAAGCAAATGGCAATCCACTCCAGTATTCTTGGCTGGGAAATCCCATGGACAGAGGAGCCTGGTGGGCTACAGTCCATGGGGTCACAGTCGGATATGACCTAGAGACTGAACAACAAAAGTTTATTTTTTCTTAGTATGCTTGTATACATCTTCATGGATCACCCTGATAAAATAGCTTCCTTGTTTGTGTCCTCCTAATCCATTCCTAACATTAGGATTATATTAAAGTATGTTATGTCTACTTCTATATAACAAATAGTTCCTTGCTCAAGTTTTGCCTCTTCTCAAGAAAACATTCTGTAAGTATGGATGGTGATCGATATTAACTAAACTTATTATGGTGGTCATTTTCCAATATATAGGCTTCCCTGGTGGCTCAGACAGTAAAGAATCCGCCTGCAACGTGTGAGATGAAGGTTCGATCTCTGGGTCGGGAAGATCCCCTGGAAAAGGGAATAGTTAGTCATTCCAGTATTCTTGCCTGGGGAATCACATGGAGAGAGGAGTCTGGAGGCCTATAGCCCATGGGATTGCAAAGAGTAGGACATGTCTGAGCAACTAACACACTTTTCCCAATATATACAAACATCAGAGCACTATGTTGTACACCTGAAACTAATGTAATATTGATGTCATTTATACCCCCATTTTTTTTACAAAAAGTTGTGCCTGGAAAGAAACTGGGTTTGATGATTCCTTAGTAATGGCTACTATGCTGTTGTTTAGTTGCTCAGTCGTGTCCAGCTCTTTGTGAAACCACAGACTGTAGCCTGCCAGACTCCTCTGTCCATGGATTTCCCAGGCAAGGATACCAGAGTGGGTTGCCTTTTCCTTCTCCAAGGGATCTTCTCAACCCAGGGGCGGAACCTTCGTCTCCTGCACTACACGCAGATTCTTCACCACTGAGCCACCAGGGAAGCTACTATAACTCACACTAAATTTCCCCTCTTATCTTTTTATAAGAGTTTCCCAAGAGTTCTAATTCTCTGTGTCAATACTGATAATTTTTATTTTTGTAAAAAGTTTTGTTTAGGTTTTCAAATGTATTGGAAGCACTGTATTCAGTATAACATTTAAAATTGGTAACTGTAAAGCTTCTCTTTATATGTATGCATATCTATTTTCAAACATAGGGCTGTTTGTCTTTTCACACTTTTTCACTAGTGTCAGCAATGTTTGTCTATATTATTGTCTGTCTTTACATTAGGTATTTTATAATGTAGTAGAAAGGATACCAGTCTGAATACACAGCCTTTGCTACTCATTACACATATTACTTTCTGCACCAACACCCAGGATTAATTCATGTTCCACAGGAAGTAAATGATAGAAAATTTCTTAATTCATGACCCTCAATAGGTCTTCAATTATATATCCTGTCTGTTGTTGAGTATGGTCTGTAGAAACAGTTGCTTTTCAACATATAATACTAGTAAAGTGATAATGATGAATACAATTAACAACAAACAGTCTATATTACAGGACAGGCACAATTCTAAGCACTTTGTGTGTCTTTATTTGATCCTCACACAGAATTCTGAGGTAGGTATTATAATTATCCCCATTTTTATCATTTCTACCAAGAAAATATGTATAGAAACATAGGAAAATGCTCAGGAAGAATAAATACTAAACAAATAAAGACTATCCTTTAGGAAGCAATATGGGAACAAGGATAGTGGTCAAAGGTCTTATTTGTAATGTTTTAATCTATTATAGGGAAAATATAGATGCATTATTTCAGCAATTAAAATAAGACATGATACAAAAATATGTCTAGGGAGAATGCGCACCAGGGCACTGTGTATTAATGGCAAAAACTGGAGGAAATGACAATGTCTATCAATAGGGACTTGATGAAATGATATTATAGCAACACAAGGAAACAGCAAAAGGATAGTAAAGGATCTCCATTTACTGGGTGATAAGTCATTCATGAATGTTTTACAAGAAAAGTCTAAGTTTTGTGAAGAGTAAAAAGAGTAAGCCATCTTCAAAAATAAAGAGGTCATTTCTCTTGGGTATTAAAAGTATCTTAAAAATAAAAGGTATTTTACCAACTATGCTGTAAACGTAAATATTAATGGATTAAAAGATTGAGAATGTAACAATTATAGGGAAAATGGGGGGAATATGAAAATTACAGGATCACATCTCTGTATGTATTCTCTGATGTTTAAGATAAGGTTAGAAAGATGCACAAAGTGCTCTTGTCATTTTGAATATTTACTAGACTGAGAAGTAGATTTTATTAAAAGGGCTTCCAAAATGTATTCTACTCATAGGGTATTTCTCCTACATGATTTTTCTTGGGCTGAACAAGCTGTAGTCAACAAATAAGATGTTTCTATCTTATTCTATTTAGAGGGATTAATATTAAGATAAATTCTCTTTTGTTGAGTAGTTGATGTTAAATAGTTTTGAGCTGTAAACAGAAGCCTTCACACACATTTTGTATATTCTGTGTTTTATCACCAGTACAAATTTTGATGTTGAACCAGTTGTGAGTCATAATTAAAGGTCTTTGCACATTCCCTATATTCATAGGCCTTCTCACTAGTATGAATTCTATGATGACTAGTAAGTTGTGAACTCTGAGAATAGGCTTTCCCACATATCTTACATTCATAGGGCTTCTCACCAGTATGAATTCTCTGATGTCGAGTAAGGTCTGAGCCAGAACGAAAAGCCTTTTCACATTCCTTACATTCATAGGGTTTCTCACCCGTGTGGATTCTCTGATGTTTAATAAGTTGCGAGCTTTGACTAAAGGCATTCCCACATATCTTACATTCATAGGGTTTCTCCCCTGTATGAATTCTCTGATGTTGAGTAAAGTTTGAGCCACTGCTGAAGGCCTTCCCACATTCTTTACATTCATAGGGCTTCTCACCAGTGTGAATTCTCTGATGTCGAGCGAAGTTGGAGCCACTGCTGAAGGCCTTCCCGCACTCCTTACATTCATAGGGTTTCTCACCAGTGTGAATTCTGTGATGTCGGGTGAGGTCTGAGCCACAAATAAAGGTTTTTCCACATTCCTTACATTCAAACGGTTTCTTACCAGAATGAATTTTCTGATGATGACTGAGTCTTGAAGGATGTCTAAAGGCCTTTCCACATTCCTTACACTCATAGGGTTTCTCAACAGTATGGATGATCTGATGTGTGGTAAGCTGTGAGTCATGTCTGAAGGTTTTCCTATATTCCTTAGTTGCACAGTATTTCTCTTTATTATTATTCATGATTTGCTGTAATGTAAAGGATGGATGTTGACTAAAAGTAGGCATGCCTTCATGGGTGAATATCAGTTGACTGAAATGTCCCTCCTGAGAGCCATGTTGTTTCTCAAACTGGCCATTACATTCCCATTCATCTCTGAAACTGGAGCACTGAAGGTCGTGTCTTGTAAGTCTGTCCATTAACTCCCACTGGGCTGACTCTATTTCATAAATTTCCTTCTTCAGAAATAATTTCTTGGTCTCACATCTTGACTCCAGGACTGAAAGAAAATATGAAAGCAATCACTCACATTTTCCTTGTTTGGAGAAATAAAAACTTCAATTAAAATGAAAGAAACTAAACTGAATTTTTTAAACCTGGATGAGAAAAGAAGAGTGAGGAGAGATGACATACTAAGATAAAGGTAGGAAGTAAGTCTGTGGTTTCTAAATGTTGCTATATATCAGAATTATTTAGGGGAGGTTTCTAAATACAGAGATGCCTTAAACTTCCTTGTTACAGGATGACTCTAATCATACATACACACACACAAAATCTCATAGCATACACAAACACGCATATAAGAACATCCCACAGCATGAACTGTAAAGCAAAGGAAATGATCATACCTATTTTTTTTTGGTAAACAGTCATTTATTTGGATTCATAGTTTTACAAAGGGAATTCTCTCCCACTTTGTAGTAGACAAAAAATTCAGTCACATTTAGATTGTTATATAGGTCAGTCTTTTGCAGGGAGATGTTTAAGAATACAGTATATAACTTTAAAAGGCTATAAAGTTACCACAAAAATAACAAAACTGCCTCATCATTCTACTTCTCTATTCTTCCTGCCTCTGTATGCTTGGATCAGAGACTGTTGCCTTATCACTCAAAAAAGTGTTAAGAATAATGGCCAGCAGCTTAGGTTGAGTGAGTAAGATTACAGCCAGAGATTAAAAGAACACACATCCATGTTGCTGTTCAGTCGCTCAGTCGAGTCCAACTCTTGCGACCCCAGGGACTGTAGCCTGCCAGGCTCCTCTGAACATGGAGCTTCCTACCAAGAATACTGGAGTGGGATCATATCTACTTAATAGAGTTGCTGTCAGCATATATATATATATATATTTTTTTTTTTTTTTGGCCACACTGCATGGCATGTGGGATCCTAAATTCCCGCCCAAGGATGGAACTCTAGGCTTAATCACTGGACCACCAGGGAAGTCCTGTTGTCAGGATTAAATGAACATGTCTAAGGAAAAATGTCCAGAGGCTGGCAAACTATGGACTTCAGCCCTGCAATAAATTTTCTAAATGGAACACAGTCACACTTATTTATGTATTATCTATGACTGTTTATGAGTTCTGGTTGCAACAGAGACCATATTGACTGCAAATCTAAAATATTTACTATCTAGCCCTGTAAGAAAAAGTTTGCCAGACCCTGCTTAGTTCTGTGTTGTCCACTGCAGTAGCCACTAGCACATGTCTATTTAAATTTAATATAATTAAAATTAAAAATTCTAATTCAGTTCCTCCATGGCACTACCCACATATGAAGTGTTCAATAGCCAAATGTGTCTAGTGTCTACCATACTGGAAATCAGAAACATAAGACACTTCTACCATCACTGAAAAATTCTAGATTAAGTAACTAGAGCCTTAGTTTCTCTTTAATCAATGATAGGGAAATAGAAGGTACCAATCCAGACAGGAGAATACCTTAAGAAAAGTCAAGTATTGAATGAACCTAGCATGAGTTCATTATACTATATGAGTATATATGAGTTCATATATACTATAGGGAAGATATTTTTGTAGCTGGACATGGTATATGTTGGGGGTCTGATGACAGTACTATGCCTTGGAATTCTGTGATTCTGAACTGTGGGAAAAAAAGGAGAGGACTTAACAAGTGCACAAGCACTTAGTCGTGACGACCAACTGACAGGAAGGGTATTTGTAGGTTCAAAGATAAGGGAAAAGAAT
The DNA here is from genome assembly GCF_000754665.1 of Bison bison bison. Classification (NCBI taxonomy): domain Eukaryota; kingdom Metazoa; phylum Chordata; class Mammalia; order Artiodactyla; family Bovidae; genus Bison; species Bison bison. The sequence goes on along the minus strand of NW_011494852.1, from coordinate 5,085,767 downwards.
ATAATGGGAGGCAGTGTATTGCTATTGAAAGAATAGAGGTATAAGATGAATTCTGAACTCAGACTCAGTTAATTACCCACTGTGTTTTCTTGGACACATTAATTCATCTTTCTGAGCCCCCAATAGTCTGTCTATATGATAGAAATAACTAACTCTTATGATCATTTTGAGGACTAGGAATACTATATGAAAAAATATTTGGTGTAAAATACATATTTAGCATTTAGGAGGTAATATTATGGAAGGATTTTCATACAAAAATGGAGATGTTGGCAAGTGAAATGTTTTGAAGACCACACTATTGATCCAGAGAGAAAATTTCAAGTCAAAAAAGTAAAGATCATTCTAGCACCATCTTCTTCCTCTCATGTAATTATTTAGCAAATACTGTCTAATTTTGCCCCATGTATATCCTAAACTCTTCCCTTTATATACAATATAACATGTAATATGAAATAGCTCTTTCTTGAAATAGCCTCTTACCTACTTCCCCCAACTTGAGCTTTGTAATTCTGATTTTGTAATCTTGAATCCATGTCACTAGAATAGCATTATCCTGCCACTGTTCTGCTTAAAATTCTTTGATGGTTACATTGCTCTCACAATAAAAGCCAAACTCCTGAATATGGTTTACAAAGCTTTGAATAATCTGGCTCCTGCCTGCCTTTCAACCAAATCTCACTCACCCTATGTTTCATTTTGGTTTTTAAGCTTCATTCACACTGGCCCTATTTAGTAGTTCTTCGAGTGCCCCTAGCTATTAGTCTCTATTTAGACCTTTCTAGGTCCTTTTTCTTATGTTTAGAGGTATTTTCTTTTACTCTTGGCCTTGATAACTATTATTCATTTTTCAAATCTCTACTTAAAGGTCATACTTTCCTAATCTCTACTTAAAGGCCTCCTATGAGCCTCTGATCAAATTACGTTGTTGTTTAGTTGCTAAGTTGTGTCCGACTCTATGCGACCCTGTAGACTATTTGTAGCCCACCAGGCTCTTCTATCCATAGGATTCTCCAGGAAAGAATACTGGAGTGGGTTGGCATTTCCTTTTCCAGGGGATCTTCCTGATCCAGGGATCAAACCTGCATCTCTTGCATTGGCAAGTGAGCCACCAGGGAAGCCCAAATAGGCCTTGAGTCACTAGCTATTTCAGGAAAATATTGAACATCAGAGCTTAAAATAAACAGAAAATAAGAACTCAGGAGAGACAACAAAGGGGAAAAAAATGCCAAAATTCAGAAAACCTATGCTTCTAAAAATAATATTATATGACAATCCCATAAGAGAGTGATGCTAGGAAAAGAAATACTGAAAGAAGAATTTCTTTCTTTGTATTTTATAAAAATACAAAGATGAGAACTTAATAAAACCTCACAGAAAGTATAACATAAAAAAAGAGATGGGGAAAAAAAAAAGGGAAAAAAAAAAAAAAGAGATGGAAACTGAGGGTGGGGGGAAAGAGCAGATACAAACTACTATATATAAAGGAGATAAACAGCAAGGTATAGCCTAGGGGACTATATTCAATATCCTGTAGTAAAGCATAATGACAAGAATATGAAAAAAAATATGTGTATATATATGTATAACTGAGTCATTTCACTGTTTACCAGAAACTAACACAACATTGTGAATCAACTGTACTTCAATTAAAAAAAAAATTATAGGGGTAGCACAAGAAATTTAAGATCTGAATTATGAGTGTTCAATCATTCAAAAAATTTAATGAGTTTGTATTATGTGTCAGACATGGTGGCAAGCACTGGACCTAAAAAGTGATCTATCAAATAGAGGAAAAGAGAAAACAATAGGGAACAAACCTTCAACAAAATAATAGTAGAAAATTACACAGAGTTTTAGTTCCAGAATGAGTGAGTATCTAGCCAAATGAAAAAAAAAAAAAAAATCAGTATGATAACCTCAACACGCAATATTAGAACATCACAAATAAATAATAAATGCAAAAAGCTTCCAAAGAATTTAAATACACCACTTAAAAGAATTAAGAACCTGAATTGGTTTTGGACTTCTCAATAACACCAGATACTAGAAGATTTTAGAAATCCTTGGAGCAATGCCTTCAAAAAGTTGAAGTCACTTGTTCAACCTAAATTGATATTTCTAGTCAAATTATCGATCAAATTATGAGGGTGAAATGAAAACATTTTTATTCATGCAGGGATTCAGAAAATATACTTTCTATTTACTTCTTTTGCATTCTTTCCTTGGTTGCTTTCTGCTTCAGAATAGTAAGAAAACAGGGCTTCTCTGGTGGTCTAGTGGTTAAGAAACTGCCTTGCAATGCAAGGGACACAGGTTAGATCCCTGGTTTGGGAAGATCCCACATGTCCCAGAGCAATTAAGCCAGTGCACTGCAACTACTGAGCCCACGTGCTGCAGTTACTGAAGCCTGTCCACTAGAACCTGCGCTCTACAACAAGAGAAGCCACTGCAATGAGAAGTCCCTGCACCGCAACGAAGAGTAGCCCCCACTCTTAGCAACCAGAAAAAGCCTGTGCACAGGAACAAAGAACTACTACAGTCAAAAAATAAAATAAATCTTAAAAAAAAATAGTAAAACCAAATCAAGAAAAAGGAAGGCAGGAGATCCAACAGACTAGGTATAGACAAGAATCCAAGGTATGCAAATACAGAAGAGAATCAAAATGAATTCAAAGGGGAGGAGTTAAGGGAATCAATGGGATGATCCTAAGGGAATCCACTGGATGACAATAAAGGGAAACTCTAAAATCTGTGTTACACCACACCTGGGGAAGAAGAACAGAGGATTAGAGGAGGGATGTCTCAGTTAAAAAACAAACCATAGCTACCTGATGTGTCTGAAAAGAGATTACTGACAGATAAACAGAAAACTAACCAGTTCTCACTTAAGACAGTTTAACTTCATGGAAAAGAAAAGTTGTACAAGGAGTGAAATGTGACTACAGAGCTTGTCAACAAAAAATTTACATAGTTACTAAGCAAACTGAGTAATTAAATTGTGATATACTATGTATGGAGAATAAGGGAAGAGGGTTTAAAGTAAGACAAATCTTCAAATTCCCCAGTGAAAAGTCAATCATTACTAAAACTAGAATGAACTCTTGAAAAAAAGATTTTCAGAAGAGAAAGGATAGAAATGGTAACTGAAAGAAAAAAAAAAAGATGATAGGGTCATGGGGTAAGAAAATTATACAGAAAATTAAATGTAAGATGAGTTCTAGAAGGAGAATATGGTGATGATGCAAAAACAACAGTTAAGACAGATTGCCAGAGTTGAAGAAAACTTAGTAATCAGATGGTTCCTTTCTACGCTGAGCAGGATATAGGAGGAAAGAGTTTTAACTAGATGTATCTTGGTAGAATTTCTGAGGTTCAAAGAAAAAGAAAACTCCATATAAGTAATAACCCAATGAATCAGGTTGTATCCTACTCATGTGTTTGTGTTTGGTATTGCCCCAACAGTTCTCTAAAGTTTTAAGTGAGTTACCAGTGTTGATGTTATCAGATTAAATACAGAAATCTGGATTTCTGGCTTTCCTTGAAGGACCAGATTATCAGACAGCATTACGTCTGTGTTCTCATACGGCAGCTGTCTCCTAGACTTAATAAGTGCTCACTCCTTTGAGACAAGGTACGGACTCTCTCTCATTATCTCCGAGTCCCACATGGATGCTAGGCCAGAGTTTCAGTTTCCCTGTACACCTGCAACATTCCTTTTCTTAATTTTTCTTTCATTCCTGAAAGGTTTCTGCTGGCTATGGAATTCTGGGTTGACAGTTCTTTACCAACAAAATACTGTTGCACTTTTGCCGATGTCCATGGTTTATGAAGAGAAATCCAGTTGTTCCACTCATTGTTTCCCTAAAAGTAATGCCTTATTTTTACGATTCTTTCATTTTCTATGGTCCTTTTGGGACTTCAATGATATAACTATGAAAACTCTGTTGTTATCCCACATGTCCCTGAGTCATTCTTTTTCCTTTTTTTCTGGCAGCACTGTGCTGCTTGTGGAATGGTAGCTCCCTAACCAGGGATTGAACCTCGGCCCTCAGCAATGAGAGCACCTAATCCCAACCAACTACTGGATTGCCAAGCAATTCCCCTTGAGTCATTCTTTTTAAGTTTTTGATCTTTTTTTCTGTTATTCATATTGCATAACTTCTTTTGGTCTTTCTTCAAGTTCACTAATTTTCCTCTGTTATCTCCATTCTCCTGGTGAGTCTATCCAGTAAGTTTCAAAATTTTAGGCCACTGTATTTTTCAGTTGTAAAATTTTCATTTTATTTATTTTTATTATTTTATTTATTTATTCATTTTATTTTTCATTATACTTATTTTTAGCTGTGTTGGCTCTTTGTTGTTGCTTATGAGCTTTCTCTAGTTGCGGAGTGAGGGCTTCTCACTGCGGTGGCTTCTCCTGTTGCAGCACACAGGCTCATGGTCTACAGAGTGCAGGCTTATCAGTTGTGGCACATGGGCTCAGTTGTCCTGAGGCATGTGGGATCTTCCTGGACCATGGATCTAACTGGTGTTGCTTACACTGCAAGGCAGATTCTTAACCTTCACCACCAGGGAAGCCCTACATTTCCTTAAATGTATGTTTTTTTTTTCTTTTTTTGCTATTGAGTTAGGATTCTATATATATATTTTAGATATTGACTCCTTGTTTGATACATGATTTGCAAATATTTTCTCTCATTCAGTAGGCTGCCTTTTCATTTTGCTTATTGCTTCCTTTTCCATACAGATTTTTAGTTTGATGTCATCCTATTTATTTTTGCTTTTGTTGTCTTGGCTTTGGTGTCGTATCCAAAAACTACAAGACTGATGTCAAGGAGCTTTCCTTCTGTTTTCTAGAAGTTTTATGGCTTCAGGTCTCATATTCAAGTCTTTAATCCACATTAAGTTATTTCTGAGTAAGGTGTAACACAGTAGTCCAGTTTTTTCAACAGTACTTATTAAAGACAGTCCTTTGCCCGTTGTATATTTGTAAAGCAGTTATCCTCCAAATAAAAAAAAGTTAAAAAAAAAAAACCTGACTATAAGCTCTGAAAAAAAATACCATTCACTGTAACTCTTCCCCTAAAGTGTTCAAAATGAAGTGACAATTAATAGGACTAAAAAAAAAAAAAAGAGTAAGCCAAGACCCAGCAATTATATTCTTAGGAATACTTCCTTTATATTCTTAGGCATACTTCCTAGCCAATATCTTACATATGCAAATTTAGGTATGTACATATTATTATCTTAGAATTTTACGTTAATTATGTGATATATATATCCTGTTGTACATGTACTATATAAATAACTATACTATTTTTTTTAAATAAAAAACTTAGTGGATAAGTTGAAGAGTCAAAAGGTCATCATAACTGAAGAATATATTGATGAATCAATACAAATTGATACAAATATTTTTTTTTTTGCTCTCATCTTTGCATCTTTTTACATTTTGATTTTATTGGAGTATAGTTGATTTACAATGTTGTGTTAATTTCAGGTATACAACAAAGTGACTCAGCAAAATGTATACATAGATGTATGTATACATCTATTCATTCTTTTTTAGATTCTTTTCTTTTTTTTTTTTAGATTCTTTTCTTATATAGGTTGTCACATAATACTGAGTAGAATTCCCTGCACTATACAGTGGGTCCTTGCTGGTTATCTATCTTATGTAGGTAGTATCAAATTAAGGAATTAAAGGCAGCACAAATAGAAAAAGAGATGAAGAATTTAAAACATCAGAGGTGATCCAGATGTCTTATTGTCTGTTTAATAGGAGCTCAAGAGAGAAAAGAGGAAATGGTAGCAAGGAAATGTTTAAAGAGATGACTGCCAAAGATTTCCTCTCACCAGAAAAAGATAAATTCTTGGATTTAAAAATACAACCAGAAACAAAATATGGAGAAATAAAGGTAACCACACCTGAATGTATTACAGTAAAAATTTAGCCCCTTAGAGGAAAAGTTTATAAAGGAAAAACAATCAGACATCAAGAAGAAAACATAAAAGAGTATCTTCACAATAATAAAAATTTTCTTAAGTGGAACAAAAAGTACAGATAGTGTGATTCTGTTTATATATTATAAATCAGATTCAGAAATAGGCCAAGGAAGAATTTCCTACATAAGACCAAATAAGTGTGAAGCCCAAAACAGAAGACTGATAAATCTGATCAAAATTAAGAACTTTTGTTCACAAAAAGAAACCATAAAGAGCACTAAAAGGTAACTCAGAGTGGAAGAAAACATTAGTAATTTTTAGAACATGGAATATACTCAATAAGCAAAATATATAAAGAACTCTTACACATCATTAAAAACACAGGCAATCCAACAGAAAAACAGGTAAGAAAGACTTGAACAGGCAATTAGCTAAAGAAGAATTTTAAAAAACCAATAATGATATGAAAATGTCTTCAAGCTCATCAGTAAAAAGGGAAATGCAAACTAAAACCACACTGAAGTATCACTATATATGTTCAGCAATTGATAAAAATCAAAGTTTGACAATACATTAGGAAGCGTATGCAACAATGGGAGCTCCTATATACTGCTGGTGGATTGTAATCTAGTATAGGCATTAAAGAAAAGTGGAGAACTTCTCTGGTGGCACAGTGGATAGGAATCCACCTGCCAATGCAGGGGACATGGGTTTAATCCCTGGTCAGGGAAGATTCCACATGCTGCAGAAAAGCTAAGCCATGCGTCACAACGACTGAGCCTGCACTCCAAGGGCCCAGGAGCTGCAGCTACTTAAGCCCGTGCTTTCTAGAAGCCACTGCAATGAGAAGCCCACATAACACAATGAAAAGTAGCCCTTGCTCGCCACAACTGGAGAAAGCCTGCACAAAGCAATGAAGACCCAGCACAGGCAAAAATAAGTAAGAGTATTAAAACAAAACCAAACCTGAGAACTTAAAAAAAAGTTGAAAACTGGACAACTAAAAATATGATGCCATGTGATCCATTCATTTCTCTCCTATTCATATCACATAGAAAATGTTCATAGTAGCAATTTTTAACTGTCAAAAAGTGGAAACAACCTAACTCCCTATGAAAAGTAGAACTGAAAAATAAACTGTAGTATATTGGTATAATTGAATAAATCAACTCTGACTATAAGAAATAATATGTATGTATGAATCTTAACAGCAAAATGATTAATAAAAAACAAGATAAAAGTATATATAGTACGATTCTATGTATATAAAATTCAAACTCAAAACGGAACTATATTGTTGTGGTGGCTCTCTTACTTGGTAAAAGCAAAAAGGGACACAAAGATACTATGGACATAGACAGATGTGCTGACAGTGTTGTAAGTTCTTAAAATCTGAGTGATGTTTCCATGTGAATTCATTTTATAACTGTTTGAATGTCTACCTATGGTTTGTTACCTTTCTGTATTTAAGATAATTTTCAATAAAAAGAATTAAAATATATTAAACTGTCTGCTGGGCATATCTATCTCTGAAGGTACAAGTGTATAGTTGGAGCAAAGAAATAGAAAGAGGCCCTGAAATACAAAGTATTAACATAAACCAGAACTTCCAACGAACAGGCAGATAAAACAACGATGACATAAGCAGCTGTTGAATAAATGGTGCTAAAATAAGCCATTAGGGGCAGGGGAGAGGGGATTGAGTGGGACTCTCAATTTATAGTTTATTGTAAAAGAACTTTAAAATGGATTTAGATGTTATTAAAAACAGCAGAGGGGGCTCTGCCCATCCAGGCTGGCGGTGGGCCGAGGGGTGAGGATGCCATCAACAGGGCAGGGTCGGGCCCTCGCCGGCGGGCGCGTGTTGCCCCTCGTCTCCTTCAGCGCGACCAACCGCCTCCACAACAAATCTCATAAATGAAGAAAACTTGAAATTATTTGAGAAGTGCAACAACCCAAATGGCCATGGGCACAATTATAAAGGAGGCGATTATGAAGCTCCTTGATCATAAGGATCTGGATCTAGATGTGTCGTATTTTGCAGACATTGTAAGCACAACAGAAAATGTAGCCGTATATATCTGCTTCCTGTGGGAGTTCTTTATAAAGTAAAAGTATATGAAACCGACAATAATATTGTAGTCTATAAAGGAGAATAACTCTTAGAGATTAATTTCCATCCATATTTGAAGATCTTTATCCCCTTGAACAATTAAGAAGTCATCACCTAACTGTTGCACTTCCACATTGTGTTCTGGAATCATTGTGAGTCCTCTTCTAGACTCTAATTTAAAACCAAGTTTGTAATGTATTCTGAGTATCATTTAAAGAGTCTTTCATCTATAGATTAAAATCACTTCAGCAAAAAAAAAAAAAAAGACAGCAGAGAGGCTTCCCTAGTGGCTCAGTGGTAAAGAATGTCTGCCACAGCAGGAGACACAGGTCTGATCCCTGATCCTGGAAGAGCCCACAATGCTGCAGAGCAACGAAGCCTGTGTGCCACAACCACTGAAACCTGCAAGCCCTGGAGCCTGTGCTCTACAAGAAAAGCCACTGCAATGAGAGGCCTGAGCACCGCAACCAGTGGGTAGCCCCCGCTAGCCACAACTGGAGAAAAGCCCGAGCAGCAATGATGACCCAGCATAGCCAAAAATAAATAAATAAATAAAATTATTTTAAAATATAGCAAAATAACTTTTTTAAAAGAACAAGATATCTATGAAATTTGTAGAGGTCAGTTAATTTTCTAAAATCAGAAACTGTAATAACCACAAAAGAGATGACTGCAAACACATTAGAGCATACACTTAAAGATGCCAATCCAGGGATTTCCCTGACGGTCCAGGGGTTAAACATCCGCCTTGCAGTACATGGGAAGTCAGGTTTGAACCCTGGTTGGGGAGCTAAGATCCCACATGCCAGAACTACTGAGCTGGTGTGCCATAATGGAAGATTCCACAGGAAGCAACAAGATTCTGAGTGCAGCAATTAAGACTGGATGCAGCCAAATAAATAAATAAATATTTTTTTAAAAGATGCCAATCCAGATTAAAATTTATGAAGTACAAAACACCCCATGGAAATGGGTATATAATGTTTTTATTTTATAAAGTCCATAAAAACTGACTGAGGAGAATTAGAGCAGTAATAGATAAAAAGTGTAAAATATAGTAGTGAACATGTTAAAGACAGTAGCACCATGAAGGTGGAAATGTCCCCTCTCACTAGTACTCAGTAGAATGACACTGAAACAATCCAATGTACCAAGAAATCAGTGTAAAAGTTATTGGGGATGACAAAGCAGTCAAGTTATGTAAGGCAGACAACGTCCATGTTTTTCAGAATTACATATTGAGGTTATGTAAGGGTGAAGTAACAAGAGATCTTGCATTTGAAAATACTTGAATAACAACTGGGGTAGAAGAAGCACCGGCCTCCTGGCTGCTCCCCACACACAGCCAATGCAATCCTGCCTGAGGCCCTTCAATGTTTGGCTTCCTCTGGAATGTTCTTCCTAGTAATCACATACAATGATTTACAGCTATACTTCTTCAGGTCTCTGTCCCAATGTCAGCTTATTGGAAAGTTTCTTGTACCCTCTCACATAAAATAGCATCTCCACTTCTCCACTTACTCTTTTCAGCACTTACCATTATATATTCATTTATTTGTGTATCTCTCCCTGCAGCTGAGGGTAAACTCTGGGAATAGACATTCTGCATATTCTACTCACTGCTCTAATTTCAAGTGTTGAGAGTAGTGCTGGGCATGCAATAGGTATTCAATATACATATACTGATCTATCAACAGATAAATGGATAAAGATATGATACATACATACAATGGAATATTACTCAGCCATTAAAGAGAACAAAATAATGCTATTTGTAGTATCATGGCTGGACCTGAGGATTATCATACCAAGTGAGGTAAGTCAGACAGAGAAAGACAAAATTTCCTATAATATTGCTTATATGTGGAATCTAAAAAAAAAAAAAAATAAATACAAATGAACTTATATACAAAATAGAAACAGACTCACAGGCTTAGAGAATGACTTATGATTACCAGGGGGGAAGGATAGGAAGGGGCGATGGACTGGGAGTTTGGGATTGACATGTATACCCTGCTATATTTAAAACAGATAACCAACAAGGACCTACTATACAGCACAGGAAACTCTGCTCAATATTCTGTAATAACCTAAATGGAAAAAGAATTTGAAAAAGATAGATACACATATATGTATAACGGAATCACTTTGCTGTACACATGAAACTAACACAACATTGTTAATCAACTATGCTTCAATGTAAAATAAAAATTTTTTTTTAAATTTTTATTTTAACTTTTTTTTTTTTTAGACTTTACAATATTGTATTAGTTTTCCCAAATATCGAAATGAATCCGCCACAGGTGTACCTGTGTTCCCCATCCTGAACCCTCCTCCCTCCTCCCTCCCCATACCCTCCCTCTGGGTCGTCCCAGTGCACCAGCCCCAAGCATCCAGTATCGTGCATCGAACCTGGACTGGCGACTCGTTTCATACATGATATTACACATGTTTCAATGCCATTCTCCCAAATCTCCCCACCCTCTCCCTCTCCCACAGAGTCCACAAGACTGATCTATATATCAGTGTCTCTTTTGCTGTCTCGTACACAGGGTTATTGTTACCATCTTTCTAAATTCCATATATATGCGTTAGTATACTGTATTGGTGTTTTTCTTTCTGGCTTACTTCACTCTGTACAATAAGTTCCAGTTTCATCCATCTCATTAGAACTAATTCAAATGTATTCTTTTTAATGGCGGAGTAATACTCCATTGTGTATATGTACCACAGCTTTCTTATCCATTCATCTGCTGATGGACATTTAGGTTGCTTCCGTGTCCTGGCTATTATAAACAGTGCTGCGATGAACATTGGGGTACACGT
>NW_011494852.1:5038809-5074779 GCF_000754665.1 Bison bison bison | reverse complement strand
TCCTGGCTATTATAAACAGTGCTGCGATGAACACTGGGGTACACGTGTCTCTTTCCCTTCTGGTTTCCTCAGTGTGTATGCCCAGCAGTGGGATTGCTGGGTCATAAGGCAGTTCTATTTCCAGTTTTTTAAGGAATCTCCACACTGTTCTCCATAGTGGCTGTACTAGTTTGCATTCCCACCAGCAGTGTAAGAGGGTTCCCTTTTCTCCACACCCTCTCCAGCATTTATTGCTTGTAGACTTTTGGATCGCAGCCATTCTGACTGGAAAAATTTCTTAAAAATCACACAAAACATATACTGAATGAAGGAATATGCTGTCTTGTTTTTTTTTTTTCTTTCTTTTTTTCTTTATCTTTGTTAGCTCTAAGATCTCAATGGAAGCACAGATTCTTTTTTCAAGCACTCTAAACTCAATGACATGTATGCTCAAATCTCCCTCTTATGACAGCTATGTGGATCAACTCCTCTTCTACCTCTTTAGCCCCCGCTTTCTGCTGAGCTCCCTATTTTAACCTCTCTCATGCTTCTACATTTTACGAGTTATAAACAGTAAGCTATAAACTCTGAAACTGCTTATTCTTTATTTTTTTTTCTGGCTGTGCCAGCGGCTTGAGGGATCTTAGTTCCCTGACTAAGGATTGAACCTGTGCCCCCTACAGTGGAAGTGCAGAGTCCTAACCACTGGATTGCCAGGGAATTCCCACTTAACTGGTTTTTTAATCTTTCTGTACCTAGCAGAGTACTTCACACACATTAGAAAATCAGCAAATGTTCATTAAAAGTATGAATGAACCAATGAGTGTATCTACTGTATCTTATAAGCTCTAGAGGAAGTGAGTCTTTAATAATGTAGAAAAAAATAGTATTTGAGGAGACAGTGATGCTCTTTGAAGACTAAGTACAAAAGAGGATGAGAAGCTGATAAGGAAGTAGATTCAAATTATGCATAGAAAGAAATATTATTAGAGAAGGTGGAGGAGGGCATCGGCTCATTAGAATTGGGACAGAAGCATAAGAGGAGACGAGCAGGCGGAGTGTGTTAAGTAAGGGGAAAAGGTAAGGTCCTTTGAAAGGTCATGCTGAAAAGGCTTACTTTTTGCACAACAGGCCTAAAGTTTTTAAGGGAAGCTTCCCAGACTGCATTTCAAAGGTGCAATCTCTCCAATGACTGATTGGGTCATCACCTGTCATGCCTCACTTACCTGGCCACTGGTCTCTTGTTAGTTCTCTGTCAACCAACCAGGGCTCCTTCCCTTGCTCCAAGAAGGAGATCACATCTGGTTTAGAAATAGAATGTCCTGCTTATAAAAGAAGTAAGGAGAGGTTTATGTTGAGAATGTCCCAGAATTCAAATCCAGTCCTTTCATTACTAAGAAAGAGTCAAAGGAAGATACATCAGATTTATGAAACATAATAGAGCACTTGAAACTTTCCTCACAACTCAGTGCAGCTTCCTCTTTCTAGCTCTACAAGATTAAAAATATTCCTCTGGGAAAAGGATGTAGATAGAAACGCAAATGGTTACTTGAAAAGTAGGTGAGTATAACACCAGAGGAAGTAGACTTTCTCAGGGCAGAATCTAAATTATTATGGATGTCCTTACCCATTGAAACCAGGTTGCTGTAATTCTCCAACATCACATCTCTGTATAAATCTCTCTGATCATCATTCAGGAATTCCCACTCCTCCTGAGAGAAGTCTATGGACACATCACTGAACATCACTGACTCCTGGAACAACAACCATGTTAAATTTTTAAAAATTAGGTTTGATTAATAAAAACATGTGTTTTTGTGAAGGAAAGAGAGAAGAAAAAAAGAAGAATTGAAAATAGCAAGCACACAGAGTGGAACTGAATGGGATGCCTCTGGAGGACTGTAAACAAATAAACAGGACTGAATCACTATGCTTCCAAGTCATTCTGTTTCCTCCAGGCAAAACTACCTGTGGATAGTTGGGCACTTCTGTTATCCAGCTAAGTCTGGGGAGGTATAAAATCCAGCCAAGGTGAGCTTCCCAATTCAATGAAGTAGTATATACAAACACTTCGCAAATGTTATGTTATGAATACATGTGAGTTTCTTTTCCAAAACAGCTAAGAGTATAATTTCAGAATAAGGGAAAAGAGAAGACATTAAAAGCATCCAGAGGAGAGCAGGCTGGATAAAAGCCATCAAGAATCACAGAGGCAATGGGGTTCTTAAGAAAACCACTAAAAATAAGAAATGGTAAGAACAATTCTTCAACATGCTGATGAAGAAATTCTGGGGACTTCCCTGGCAGTCCAATGGTTAAGACTCCATGCTCCCAACGCCCCCCAGAACCAGGAAGCACAAGTTCTATCCTCGGTTGGGGCACCAAATCTCACAGGCTGCCATGGCACGCCCCTCCACCCAAAAGAAAAGAAATTCTGACCTAGAATTCCATAACCAAATCGTCATTCTGTTGTAACAACTGAAAAAAGAAACTTCCAGACATGAAAAGACTCAAGCACAATTTCTCAGGAAACTATCAGAGGTTGTGCTCCACCAAAATCAGAGAGTAAACCAGAGAAGAGGAAGACATGAGATTCAATAAATATGTAAATTAGCACAGGAAAACAGAGAAGGAAAATCCCAGGGAAAAAAGGGGAAGTCTTTGAGAAACAGCCTAGAGAGCAACAGACAAAATGGGAGCAGGGTGAAAAAGGGAACAGGGATGGAAGTTTCCATGTTCAAAGGAACTGATGTATTTGATCAGACGGAAAACATACTGACTTGCATGTGGCAGTGATTTGGAGATTTTGGATATAAATACATGGACAACTAAGCAAATGAGGGGAAAAAGCAATTAACCCCAGGAAAAATGAAAGGCTGTAACAGAATAAAGCCATGATCTGGCTCAGCAGTGAGGGATACTTGCAGTTGTGACAATGTGTACACTATCAATTTAACCAAAAATTGTGATATAATAACAGGATCAGAGGAAATGAAGGGTGCAATATATGAGTATAATGTCCTTTCCATTCTGCAGTAAGTCAAAAGATAATGAGTAAAACTGAATCAATATTCAAGAATTGAAGGCAGCTTTGGGAATGGAACTGGTAGAGGGGCCAGAATGAAATAGCCCTACTTTATTCGTGAACATGTACAAAATAACTTTAAAAAATATTTTATCTTAGAAAATTAAATTTGCATATAATCCAAGACTGATCCATTCCAATGTCACACTATTATAAACTATATAATAAGAGTTATTTCTTGTTAAACAAATTCTTTTTATAAGCATTTTTTTTTCACTGAATGTTTTGTAATATGGAAATAAATGACTTCTCCTTTGCTTTCGGACATTGAGGCTGTAAGTGATCTTTAAAGACCTTCCCAACGTTAGTCCAATTTTACCTAAAACTGCCCATTGCTCGATGTAAATACCCGTTGTTCCTAAGCTACAGGAAATTGACAGAGCATGATCTAGCTTCACACAATGGCATTACTGAAGTCTATTTATCACAGATGATCTCGCGGGGTGTCAGAGTTTTACATAAGACTTTTATAACCACCAGTCATACCCCCAAACCTGAAGGGCTCATACATTAAGAGACCTTTCTGTGTATTAAGAATGACATCAGGGACTTCCCTGGTGGTCAGGTGGTTAAAGCTCGGTGCTCCCAACGCAGAGAGCACAAGTCCAATCCCTGGTCAGGGGACTAAGATCTCACATGCCCAGAGGTGGGCCGAAAAATAATAAAAAATTAAAAAAAAAAAAAAGAATGACATCAAACAAAACCATCCCGTAAATTTTCTTCCTGGAAAATCTAGGTCTGTGGAAATGATAGGGCTTTTCCCTATGAGGTGCCTAATTATCCTACTCACCTCCATCCCATCAATCACTGTCAAAGAAAATTAGATTCATTAACTAATGGAAAACACATTTCTGTTCTGCCAAGATTTCTGACACAAATCTGACAGAAGACGGTGAAAGACTTATTAACTGAGATTGTAAACGTTATTTAAAAGAAGGAACTGTGGAGGGCACTGGGTTGTTTTAGGAGGAAATAAGGTCAGGTTCCTGAAGGGGGACCATATTAACCAGTGCAAAAAAATTTTTTCCAAACCTAGTCTCCGTCAGATTGTTTTTACATTATGCAATTCACAGTATGTGGGAACAAATCAGGATTTATGCTGAAATCCGTAAGCAATTTTCTAATGGATTTTAATTTGATTAAGACTTCTTCAGAGAAACTTGGTATCTAACCCTTTAGCCCTTGAACAGTTACCTGTATCTAAGAGTATAAAAGATCTTTAACCAGATATTCTTTCCTTTTTTTTTAATGATTATCTAACCACTTATATGTTTCTATAAATATCCCCACCAAGAGAGCAATTTTTGAATTGACTTATTAGAGACCTTTTCTTTAGAGCAAGAGTAAGAGAACTTTGACACTGTGTATAACTGAACTGTCTGAAGGCTGCTGTTGTTTTAAAACACCAAAAAGCATCGTGATAAGGAAAGCAAATATTTACATGTACTAGGCGTAAAAATGACTCTATCTGAGCAGAAAGAAACAGCATCTCACCTGAGCCATGGCTTTGATATTTGCAGAAAAGGACCAGTTCTTCTCTGGGCTCCTTTTTTGGAAAGAAGCAGAGCTGGAGAAGACAGAAAGAAGTTATACAAGATGCCACTTGCCTCACAGCTCCCAGTATGATCATTTCCCCTCTGCTTACTTCACACAAACACTGGAGGGATTTGTGAAAAGAATGGGCAAATCTCTAATTACCCCTACTCCAGAAACCTCAGGCTTTGACTACAACAGGACAGATTTGGACTACTTGATATAGCTTAGAGAATATAGCTTGTATATATACTCAAGCAGATTCTTTACCAGGTGAGCCACCAGGGAAGCCCTGTATATATACTCATATACACACAAAGATATACTTTTTAAAAATTACAAATTGCAGCATATTGTATACACTGTTATGTTGCTGTTGTTTAGTCACTAAGTCATATCTGACTCTTTTGTGTGCACATGGACTGTACCCCTCCAGCCTCCTCTGCCAATGGGATTTCCCAGGGAATATTAGAGTGGGTTGCCATTTCCTTCTCTAAGGGATCTTCTTGACCCAGGGATTGAATCTGAGTCTCTTGCATTGGCAGGAGGATTCTTTACCATTGAGCCAACAGGGAAGCCCATACACTGTTAAACACATTGCTATTTTTACTTAAAAGTATCTTGGACCAGATCCCAACTAGTACATTCAAAGATACATAATTAATTCTCTTAGCTTACATTGGATTCTATTAAATGGATACACTTTAATTTATTCAACCAATTTGCTGCCAATTATCATTTGGGTCGTTTCCTGTCTTTCACTATAACAAACAATGCTATAGTAAATATCCTTGTACATATTAATATATCATTTTACCTGTATATGAATTCTGAATGATTAATTCCTAAAAGCTGGTCATATGCATTTCAATTTGGATATACATTGGTCAAACCGATTTTCAGTAATCTTGGATTGTACAATCAGGTCCCAAGTCCTGACCAAGAAACATTTGATTGATAAACCAGATCCTCTCATCTTGTCTAGTTTGAGAAATCTTTTGGGGTTAATGAATCTTGACTTAAGAAAACTGTAATCCAAAAAAAGCAAACAAAGTAATTTTACAGAATTTATAGTAATTTGGGGAAGATATTAAAATCAGCATAACAACAGAAAGGAAGTAAAATCACAGAAATAACATAGAAACGGACTAAATCCATATCACTGTTGCTTTACAATAGCTTTTGACTATAAGTATAGTAATAAAATTTGTGAAAACTGTATATTCTATTTCCTTTACTAATAGAAGCCTAAACTGTTTAGGGAGAGATTATAATTTGTGCTGCTGCTGCTGCTAAGTCGCTTCAGTCGTGTCCGACTCTGTGTGACCCCATAGATGGCAGCCCACCAGGCTCCCCCATCCCTGGGATTCTCCAGGCAAGAACACTGGAGTGGGTTGCCATTTCCTTCTCCAATGCATGAAAGTGAAAAGTGAAAGGGAAGTCGCTGAGTCGTGTCTGACTCTTCGTGACCCCATGGACTGCAGCCCCCCAGGCTTCTTCATCCATGGGACTTTCCAGGCAAGAGTACTGGAGTGGGGTGCCATTGCCTTCTCCGAACTGCATTTGTGATCGATGTCTAAATGCTTAAGAAAATTTGTGTCTGTTTATAGGTTCTAAGAATGTAATAAACTGAACATTATAAAAGTATACAGGGCAGTGAGCATTCCACTATGCATCAAGCTCCTTGATCATCAATTGTCAATAATTTTATGTAAAACTGACCACTCAGGAAATAATTTCATGGTATCACGGTATCAATTATTTAATAGCTACTTTTACCACTACCCCTAGTTACTCACGGCATTCCCCCACAGGTAAACAAATTCCAGACATGAAAACCAAAGTAATCCATAAATGCCTCTTCCTTAAAACCTGAAAGCATTCCTTTAACCTAAGTATTATTATTTACTAAGTTCTTAGTATTTTTCTCAACTGTACAGCCTATTATGTACCAGGTACTGTGCTAGACACTAAAGAATCAACAGTTATCCAGAAAGATTTGAAAAGAATTCCTTCTCCTATACTCCTCACTTTAAGTCCCCTTTTCTAGTCTGTCCTCCTGGCCTTTCCCTGATTATAAAGGGACTTCCTCAGGTGTTGTACCTGTCAAGCAGAATGGGCAGGAAACTTCTCATCTCAATAGCTTCATATAATGCTTGTCACATTCCCAACACTCTTCATCTTTTCCCCTAGATGGTAACCTCCCAGCCTGAATTCTTCCATCTGGAGGATCTGCTCCTCTCTTTTAAAGCCAATGATCTCTGTAGCCAAGACCACAGTATGCTTGCAACACAACCACACAGAGGGAAAGAGCACTGTCAAAAGATAACACTATAGAGAAGAGTCTCGCACTCTAATAAGTAGCTTAAAATTTGTGAGAATTTTGCACTCATCTAAATAATAAAGCTATCTTTTAATAAAAAATGTAATGTTTTAAATTATTTCCAGCATTATCCTGAAAATTTCCTGTATGCTAGGAATTGTACTTGTCTGTTAGTAATAGGGACCTGAAAAGCAGTTTAATTTTTCTTATACAATAAGAAAGCAGAAGTAGTTAGTGACTGGCTTTGGCCCCCATGATTGTTTTAGACACAATATCTCTCATACAATTAAAGATTACCAGACATGCAAGGAGATAAAACAGAAAACAAGCAGAATCAAAGACAATTTAGATATTGGAGTAGGCAAACCATTTAAAATATTAATAGCTACAACTAAAATGTTGAAGACAACCAAGGAAAAGACAGGCAAATGGACGGATGACAAGTTGAAGAAACTAAACACAACTGAAATCCATAAAAAGGAATCAAATAGACTATCTATTTCAGCCAATTAAGAAATAAATAAGTTACTGCATGGTTTTGAGAAACCAGGATTACTGAACTCAGACAAGCCAACAAAAAATATTCACATGAAGTACAAGAGAAAAAAAAAAAAAAACAGCAATGAGTGTAAAAGATATATGGAACAGTTAAAAGATCACCACACATGTAAGTGGAGTTTCAGAGGAGAAAAGAGACTGGACAGGAATTAATATTTGAATAAATTAATTAAAAATCCTAACAAGAGTTTCAAGAAGTTCAGCAAACAGAAGACTAATATACAAGAAGGTAAACAAAACAAACACACAAAAGCAAAACCACAACCAAGCAAATTGTTAGAGTCAAACTGTTGAAAACCAAAGAGAAAGGAAAATAATTCTTGACAGTACTTAAGAGGAATAAAAGACCTATTACCAACAGCGTGATGAAAAAGAGAGGGATAATACAAATGAACAAAATCAGTAATGAAAAGGGAATATCTTTACAGATGCCATTGACATTAAAAAGATAATTTGTTATTTTTGTTTAGTCCTAAGTCATGTCTGACTCTCTGTGATCTCATGGACTATAGCCCACCAGGCTCCTCTGTCCATGGAATTCTCCAGGCAAGAATACTGGAGTCAGTTGCCATTCCCTTCTCCACAGGATCTTCCTGACCCAGGGATCAAAAAGAAAAACCATTTGAGGGACTTCTCTGATAGTCTAGTGGCTAAGACTATCTGCCCAATGCAGGGGGCCTAGGTTTGATCCCTGGTCAGAGAACTAGATCCCACATGCCACAACTAAGACCTGGCACAATCAAACAAATAAATAAATATTTTAAAAAAAAAGCCATCTGATACTTACTAATTAAAAGAGGAAAAACAGTAATTTTACAAAGGAGAAACCAGGGAGAAATCACTCTAACCAAGTAACCTAAGTTAACACTACTAGTAATGAGATATCATATAGCTTCTGATATGACACATTGAGAAGAAGAAATTATTTCTGTGATCTTTTTGCCAAAAAGGCATAGTCTAAATTTAGCCAAGAGGAAACAGCAGACAAATTCAAATTTAAAGACACTCAAAAAATAGGCCAAAGAACTAAACAGACATTTCTCCAAAGAAACATACAGATGGCTAACAAATACATGCATGAAAAGATGCTCTACATGACTCATTATCAGAGAAATGCAAATCAAAACCACAATGAGGTACCATTTCACACCAGTCAGAATGGCCACTGTCAAAAAGTCTACACACAATAAATGCTGGAGAGGGTGCGGAGAAACAGGAATCCTCTTACATTGTTGGTGGGAATGCAAACTAGTACATCCACTATGGAGAACAGTGTGGAGAGTCCTTAAAAACCTGGAAATAGAACTGCCATACGACCTAGCAATCCCACTGCTGGGCATACACACTGAGGAAACCAGAACTGAAAAAGACACGTGTACCCCAATGCTCATCACAGCACTGTTTACTATAGCCAGGACATGGAAGCAACCTAGATATCCATTGGCAGACAAATGGATAAGAAAGTTGTGGTACATATACACAATGGAATATTACTCAGCCATTAAGAAGAATGCATTTGAATCAGTTCTAATGAGGTGGATGAAACTGGAGGCTATTATATAGAGTGAAGTAAGCCAGAAAGAAAAACACCAATACAGTATACTAACGCATATATATGGAATTCAGAAAGATGGTAACAATGACCCCATATGTGAGACAGCAAAAGAGACACAGATGCAAAGAACAGTCTTTTGGACTCTATGGGAGAAGGTGAGGGTGGGATGATTTGAGAGGGTAGTGTTGAAATGTGTATATTATCATATGTGAAGCAGATCACCGGTCCAGGTTTGATGCATGAGACAGGGTGCTCAGGGCTGCTGCACTGGGATGACCCAGAGGGATGGGATGGGGAGGGAGGTGGGAGGAGGGTTCTGGATGGGGAACACATGTGTGCCCGTGACTGATTCATGTTGATGTTTGGCGAAAACCACTACAATATTGTAAAGTAATTAGCCTCCAGTTAAAATAAATAATTTAACAAAAAAGACATTCAACAAAATAACTGGCCAGTGCTCTTCAAAAGTGTCACGGTCATAAAAGATAAGAAGGACAAAAGAACTATGTCAGATGGGAGGAATACTAATAAAACAAGACAACTAAATCAATCTGGGCATTTAGATAGGATTCTTTAACAGAGCAGGGCACTGATAAGACAATTAGCAAAATTTAAATAAAGTCTGTAAATTAGCAAAACTCATGTATCAGGGTAAATCTCCTGGTTCTCCTAATTGTACTGTGGAAACTTGAGTGAAGAGTGTATTGGAATCCTTCGCCTTATGCTTACAATGTAAAAATAAAAAGTTTCTTAAACATGAAAAAAAAAATTAAAAGGACCAGAGGACACTTTTAAAAACTGTGTATCTGAATGGCTAATAAAAATAGGAAAAGATGCTAAATAGCATAACACATCAGGGAAAACCAAATTAAAAACTGTGATGAAACTGCTATATATCCACCAGAATAGTTAAAAGATTGATAATTTCAAATAACAGACATGATGTAGAGCAACTGAAACTCTCATACATTACTGGATGGAGTGTAAATTGGTACAACATAAGATATTGGTAGTATCAATTAAACATATGCCTGCCCGATGATCTAGGACTTCCCTGATGGCTCAGAGGGTAAAGAATCTGCCTGCAATGTGGGAGACCTGGGTCAGGAAGATTCCCCTGGAGAAGGGAATGGCTGAACACAGCATTATTCCTGCCTGAAGAATTCCATGCACAGAGGAGGCTGGAGGGCTCCAGTCCATGGGGTCACCCAATGATCTAGCAATTCCACTCCTAAATGTTTACTCAAGAGACAAGCATTTATTTATTTTAATGATTATCTAGTTAGCTTGGTTTGTGCTGGATCTTTGCTTCTACGCAGGCTTTTCTCTAGTTGCAGCAAGTGGGAGCTACAGTCTAGTTGCAGTGCACAGTCTTACTGCAATGGCTTTCCTTGCTGCTGAGCACGGCTCTAGGCTGCTTGGGCTTCAGTAGTTGCAGTGCATGGGCTCAGCACTTGGGGCTGCCAGGGTCTTGAGCACAGGCTCTATAGTTGTGGCTTCGCTGCTCTCTGGCATGTGGGATCCTCCTGGTTGTTCTTTAGTTATTCAGTCATGTCTGACTCTTTGTGACTCCATGGACTGTAGCCCTCTAGGTCCCTCTGTCCATGGGATTTGCCAAGGCAAGAATATTGGAGTAGGTTGCCATTTCCTTCTCCACTCAGGATCTTTCCACTCAGGGATTGAACCTGCATCTCCTGCATTGCAGGCAAATTCTTTACCACTGGGCCAACAGGGAAGCCCTAAGAAGAGCATTTATGTGTTCATCAAAACCACAGTAGAATGTTCATAGCAGCAACACAATTTGTAATAGCCACAAACTGGAAACTATTAAATGTCCCTGAACAGTATAATCAGGGATGAAAATAGGAAATCAAAAAATACCAGGAGTACAGGCAAGTTTGGCCTTGGAGTACAGAATGAAGCAGGGCAAAGGCTAAGAGTTTTGCCAAGAGAACACACTGGTCATAGCAAACACCCTCTTCCAACAACGTAAGAGAAGACTCTACACATGGACATCACCAGATGGTCAACACCCAAATCAGACTGATTATATTCTTTGCAGCCAAAAATGGAGAAGTTCTATACAGTAAGCAAAAACAAGACCAGGGGCTGACTGTGGCTCAGATCATGAACTCCTTATTGCAAAATTCAGACTTAAATTGAAATTAGGGAAAACCACTAGACCATTCAGGTATGACCTAAATCAAATCCCTTACAATTACACAGTGGAAGTGACAAATAGATTCAAAGGATTAGATCTGCTAGAGTGCTTGAAGAACTATGGACGGAGGTTCATGACATCATACAGGAGGCAGTGATCAACCATCCCCCAAAAAAAGTAATGCAAAAAGGCAAAATGGCTGTTTGAGGAGGCCTTACAAATAGCTGAGAAAAGAAGAGAAGCTAAAGGCAAAGGAGAAAAGAAAAAATATACCCATCTAAATGCAGAGTTCCAAAGAATAGCAGGAACTTATCTGCTTCCTCAGTGATCAATGCAAAGAAACAGAGAAAAACAATAGAATGGGAAAGATTAGAGATCTCTTCCAGAAAATTAGAGATGCCAAGGGGACATTTCATGCAAAGATGGTACAATAAAGGACAGAAAAAGTACGGACCTAACAGAAGTACAAGATATTAAGAAGAGGTGGCAAGAATACACAGTAGAACCATACAAAAAAGATCTTAACAACCCAGATAACCTTGATGGTGTGTTCACTCACCTACAGCCAGACATCCTGGAATGTGAAGTCAAATGGGCCTTAGGAAGCATCACTACAAACAAAGCTAGTGGAAGTGAAGAAATTCCAGCTGAGCTATTTCAAATCCTAAAAGATGATGCTGTGAACTCAATAGGCCAGCAAATTTGGAAAACTCAGCAGTGGCCCCAGGACTAGAAAAGGTCAGTTTTCATTCCAATCCCAAAGAAAGGCAATGCCAGAGAATGTTCAAACTACCGCACAATTGCACTCATCTCACACGCTAGCATATTAATGCTCAAAATTCTCCAAGAGAGGCTTCAACAGGACATAAATTGAGAACTTCCAGATGTTCAAGCTGGATTTAGAAAAGGCAGAGGAACCAGAGATCAAATTGCCAACATCCACTGGATCACAATAATAAGCAAGAGAGTTCCAGAAAAACATCTACCTCTGCTTTATTGACTATACCAAAGTCGTTCACTGTGTGGATAACAACAAACTGTGGAAAATTCTTCAAGAGATGGGAATACCAGACCACTTTACCTGCCTCCTGAGAAATCTGTATGCAGGTCAAGAAGGAACAGAACCAGACATGGAACAACGGACTGGTTCCAAATTGGGAAAGGGGTTCATCAAGGCTGTATATTGTCACCCTGCTTATTTAACTTATATATGCAGAGTACATCATGCAAAATGCCAGGCTGGATGAAGCACAAGCTAGAATCAAGACTGCTGGAAGAAATATCAATAACCTCATATATGCAGATGACACCACCCTTATGGCAGAAAGCGAAGAGGAACTAAAGAGGAGAGTGAAAACGCTGGCTTAAAACTCAACATTCAAAATACTAAGATCATGGCATCTGGTCCCATCACTTCATGGCAAATAGATGGGGAAACAACAGAAACAGTGACAGACTTTCTTTTCTTTGGCTCCAAATCACTGCAGATGGTGACTGCAGCCATGAAATTAAAAGACTTTTGCTCCTTGGAAGAAAAGCTATGACAAACCTAGACAGCATTTTAAAAAGCAGATACATCACTTTGCTGACAAAGGTCCATGTAATCAAAGCTATGATGTTTCCAGTAGTCATGTATGGATATGACAGTTGGACCATAAAGAAAGCTGAGTGCTGAAGAATTGATGCTTTTGAACTGTGGTGCTGAAGAAGACTCTTTTTTTTTTTTTTAAATATTTATTTTTATTTATTTGGCTGCATAGAGTCTTAGTTGTGGCACATGGGAACCAGTTCCCTGACCAGGGATCGAACCCAGCCCCCCTGTATCGGGAGCACAGAGTCTTAGCCACTGGACCACCAGGGAATTCCCTGAAGAAGACTCTTGAGAATCCCTTGGACTGCAAGGAGATCAAACCAGTCAATCCTAAAGGAAATCAATCCTGAATATGCACTGGAGGGACTGATGCTGAAGCTGAAGCTCCAATAATTTGGCCATCTGATGTGAAAAACTGATTCATTGGAAAAGACCCTGCTTCTGGGAAAGATTGAAGGCAGGAGAAGAAGAGGACGACAGTGGATGGATGGCATCACCAACTTGATGGACATGAGTTTGAGCAGGCTCTGGGAGTTGGTGATGGACAGGGAAGCCTGGCGTCCTGCAGTCCACGGGGTCACAAAGAGTCAGACATGACTGAGTAACTGAACTGAACAGTGGATTCAATAAATTGTAACATACCCCCAAATGTAATGAGAACTAAGTACAATTACACTCAACAACATAGATGAGCTTCATAGAAATAATGTGGAACAAAAGAAACCAGACACAAAGGAATACATGGTATATAAATCCATTTAAATATGAAATTCATGAATGGATCAAATTAATTAATGGTTATAGAATTCTGAATACTGATGTTGGGAGAGGAATATCTGGGAAGGGCATGAGGGAATCTTCTGGGATGCTGGCAAAATTCTTTACGATGATCTAGGAAACTGTTTTATGGCCATATACTTAAGATTTGCGCACTTATTGTATATATTCTATATATCATACTACTACTACTAAGTCACTTCAGTTGTGTCCGACTCTGTGACCCCACAGACGGCAGCCCACCAGGCTCCCCCGTCCCTGGGATTCTCCAGGCAAGAACAATGGAGTGTGTTGCCATTTCCTTCTCCACTATATATCATAAAAATGTTAAAAAAAAAAACAAAAAAAAACTATCAGAACCATGTTTTGGTAGGGACATGGAGCAATGAGATGTTTGAAACACTGATGTAAAGTATAAACATGGCACTCACTTTGGTAAATATCTTGGCACTACTGGGAAAGTGGAAGATACATGATAACACTCCTAGAACTCCACTGGTGGGTAAACTCATGCATGGTAACCTATGTAAAAGAATGTTCATGGCAGCACAGTCTATAAAGTAAAAAAACTAGAAATAACGCAAATGTCCATCATTACTAGAAGGGATGAATAATAGCAGTTTAATGGATGGAATATCGCAAAGAAAACAAATGAACAACTATTAAAATATAATATGGGTAATTCTCAAAAACACAGTTGTACAAATAAAGTAAGAGATAAAAGACAGTATGGGGCATTCATATAAAGTTTAAAAATAGGGGAAAACTACTGTATAAAGCTTAAAGAGATATATATACATAAGTGAAAAAATTTCATACAGTTTTCCAGTCACACAAACATAATCACACAAATTTAAACCATCAGGGTGTCATACAGCTAAAGATAACCCACAACCCAAACACAGGGCCGCATACCCAGGGTCACATAGCACAATCACACTTTTCGCAAGAAGACAGTCACACCGGCACTGTCACGAGCACTGCACACCTGCAAATGGCCGTACAGTCACAATCACACTCACCACAGATAAAATCACACAGTATCCACAGGTACCCCCACGTGTACTCTGCAGCCCATAGTCGCACAATCACACCCCTCTAAGGGGACAAACGCTATCACATTCACCGAGTCAAAAGCTACTCACATCCCCACATACAATGACGCAAGTGATTACACGCACATGACCAGGACGCATCCCGTCACATCGGCACAGTCACAGGTTCTCAGACAGTTAAGCAAACGGTTATCACTGGAACCTCACACACGCTCACTACCGGAAGAGCCAGACACAATCACGTGGTCATTCATCACTTACACCAACGCAAACACAATCACACAATTTCCAACTCACCTCTTCAGCGAGCGGTACAAGGCCTAAGCTCCGGCCCCGCCCTCTTCTCTGATTCCCCACTTCAGGTCTCCCAAGCTTCCTAAGAAGCTGAACCTTCCACAACAAGATAACACTAGATGGTGCAGACCTGAGGGTCCCGCCAGCGCGTGACTTTGAGGCTGAACTCACGCGAGAATCACGTTCTTGCCGAGGAGTCCTCTGGGAAGTGTAGTCAGAGACATGCCTGTGCCTGACAAGATGGCTACGGGTCAACCGGATTTCTATCAGAGATCAGCTGCGGCCCCGCCTAAAGGGTTGCATCCCCCTCATCAAACCGCCCACCGGAGGCCTCACAGAGCCTGGCTCAGCCTCGGGCCGTGACTCCCAAGAAAGCCCACTGTGAAACGTTTAAAAATGGATTTTCCTACTATCCCCGGGAGTTGAACAGGCTCTGGAAGAAAAAAACTAGACCCCAAGCGGGGAGAAATAGCACAGCCGAGCCTTCTGGGAAATGTAGTTAGGGAGTAGGAAAAGCGAGCGGTGAATGGACCGTTTGAAATTGGTCTTAGCCTGCGCCTGGTCGCACCGTGGAGACTTCTGGGAGTGTCACTGCCCAAGGCGTGCGCAGGCTTCCTGGGTCGCCGTTTTGGCCTTTGTTCGGCCGTGAGTTTGGTTTAGGGGTTCCTCAGTGTAGAGAAATTGTGGGACCTCAACTTGTGAGACTCAGAACTAGTCTGGGAGGCCGAAGGGAAAGGGTGCCGGGAATCTGCAACGCGATTGGGGAGGTTGAAGGCGGAGGAATCCTAAACGTGAAACGGGGAGGAATTGCTGCTGCTGGGAAGGGGGCTGGTGTTATTCTGTGCTACTTAACTGATTTCTGTGTGGTTCGGGGAGTGAGGAGAAGGGGAGGCGGTGAGGTCACTCTGCAGGAGGCAAGTAATGAGAACTCGGGGTGTTTTTCATTCATAGTGTGTGGTGATATTAGGGAGAGGGAGAAACTGGATTCAGGATTTTGTGTGTCTATGTAACTGATAATTTCATTGAATATCACTGTATGTATGATTGTATCTTGGAAAATAATCTGAGCCTCATTGTAAAACGGTAACAAGAAGGGTAAATTTTCCTTGAAGTATTTTTGTCGTTATTGTTAGGGTTTGATGGAACAAAGGTTACATTACTGAGCTAATAAATGATTTAAAGCTTGACTTTCATGTAAAACCTGAAGTATCGATTATGGGTTAGAAATAAAAGTGATTTCTTTAGAAAGTCAGTTTGAAAGGGACTATTTTCCTTTCTTCTTCTTTTTTTTTTTTAAGTAGAATGTTTGCTCTTGCTTACAGCCCAGACCCTGGGGTCAAAGAGCTGATTTGTGAAGTGTTGGACTAAGAAATAAAATTTGATGGGCAGTATCGGCCATTGAAAACAGAAGAGAAGTGAACTGTTGTTGTTCAGTGGCTAAGTCCTGTCCAACTCTTTGCGACCGCATGGACTGCAGCACACTAGCCTCCTCTCTCCTTCACTATCTCCTGGAATTTGCTCAAAGTATTTCTTCTCAGTTTTTGGGAGGAGTTTGAGAAATATTGGCATTATTTCTTTAAATGCTTGGTAGAATTTTCCAGGAGTCTTTTCTCTATTTTTCTTTATCTAGGTGAAGTTCTATCAATTTTGCTTATTATTTTTTTTAACCAGCTCGTGATTTTGTTGATTCCCCCCCCCCCCCCCGCCCCCTTTTTTGGGGGGGCAGGGGGGGCGCTTTATTTACTGTCTTTATCTCCACTACTCTCGCCTGGAAAATCCCATGGATGGAGGAGCCTGGTGGGCTGCAGTCCATGGGGTCGCTAGGAGTCGGACACGACTGAGCGACTTCACTATCATAATTTCCTTCCTCCTGGGCTTAATTAATTTGTTCTTCTAATTTCTGGAGTTGTGACGTTGTTTATTTGAAACTCCTGTCTTTCTGTGAAAGACACTTTTTTGCTCATCTTAAAAGCTGTGGCCTGGGACTTCCCTAGTTGTCCAGTGGTTAAGACTCTGCAGTCCCAATGCATGGGGTGTGGGTTTGATGCCTGGTCAGGGAATTAAAGGTCCCACATGAAGGGAAAAAAAGTAAGAGAATATCATGTAATATCCTTACCTTTTTCATCTTTTAAAATATAAAGATACGTTAAAGTTATTTTAAGAAAAAAAGATCCCATATGTTGCACAGTGCTGCCTAGAAAAAGGAAAAAAGAAAAAGTTGTGGCCTCAGGGGCGTGCTTCTCATTTAACACATACCCAGAGGGTAACTGCAACTCTCCCTAGAGACTAGCTCACCAGGTGGCCCCATCTTTACGCTCTCCCTCTGCCCCTGCACGGTTTGCTGGAGTCTTCATGAAAGGAGCTTGTGCAAAAGTCTGACAGCCCAGGATGGGGGCTGCTGACCAGAGGACACAGTCCTTATAGCCTGACTCTGGTGGCCAGTGGGGCTTGTGTTCATGAGTTTAATGGTATGGTAGCAAAAACAAAACAGTTCTTAACTGGCTGTTCCTTCAGAGGTTATTAGTACAGAGGGAGCAGACAGAAACACCCATCTTTCCTAGTCTTCCCCCAAAAGAGGTGTATTTGCATCCTTAAAAAGCTGCTGTCTGACTGACTTAAGATGATAGAAAGGGTGCTAATTAGTAACAGGAAAACATATGAAAGTATAAATCTCACTGGTAAAGGTAAATATTTAGTTAAGTTCAGAATGGTGTTGCAATGGTGGTGGGTTGATCACTTATAAATCTAGCATGAAGGTTAAAAGACAAAATTAGTCTGCTGCAAGCCACAGTGATTCTTCACGAGACAGTTAAGAACAGTTTCTCAGCTCACTATAAGCTTGTGGGTCTCGTGGACATTGGCTTTCAGAGATAGATATTATGGGGGCCTGTCTCCCAGCTGGGATTCTTAAAAAGTTAGGATGCCAAACACATGGTCCAAATCCTTTACTCCTTGGGGGAAAGCTGGGAGTTGGGTTCTCACCTGATTGATGAGTTGCAGTGCCAGGGTTGGGGTTTATGGCAAGTTTATGTCTCAGACTTTACTACCTGTTTCACTGTGGATTTTTTCTTTTTCCTGATATGTAGGAGTCACTCAGCTGCTTTCTAGATTTCTTTCAGAAAAGTCTCTCAGCTAATTTCTGGATTTCTTTCAGAAGTATTTATTCCACAGGTAGCTATAGATTTGGAGTGTCTGTGGGAGGTGGTATATAGAAGAGACTCTTGTGTTAACATCTTGAACCCAGACCTCCACTGGCTTCTTTTTTTTTTTAATTAATTTTATTTTTGGTATATAAAATAAAGTTATTTTGGGTCTTCACTGCTCTGTGTGGGCTTTTCTCTCTACTTGCAGTGAGCAGGGGCTACTCTTCATTCTGGTGCACAGCTTTCTCATTGCGGTGGATTCTCTTGTGGAGCAAGGCTTTAGGCACACAGGCTCGCTAGTTGTGGTGCACAGGCTTAGTTGCTCCGAGGCATGTGTAATCTTTCAGGACCAGGGATTGAATCCGTGTCCCCTGTATTGGCAGGCAAATTCTTTTCCACTGTACCACCAGGGAAGTCCTCCACTGGCTTCTTAATCTGTCTTAATCACTGAGTTCTTAATCTTCAAGGGGGCTCAGTGAGTGAGTAAAATGTGGGTATGACCACTGGGATGGTGGCTTGAGTACAGCAGGAAGTGCTGTATTTGCAGCCCTCTCTCATGACACTTCCAATTCTGCCCATCTCACTACTGCTTAACAGAAACTTCTTCCAAGTTCCAGCCGTCTTGGGTCGAGGTATTAAGTCCCCTTAGTCTGGAGAGTGAGCATCGTTTTCTTATTTATTCTTATAGATCGTGTTGTGACAAGTTTGGATTTTTCTCCTTCTAAAAGCTATTTATTTATGGAAATTACTATAAGACAAGATCATAAAAGCATAGGATAGTCTGAAATATTGTGTGCTAGGGCTTCTGAAGAGGCCAAGTCTGTATCACCCCATTTCCTCCCATGAATTGTTCAACTGAAATTTAGGACAAGGAGTTTAGACACATGGAGGCTAAATATTACCTTTATTATAGATAAATGCAAACTGGAGGCTGGTCTGTGTGGGAGTCCAATGGTATTTCCGACTGGATTCCAGAAGTAAAGAGACTGACCTGGTGAACCTTGACAATGGCAAAAACAGACTCTTAATCCCCACTCTCATGATGTGGCCTAGGCAATGCATGCTGTACCCTCTGTGCAGACAGGCAGAGTCCACAGCAGAAGAGGAAAGAAGCAGGGCCAGGGCAGTCTGTGTTTAACCAGAAGACAGGAAACTACACAGTAATTTAAACAGGGAAGCTTAATATAAAGAATTATTAAGCAGTGATACTAACTATATAGAGCTATACTGTTAAGATGAAAAGGGATTTTTAGGGGTCTTTAGCACTGAGAAGAAGGCAATGGCACCCCACTCCAGTACTCTTGCCTGGAAAAAAATCCCATGGATGGAGGAGCCTGGTAGGCTGCAGTCCATGAGGTCGCTAAGAGTCGGACACGACTGAGCGACTTCACTTTGACTTTTCACTTTCATGCATTGGAGAAGGAAATGGCAACCTACTCCAGTATTCTTGCCTGGAGAATCCCAGGGATGGGGGAGCCTGGTGGGCTGTCATCTGTGGGGTGCACAGAGTCGGACACGACTGAAGTGACTTAGCAGCAGCAGCAGCAGCACTGAGAAGGAAATGGCAACGCACTCCAGTATTCTTGCCTGGAGAATCCCAGGGATGGAGGAGCCTGATGGACTGCCATCTATGGGGTCGCACAGAGTCGGACACGACTGAAGTGACTTAGCAGCAGCAGCAGCAGCACTGAGACAGTGTACCTAAGGAAGGACAAACTTGAAAAGGGAGGGGTTCATACTTCCTGAAAGACCACTGGATAGCGGAGAAGTTTGCTGGGTTGCCCAGTCCCCAGATATGACCAGGTAGTTAGATGAGCAGAAGCTGACAGACATTTAAAGGGAGTCGGGGCACCACTGTGGACACTAGTGGAATGTGGAGCTATAGAGGCCCCTCTTTGCAGGAATCTAGCATATATCCATGAAGGGCTTTGGCCTAACAGCTGTCCTAACAGCTCCTGGTAGTGGGTGGGACAAAGGTCAGGGTACTGTCTTGCTAGAGGACTGACTGTATGAGGCCCCCAGTGTGCATGTGAAGGGCTTTAGAGAGGGTATAAGTTTAAAAAATAGATGAGTGAACAGGAAGCATTACTCACTGCCATTCCCCAGGTTTTTGTTAACTCAATGGATATGGCCAAAACCCTGTGGAGTCAATAATTTATTAACATCACCTTGCTTCCATCTTCATGAGACCAGTACTCCATTACAAACCCTTGCTGCTTGGGGCATCCTTTTGGACTGCTAATAAAAATGTATAGTTTGCATCCAAGAGTCTCTGAATTGGGTCATTATACCATATTAGTTTAATTAACCTCAAGGTCTTGCTTTGCCCCAGTGCCAATAGTTCTATGATAATTCTGTCTTTACTTGACCAAACTTTAGTCAGATTTGAACCTTCTTCTAGATCTATCTTGTGCATTATTATGAACTCTAGATTTAGTAGGAAC
The DNA here is from genome assembly GCF_000754665.1 of Bison bison bison. NCBI lineage: Eukaryota > Metazoa > Chordata > Mammalia > Artiodactyla > Bovidae > Bison > Bison bison. The sequence goes on along the minus strand of NW_011494852.1, from coordinate 5,054,281 downwards.
TCTGCTAAAGTCAGTTGAACTAGCTGCTGCTGCTAAGTCATTTCAATTATGTCCGACTCTTTTCAACGCTATGGACTGTAGCCCACCAGGCTCCTGTCCATGGAATTCTTCAAGTAAGAATATTGGAGTGGGTTGCTATTTTTTCATTTGAACTAGAACTCTTGTAAATTCAAAAAACATATATAGAAAAAGTAGGTTAACGGTATATAAACAGAAAATCCACAGAAGAGGAAACCAGATTGACAACATTTGGCATTTCCTTGGTTATTTGTGAGGATGAGCTTTTCAAATGTTAGTTGTCCATCTAGTTTCCTCTTCTGTGGCTTCTTCTATTTTTACACTGTTCTGATGGAAGTGGCTTTGTCTTACTGCAATGCAGGAGACCCCAGTTTTATCCCTGGGTCACAAAGATCCCCTGGAGAAGGGATAGGCTACCCACTCCAGTATTGTTGGGCCTCCCCTGTGGCTTAGCTAGTAAAAAATCTGCCTGCAATGTGGGAGACCTGGGTTCAACCCCTGAGTTGGGAAGATCCCCTGGAGAAGGGAAGAGCTATCCACTCCAGCATTCTGACCTGGAGAATTCCTCAGACTGTATAGTCCATGGGGTCAGAAAGAGTGGGACACAACTGAGTGACTTTCACTTCCACTTGTCTTACTGTATCTGGGAGCTTGCAGTTAAACATCTGACAAGGTTACCTCACATTTAACTGGCTAGGGTAGAAATAAGCAGGAAGGGGACTGTCTTAGTTTGGGCTACTATAACAAAACACCATAGACTGAGTGGCTTAAACAACAATTTATTTCTCACAGTTATAGAGGCTGAGAAGCCCCAATAGCAAGTGCTGGCAGATTTGGAAAAGGTCCATTTCCTGGATTGTAGACAGCTGCTGTCTCACTCGGCTCACATGGCCTTTTCTTGGTATACACACAATGCCACATTCCTTATGAGGGCATTACTCCCACAAGGACTGTACCATCCTCTTGACCTCATATAAACATATTTAATTTCCTAAGGCCCTATCTCCAAATACCATCACATTAGGCACTAGGGCTTCAGTACATGAATTCTGGGCTGGGCTGTGGTTCCTTATTTAACTCAACTAACAAAAATCTTTAATGGTATTACGCAGGGATAGGCTTTACTTTGTTCTGAATTCTCATGCTGAAGGACGAGAATCGCAATTTGAACCTATGCAAAGGCTTACTATGTTTGGGGACAGGAAGATAGTATCATAAATGTCATTTCTCCCCAAATGTATATACTTAAGGCAATTCTAATTAGAGTATCAAAGCGTTTTTATAATTTGAGACCTACCTTCATTTATAGAGAAAGAAAACGAAGATTAGCCAATAAAACTGGACAACAGCAAGGAGTGGGGGACTTACAGTAACAAAATACAATAAGGCTAATGTTAACATTATCCATTAATGTTAGTATAGGAATAGAAAAGTAAATGAATGAAGCAAGAGAATATAAATAAGTCGGTGTAAATCAAAATATAAGCCAGTTAAAGTAGAATAAAGAAAAGATTATTTGGGTAAAGAATTACATAGCAGAGTTTTAGTTGAATAGGAAAAGTATGGTATCAAAGTAATAAAAGGCCGTTCCCACTGACCCATCCCTGGAAAGATGACTTTAGATTTGTTTTTCTACTAGTTTCCTTGAAGAAAATACTGGAAATCTCTCATTTGTGGCCTGTACCTGGATGGGATGAACTGTGAACTGGCATGTAGACACTGACTGCCTATATAACTAAGGCGTCGTAAGTCTTGGGAAACCAAGGTAGTAACTTCCCTGTGCTTAAGTGGTTATCCCTGTTACAAGTGAGTGCGCCCCATTTAATGGTGGCACACCATGCAGATGCCCTGCTTGATGAATGTGCTGGATGAGAATGTTAGTCTCCCACTGCTGAGGTGAACCACACCCATTCTGACCTTGTCTCCTCTGTGCAGTGCTGGGGCAGTGGAAGCTGTGCTTGCTTGAGCACTTGCAAGACTTTCTGATGAACATGCTGTAAAGATATTTTCTTGTTAGGACAAAGCTAATAATAAACCTAATGCTAGGTTTATTCTGTTATCTCTCTTCCTCTTTCTGATTGCCAGTTCAAATCTGTGATGGCTTCTGGTGGACATGCAGGTGTCAGAGCTGTTTGACCCTAAACTGACTGCTGGATTATTTTAACAAACTGTGCTTGTACAACTGGCAACCCATCTGGAAGGAAAAAATATGAACCTTCATAAATGACATTAAAAATTCAATTCTAAAAGGGTTAAACATTAATATATTACAAAAAGGAAATAGACAACTTGAAAGAAAACCTAAGAAATAACATATAATGTAAAGATTAAAGTATCTTTACAACTGACCCATACATATCCTAATATCTAATGTGGAAAAAGGTCTTCAAAACTGACAAAAAGATAAATAATCCTATAGGAATATAGGCTAACAATATGAAAGTTTACAAAGAAGCAAATCTAGGAACAGGTGAGGTTTATACTCATCAGACAAACATGAATTTTAGTATAATACCACCTATTGTATAGCTGGAGGAAACTTGTTTTGAAAATAACTGATAGCATCTACTAAAATTTTAAAGTAGCACATATCCTTTGATCTAGCAGTCTCTTGCCTATAATCTATCCCCTGGAAATAAGAATACCTAAAATGTAAGGGCCACTTGTAAGGGTGTTTACTTGTGTTGTCTGTCATGGTAAATAACTAGTAACAAGTTGAATCAGCAGGGAGAATGGCCGAATAAATACACAGTACACAATATCATAGAATACCATGCAGCATTTGCTTATCTTACTCAACCTGACCATTATAATCATTCTTGTTGCTGGGCCATGGCACTGGCCAACTATATGCACCAAATGGTAATCCTAGTTTGGTCTGGAGTTCCTAGTTGCTCTGTGACTTCAAAGATGTACCAGCACAAGGGTGTAATACTTAAGGAATATCAGAGAATGTTTAATGAAAAATGGAAGAAAAGAGGATATTTAGATTTGTAGATACACATATATATTACTTGGATACATTACCTCACAAAGTCAACCTACGGCATTTATAATCTTAAAACCAAATTTCAAAAATGCCAGTATCAAGCAGTGCAGTGCTATAGTTATATTAGCATAGTATTTTTCTGAGTTTAAGAGAAATCAATATATTTGAAAGGAGCCTAAGGTTTAAATGTTACACACTCAACTTTTATCACTATTCAAAAAGAGCATTAACTGTTTCTATATATCAGGTTATTGTGGGAAAGAATAAAAAAATCCTCAAAAAGATTTGCTTTTAATAAGAGAATTCTCTTTAGGTCTGAGATCTCATCAGTTCTATTCTCTCCAAGGAAACAAATTAGAGGTGGGGTGGGAGAGTTGACTGTGTCTGGCAAATTAGAGAAAATAACTAGTTTGAGTTAAAAACTGAAGCTGAAATGCAACAGTTGTTTTACTTGGTGTCATAAAAAAAAAAAAGTAACATGTTTTCTTCATTTTTAAAATGTCTAATTTCTAATACCAGAACTGCTTATGTGGCTTATTAAAATTTCTGATAAATGTTTCTGAAAAACTATTTCTAACAAGTCTGTGCATGTATTATAAAGTAATATGATCCTTAATGTGCTTCAATCACCTGTTGCAAAATCATGATCTCAGAGACCACAGAGATTAGTGATATGACATTTGAGAGTAATTTAAATAAATGGATTTAAGTTACCATTAAAATTTTAAATTTTATTTCATATTTTAAAGATATGATTTCAGAAATATTTTTTTTGCAAAATATCTGCATCTAATTGGAAATGTAAGTCCATTAAAACATGTATTCCATGTAGTCTCTCTACTCCTATCCCTTTTTTAATTTTCAGAAGTTTAAAAGAAACAGCATAAATAGAATAAACTCATACATTATTACAATCCAGAATCAACTAATGTTTTCTTATATTTATTTGGAATCTTTTTAAATGAGATAGATATTTAGATACAAAACTGAAGTATTGTTCAACCACCATAATTGGCCCCATTTCCCTTCTACTCTCTTTCTTTCTAGAGACAACCACTTTTGGGAATTGAGTGTGTATCTTTCCAATCCATTCTTCATAGTTTTACATAAAAATGTTTACCCATAACCAATGCTTTAATACTAGTGTTGGTTAGTGTTGATTTAATTCAAACTCACACAGGTATAGTTACAATATATTCATCACTTCATTTTCACTCTACATGATTTTCAAATCTTTCTGTTAATACATATAGATTTAGTTTGTTAATTGCTAGAGAATATTCTACAGGGTAACTACATCACATTTTATCAACCATTTCCAAAGTGACAGACATTTGTTTCCAATTTTTTGCTATATTAATATAACTCATGCTGCAATGAACATTAAAGATACAGGACTCCCTGGGTACATGTATCAGTTTCTTCACTATATGTATATATACTCAAGAGTGGGTATTCTGGAATGTGTTTTTAAAATTCTTACTACTCAAAGGTTTGAAAAAAAAAATCTACAAAACCCTTTTATTAAGTTTTGCTCTTTTGAGTTCTAGTCTTCAATACTTTTGAGTTTTTTTAATAAATACTTTATAATGTATGACAACAGCAAAGATCTAATTTTTCCACATGAAGAATCAATTACCCTGAGACCATTTTTTTAATTATCCAGATTTTTCTACCAATTTGAGATTATCACCTCTATGAACTGCCAATTCCCCTTAAAAACATGCATGTATTTCTGGATATAGTATCCTGTCACAATCTTTATTTTCTATTACTGTATCAAGAGCAAGTAATTTTGATGGTTATACATGTAGTAACAACAAAATGACAATTTTGTCTTTGTTTCACATCTTCACACCTTGTATATCTTTGTCTGAATATATCAGGTAGGCCTTCTAGAACCATGTTGATTAGTGTCCATGACTGGATCCTTAATGAGAATGCTCCTAAAAGTCCAGCATGAACATGTTTGTTGTGGGGGTATTGGTTTTCATGATAGTATAATAGTTATTAAATTCTCAGTGTATTACATTTTGAGTTGTTGCTGTAGGTTTTTCCATATTGATGTTACTTTACTGTAAAATGATTTTTCTGATATACTGTTTAGTATGATTTCTATTGAAGGTTTTCCTAAATTTAAGACATTCATAGAGCTTTAATGAGTATGAATTCTCTGGTGTCTAATATGATGTGACTTCTGGCTAAAAGCTTTCCCACATTCATTACACTGATAAGGTTTTTCTCCAGTATGGATTCTCATATGCAGAGCAAGAGTTGAGAACTGAGAGAAGGCTTTCCCACATTCATTGCAACCATAGGGCTTCTCACCTGTATGGCTTCTCATATGCACAGTAAGAGATGAGCTTTGACAGAAAGCTTTCCCACATATTTTACATTCATAAGGCTTATCACCTGTATGAATTCTCACATGTACAATAAGTGATGTGATTCGGGAGAAGGCTTTTCCACATTTATTACATTCATAGGGTTTCTCTCCTGTATGAATATTGTGATGTTTAATGAGGTACTGCTTCTGCCTAAAGATTGTTCCACATTCATTACACTTATAGGGTTTCTCTCCAATATGAATTTTCTCATGCTCAGTGAGGTTTGATTTGCCACTGAAAGCTTTTCCACATTCCTTACATATATAAGGTTTCTCTCCTGTATGACTTCTCTGGTGTCTAATGAGGCTTGACTTCTGAATGAAAGCTTTCCCACACCCTTTACATTCATAAGGTTTCTCTCCAGTATGAATTCTTTGATGGATAATGAGGTTTTCTTTCTGGCTAAAGGCTTTTCCACACTCATTACATTTAAAGGGTTTCTTTCCACTATGGATATTCTGATGTTTGACGAGGTATTGCTTCTGACTGAAGGCTCTTCCACATTGGTTACATTCAAAGGGTTTCTCTCCTGTATGAATTTTCTCATGCTCAGAGAGATATGATTTGCCACTGAAGGCTTTGCCACATTCCTTACATGCATAGGGTTTGTTTCCAGTATGATTTCTCTGTTGCTTAATAAGGCTTGACATCTGAATAGAAGCTTTCCCACATTCGTAAGGTTTCTCTCCAGTATGATGTTTTTGATGAGTAAGCAAGTTTCCTTTCTGGCTAAAGGCTTTCCCACATTTATTACATTGATATGATTTCTTCCCTGTATGACTTCTCAAATGTAGAGTAAGGGATGAGACTCGAGAGAACACTTTACCACATTCAGTACATTCATGTGATTTCTCTGCAGTATGCATTTTCTTATGCTCTGTGAGGTTTTGCTTCAGACTAAATGTTTTTCCACATTCATTACATTCATATAGTTTCTCTTCAGTATGAATTTGATCACACTGAAGGAGATCTGATTCAGGCCGAAGGCTTTCCAACATTCTTATCATGCAGAGGTATTTTCTCCAACAAGAATTCCTTAGTATCTCTTGACATGTGACATGGATGAAAGCTTTCCCACGTTCAATATATGCAGATGGTTTCTCTCCAATAATAATTCTCAGATATCTAACAAAGTTGAATTTATGATGAAAGACTTTTCACACTGGTTATCCTGAGGTCAGATGATTATAAATTGGGATGAAATGTAGCATCCTCATTATATTCGTAATGGTTCTTTCTTAGATAGCTTCTCTCATGTTTAAGTGCAAGTTATGTCCAAATTTTTAAACTGAGTCCCATACATAGAGTAATAGTCTTAAACAATCAATGTCTGTGCTCAGAGGAAATACTTCTCTGAGTTTTTCTTTAGCTGTATTTTATGAAGTTGTCTGAGTTTTTTAGTTGTATTTTCTGAGTTTTTCTTTTGCTGTATTTTCACAAAGAAGGATGCAACTTAACTCAAAGGTCTTTCCTGTTGTATCTTTATTTATTTATAAATTTCCCAGGCCTTTTCTGAAAGGGAGTACAAAAAAAACATCATTGAAAAGAGTAACTAACTGTAAACTATTTAATGCCTGGCATGTAGTGAACATCTAATAAGGCATCTATCATCATCATCATCAGTATCACACTTGTGAACTTCTCCACTATTTTTAATAAAATTTCAGAAATGTGCAATTTAGGGACTTCTCTTGTGGTCCAGTTGTTAACAGTCCACCCTGCCAATGGACATGGGTTTGATGCCTGGAGCAACTAAGCCCACAAGCCACAACTACTGAGCCCACATGCTGCTACTACTGAAGCCCAAGAGCCTAAAGTCCATGCTCCGCAGCAGGAGAGGCCACTGCAGTAAAAGGCCTACTCATTGCAATGAAGAGTGTCACCCACTCACTGCAACTAGAGAAAGCCCCCGTGCAGCCAAAAGAATAAAAAACAGTGCAATTTAAAAATAGACTTTTAATTTCAAACCTAACCTAACAGTATAAAAGAAAGCTCAAATACAAATGACACCCATGGGTGCATTAGCTTAAACTGGTTTTAAATGAAACAATGTATACTTTATAAATCAGTAAAATAAGGGAAAACATAAAGAACAGGTGACAGGATGAAAGACGAAACATAACACTGCAAAGTGTACGATGAAGGGATAAAAAATGAATAGGAGTATTATTAAATTAAAGGGATGTGTGGTTAAATAAGATATTTATTTCTACATCTTCTTGAAGCTCCATTAAAATGACAATAAGGAGATGAAGGGCATTACTCATAAAAACTGAAAGGCTGAGGAAACAACAATGGATGAAAGTATTAGGAAATTTTGAAAGGAAACCGAATAAAGGACTAAATTAACCACAAAACTTAAATAAAATGCTAGTAGATAAGGATGCCACTTAGATGCAAGGTAATTTGTGACACAGCCGTTGACAAAAAGGCTGTATAACTTTATGGACAGATTGGTTAAGAATTGAAAGTGGCTTATAAAATTATTATATAAGGAGAAGCTGATGCACCCAACTCTCCTAACTGGAAGAAATAGGAATTTATTATCCAGAAAAGTGTAACTGAGAAACTCCAAATTTAGTTTTGACACAGAAAGTAGATGAGAATGCCATACTGAAAGAGGGTGATAAGTAAAAGTTTATATATAGTATAGAATCGCAACTTCTTTCTACTGCTAGACTACAGGAATGCTGGTAGTTGCCAGGTGTCAGATATGGAAGGGTTCTTGTCTGAAAAAATGAGAAAATCATGAGAAGCCCGATAGATCCTGACATCTGGAGTCATAGAAAATAAATACTTGTATATCCAACTGAATGTGTACAGTGAAGCTCACCATTTTAACAGACCTACTCATGGACTCTGATTATAATCATCACAGAAAATATGAAAAATGAATGCAGGAAATTTTCTGAGCCCCATCTTCTTATTAGCATGTTGATAATGATTAAAATTTACTGCATTTAAAATAGGTAAAACAGCTATATGAAATGAAATGGCAATTGCAGAATAAGCTGCAATTCAGAATAAACACCAAGAGACACAGTCAAATGAGTTTAAAGTGGCTGTCTACATGAAGCAAGAACAGTGGGTAAGGAAGAATGGAGTAAGCATAGTTATAACCCTATTTGACTTCTAAAAGCTCCAATTTCTTATACCTACAGAGATTTCCTTGAAGACTTGGGCCTTTTAACTTGAATCAATCTATAAATAATTATATAATAACTATAGACAGTGCTTTTTTACCTTACAACTGAGTTTCACATGGGCTAAACAGCAAAGTACATATACATTTAATGGGAAAGGGGAAAAAAAGAAAATATGCCAGAAAATAGCCATCTTTGCTTCCAAATCTGATTTTGATTTCCATTTTGATTACTGATACTATCACTTCTGGATACTGAAACTGTCATTGCCATCAAATTTCAGTTTTCATTTATTTTTCTTCTTTCATTATGCCTGATACTCTGGCACCCAAGCTCTTTTTTGTCAAGGACTCTTTTCTTGGCCTCTCTAAGTCCTTTCTTTTATAACTATTTTCCACCCACTCTCTGGAAACCTTTGACATTATTCTGAACTATCCATCTCAAACTTTTATCCTCATTTTCATATAAATCATTTTAAGAACTGACTAATAATATGCTGCCTCTCTTACCAATGCTGTAATTTCCATAATTAGAAAAAAATAACCTCAACACTCACTGCATACCATAAGCAAAAATTCACTCAAAATGAATTACAGACCACAGCATGAGCATTAAAAATATTAATAAGAAATATAAAAGAAAAAATGGTAGACTTTATCAAAACTAAAAACTAATTAATGCCCTTTAAAAACACAGTTAAGAAAACAAAAACAAAAGCCATAGACTGGGAGGAACTAATAAAGGGCTTCTCTCCAAAATATATAGAACCGCTGAAACTCAATAATAAAAAGATAAAAACTATTTATTTTTTAAAATGGGAGAAAAACTAGAATAGTCTTAAAACATGAATGGCTAGAGAATCCCATGGACAGAGGAGCCTGGCAGGCTGTACTCCATAGGGTCACATAGAGTCAGAAATGACTGAAGCAACTCAGCATGCACCCTCGAATTTACAATGTAGTGAATTTATATTTCAATGTAGTGAAAAACACAAACCTAAGAGAGTATATGTTAATACATAAGATCCAGGTTACTTTGTATCTGAGATGGGAGATATAAGGATTAGAGAGATTGGGCTAGAAGTAAGAGACAGTTCATTAAAAATGAAGTTCAAGATTGAACAGTGGATAAGATTTTGATAAATGGATCAATGCACAATCAAAGGCAAAGATGCCAAGAATTTCATACACACGACAGGGGCGATAAGAAGGGTACAACTCTTACTATTTAAAGCTGGAATAATAATCACAACTTGATGAAGGGAAGAGGGAGGCTGAAAATATATACATTGTAAAGTGTATAAAATATACATACCACTCCTGGTGATAGTAAATAGATATCGTCTAAAATCAAGAAAAAATAAATAAATAAAATCGAGGATGAAGACTAAGAAAATTATGAATATAAAGGCAAACACGAGAAAGAAAAAAAATAAACTTCCCAAATGTTCAGGAAGATATATATTCACAACAAATAAAGATCCTACAGCAAAAGATAAAAGAGGAGGCAGAATTTAAAACAGTAGGGAATTACCTAGCGGTCCAGTGGTTAGGACTCTGTGCTTTCACTACTGAGGGCACGGGTTCAATTCCTTGTCAGGGAACCAAGATCCCACAAGCCATGACGTGTGGCAAAAAAAAACAAAAAAGAATTCAAAATAGTACAGAAAGTTAAATCAGAATCAATACCAACCATACTGTTCCTGTCAACAAATGCAAATAGAATAATAATAACTATTAAAAGAACTATGATAGGCTCATATAGGAAATTCTCAGGCCTCAAGCCAGACCTCCTGAATCTAAAAAAGCTGTGGGTAGGGCCCAGCAGTCTGTATTTAACAAGCCCTTCAGGTGATTTTTTTTTTTTTTTTTAAGATTTATTATATACTTATTTATTTTATTCTTTGGCTGAGCTGAGTTTTGATCGCTTTGCCCAGGCTTTCTCTGGTTGGGCTAAGTGGGGGCTGCTCTCTAGTTGCAGTGCATGAGCTTCTCATTGTGCTGGTTTCTCTTGTTGCAGAGCACAGGCTCTAGGCTTACAGGCTCAGTAGTTGTGGCTCACAGGCTTAGTTGCTCTGTGGCATGTGGGATCTTCCGGGAGCAGGGACTGAACCCATGTCCCCTGCATTGGCAGGCAGATTTCTTAACCACTGGACCACCAGGGAAGCCTTCTCCAGGTGATTTTGATGCATGCTAAAGTTTAACAACTGATATAGCTGCTGCTGCTGCTGCTAAGTCGCTTCAGTCGTGTCCAACTCTGCGACCCCATAGACGGCAGCCCACCAGGCCCCTCCCATGGGATTTTCCAGGCAAGAGTACTGGAGTGGGTTGCCATTGCCTTCTCCAACTGATACAGCAAATCCCCCCTAAACTGTATATAAGATATGCTTCTAAAATAATATATCAGAAATGCTGAAAATAAAGACTAAAAATAATCATGAATATATAAACTATAGAAATCCAAGATACAAAAACATTAGCAACTGAGAAGACTACCTCTCTCAACCTAGGAGATCAAATCCATGAAATATATGAATATATATGAAATGGAAACATGAAATAAAAATATGTACTAATTTATAATATAGAATTAACTAGTTTATTCTGTATTTTGAAAATACTGAAACATCTTTTAAAATGCTCAGAGGACATTCTCAAAATAAGTCCACATAGTAGGCCTATAAAACTTCAAATATTCCACAAAGTAGAAAAGGACAGATAAAATACCCTAAAAAAAAGTCATAAACAAACTTAAAAATTTTCACTTGTAAATTTCAAAATCTACTGGCTTGAACAAACTATTTGGTCAAAGAGGAAATTAAAATATATCACATAATATTCAGAGTATTATTCAGAACACAATGTATATCAGAACCCACTTGAAAAAAATGCTTGGAGAGTTTTAACATAAATGGTTACATCATTTTAAAAAGAAATAATAATAATAAATATTCAAACTAAGGAATTACAATAAGGAAAAGTAAACAAAAGAAAAACAAAAATTAGAAAAGATAGAGAAATTGATTATTACAAACAAAACTACAAGTAATAATAGATTCATGAGTAAGAATAAAAGCAAAATTAAAAAAATAAAAAAAATGATTATTTGAAAACAAGAATTATAGAGACTATTTTGTTCAATTCTATGCAAATAAACTTGTAAACCTAGCAAATATAACCTCTGAGAACTTAGACCAGAAAAGAAAATTTAAACAGAAAAGTAAACAGAAAAAAATAGAGGTGATCATTCTCTCATTTTATCACCCCAAAGTCCAAGGTATGTGTGGTTTAAGGTGTGAATTTTACTAAACTTTTAACAAAGTACAATAATATTTGCAGAAGTATGATGTACAACAGATTAGAACTAAGTTCTATATAACTAGTAAGTCAAAAGAAAATACAGAAATTCACACCAGTCAGAATGGCTGCGATCCAAAAGTCTACAAATAATAAATGCTGGAGAGGGTGTGGAGAAAAGGGAACCCTCTTACACTGTTGGTGGGAATGCAAACTAGTACAGCCACTATGGAGAACGGTGTGGAGATTCCTTAAAAAATTGGAAATAGAACTGCCTTATGATCCAGCAATCCCACTGCTGGGCATACACACTGAGGAAACCAGAAGGGAAAGAGACACGTGTACCACAGTGTTCATCGCAGCACTGTTTATAATAGCCAGGACATGGAAGCAACCTAGATGTCCATCAGCAGATGAATGGATAAGAAAGCTGTGGTACATATACACAATGGAGTATTACTCAGCCATTAAAAAGAATACATTTGAATCAGTTCTAATGAGGTGGATGAAACTGGAGCCTATTATACAGAGTGAAGTAAGCCAGAAGGAAAAACACCAATACAGTATACTAACGCATATATATGGAATTTAGAAAGATGGTAACGATAACCCTGTATACGAGACAGCAAAAGAGACACTGATGTATAGAACAGTCTTATGGACTCTGTGGGAGAGGGAGAGGGTGGCAAGATTTGGGAGAATGGCACTGAAACATGTGAAACGTCATGTATGAAATGAGATGCCAGTCCAGGTTCAATGCACGATGCTGGATGCTTGGGGCTGGTGCACTGGGACGACCCAGAGGGATGGTGTGGGGAGGGAGGAGGGAGGAGGGTTTAAAAAAAAAAAAAAAGAGTAACATGGAAATTTACATTACCATATGTAAAATAGATAGCCAATGGGAATTTGCTGTATGGCTAAGGAAACTCAAACAGGCTCTGTATCAACCTAGACGGGTGGGATGCGGAGGGAGATGGGAGTGAGGTTCTAAAGGGAGAGGATATATGTATACCTATGGCTGATTTATGTTCAGGTTTGACAGAAAACAACAAAATTCTGTAAAGCAATTATCCTTCAATTAAAAAATTAAAAAAAAAAAAAAGAAAGAAAATACAGAAATTACATTCTCTTGGTAATTAAAGCCCCCCTTGTATTTTTACAGGGATTATATCAACAGCCTTCACAGATACTTAACCAGAACTGAATTTTTTATACTGTAAAATGACAGTCCTGAACTGAACTAGGCAACATTATCTGAATACCAGGCAAACTGGTCCTTTCAACAGCATTTATCTTGTGCTTTAAAAAGTGTTTTAAAATATAAATCAAAATGCTCTAATACCAAGTGTACTAACTTTGTGCTATAATGCCTAAGCTGAGTAGTTGCAACAGAGATCCTATGGATTACAAAGCCTAAAAAACTTTCTATCTGGCCTTTTACAAAAAAATTTATTGATGCTCTTCTACCCTAGAGTGGTGATTCCTCTCTCCTCTACCAGGCTGGAACCAGGATACATTGTTAATCCAGCTTTAACCACAAGTAAAAGATAAAGAGAGAACCTGGAAGAAGTCTGGATCTTAAAGTACCACAAAGACCAAAGGTACCATGCAGATTTTGACTACTCATCACATAAAGAAATAAGCCAATAAATCAATTCTTACATTCCTTAAACCAGCACATTCGGGTGTTTATTATAGTCACTTAGCTTTAAACTCCCAAATATGCTGGTTTACCATTTAGCTTTGGTTTACCACTTAGTTTTACTATATAGGGGCTTCCCTGTTAGCTCAGTTGGTAAAGAATCTGCCTGCAATGCAGGAGACCCTGGTTTGATTCCTGGGTCAAGGAAGATCCACTAGAGAAGGAATAGGCTACCCACTCCAGTATTCTTGAGTTTCCCTTATGGCTCAGCTGGTAAAGAATCTGCCTGCCATGTGGGAGACCTGGGTTCAATCCCTGGGTTGGGAAGATCCCCTGGAGAAGGGAAAGGCTACCCACTCCAGTATTCTGGGCTGGAGTCGGGATCACAAAACGTTGGACATGACTGAGTGACTTTCACTTAGCTTTATTACCATGATTGATTAACACTTTTTAGTCCTGTTTCACTCCCTTACATATCATGCATCTGCAGATACCAATTCAGGCATTGAAAGTATTTTCAGATCATAAGAAAATGAATGGACAAGAAAATGATTTTTTACAAAAACACATAGTAGGGTAGAGTTTGCCAACTTCTGCTTTTAACAGGTCACCATTTAAAAAGAATACACTGGGTTTCCCTGGTGGCTCAATGACAAAGAATCCGCCCGCCAATGCAGAAGACACAGCTTCAGTCCCTGGTCCAGGAAGATTCCACATGCCGCAGAGCAACTAATCCTATGTGCCACAGCTACTGAGCCAACGTGTCCCAATTACTGAAGCCCATGTGCCTAGAACCTGTGCTCCACAAGAGAAGCTACTGCAATAAGAAGCCCTCACAACACAACGAAGAGTAGCTCCTGCTCACCATAACTAGAGAAAAGCCCACATAGCAATGAAGACCCAGTACAACCAAAAACAAACAAACAAAAATACACTGAGTTTGCCTGACATTTGAACTTTTTGTTATATGTTAACACTTTCCTACACAGCAACCACAGTAATCTTGTCACAGGCAAATCATGTCATGCTGTCTCTGGAAAGTCTCCCTGTATAATCATAAAAATATTTAGAAGCATAAAATGTTTATTGTGGCTGCTTCTGAGGAGCAGAAATAGAGAACTGAGAGCCAGGAATAGGAGATATACCTATTGTTTTAATGTCTATCATGTATATGTACTAGATTTTAAAAATAACAGTACAATACAGCACCAATTTCCAGGCCTGCATTATTGTTAAAAAGCAGAAGGTAGACGATATCTGGAGATACACTATGTATAGTATACAGTATAGATATACTCTATAGTATAGTATACAGATATATATACAGATAGTATACAGATATACTATATAGATATACTTGTATATCTGTGTATATAGTATATAGATATATACTTGTATATCTGTATGCTATAGATTTACAAAATATACTGTGATATCTGGAAGTAAGACAATAAAAAAACAAGGATAAAAGGGTAAAATTCAACTATGAGGTATATTACAATAGAAGGAGAGAGAAATATGATAGTAAAATTTTAAAGAAAATAATCTACATTTGTAGATTTGAAAGATTACAGATCTCTAATCTTTGGCAAGGACTGAATGCTGAAGGAAAGGAGTGTAGACATATAGGGAGAAGTGAAAACTGGAGAATGTTAGTGAGAGGAAGAAGCATGAAATTTAGACTATAGAAGTTATAAAATTGAGGCTGCAAATAAGGTAGAGAGGCTGGCATCCAGAATCAAGGTTAGAGAGAGAACTAGTCCTCCAGAATCTGAGAAAAGAAGAGCATCAAACCAGGAGGAGAATTTAGAAATGGTACCTAGGTTATCTACAGGATGCCTAGCAATTTTCACTCCAAAAGACAAGAGCTGATAAGAAAATTTCAAAACATTTCAGATGTTGCAAACTCATTGCTGCTGCTGCTAAGTCGCTTCAGTCGTGTCCGACTCTGTGCGACCTCATAGACGGCAGCCCACCAGGCTCCTCCGTCCCTGGGA
>NW_011494852.1:5013116-5038709 GCF_000754665.1 Bison bison bison | reverse complement strand
GGATTCTCCAGGCAAGAACACTGGAGTGGGTTGCCATTTCCTTCTCCAATGCATGAAAGGGAAAAGGGAAAGTGACACGACTCTTAGCGACCCCATGGACTGCAGCCTACTAGACTCCTCTGTCCATGGGATTTTCCAGGCAAGAATACTGGAGTGGGGTGCCAGTGGAGAAGGCAAACTCACTGAGCCACTGTAATGAGCCTTTACTCCATTCATACCTGCTGGGTTCTCTCTTACCCCGAGAATACCTCCTTTACATTTCTTCCTCTATCATCAGTTGCTCTTCTTGTTTGAACTGGTTACTTTAAAATTTGAAATAATGACATAGGACTTGGATGAACGTTAAAGCAGCATCTCAGAATTCAGGTTGAGCCCTTAGGACCCTCAGTGGAGTTGAAGGATAAGGAAAGTAAAGCTCCTGGGGATGCACAAAGAAGCTGACTTGTGATAAAGAACAAAGGAATGATGATTCTTTGGCTTAGAAGCCAGAGCACACACATACACATACATGTGAGCACATGGAAAAAGAGTATTTGTAATTTGCATCTCAGGTCAAACTCATTTTGTCATTTAAAGGCTCCACACATTTCAAAAAATGGGAAACAGAATGTATCTTATTTTTCAGAATTTAGGTTATACAGAGAAACTATCAGTGAGTTGCTAGAGTTCTCTAGAATCACAACCTGCATGAGTACCTTTGAGCAGGTGTCATTTACAAGTGACACCTTGTTCCTGATTGAACAGTCACAGTTTTGAATATCATTTTCCCCCATAACAACACATTTCTCATAAATGTGAAGTCACCAACCTTAAGTGATATGGATAAAATGTAAAGGAAGTGACTCTGAAATTATTCGTGGCTCAGAGTTCTTAAAATTTTTAGAGGCCTAATATTTTATCCAGGTTATATTACTCTAAGAGAAATTAAGTGTCCTATAATTAAATGGTCATTCAATTCATTGGTTCAGCAAATGTATTTCTCATTTATTATTTGTATTGAAAAGACCATAGTCTTCGATTTGTAATGGGGTGTTACAGATAAAAGGGTCAAACTTGCTCAGAAGCTCTTCCCTTACTCCAACATAGGATGCTTAGTCTGGCTGGATAGTGCCATGAATTGATGAAAACACAGATGGCAGAAAGGATGGAGGCAACACACAGGAAGGAAGAGGTAATTATGACATTATGGACATGAAGAGTTTGAAGTTCCTATGCAACCTCCAGATGGCATTATCCATTAGACAGTTGGAGAAGCTCAGGACAAGCCTCAAATAGGAATGGTCATTTCATTAGTCCTGTGTCACAGCTGAAGCCATAGTGGAATTTGGTTGCTCCTAAGAGTTCTTAGAAGTGAAAAAGATCAAAGTCGGAAACTCAGGAACACTAATATTTGAGGGACAAACAAACATCACTCACTAATGGAGATTTTTTGCAGGGAGAAGGGACCTTGTTCCTTGGTTTTCACTGGAATTGTAAAAATGAGAGAAGTATTATGGAAGCCAAGGAAACATCAAGAATGAGTCAGTGATAAACACCTGAAAAGGAATGGAGTGAACAGAGAAATCTAATTACTCCATACCAGGTAAAAATGAAAATGTACAAAACAGGCAAGCAAAAATGTGATTTTTATTCCTGCCCTAGTTGCTACATCCCCTCACAACCATTTTTATTTTCTGTGTAAACTCTAAAAGTTTCTTCATACAACTACAAATATACACTCCTACCCCCACTTACTAAAAAAAAAAAAAAAAAGGTAGTATGTTATACCAAACATACACTTTATTTTCTTCATATAACAAAAAACATGGCACTTTTTAAATCTATCTAACATATGGTATATACTTCCGCTTGCTCAAGTCTTTTTTTGGGTCTTTCATTAACATTTAAAAATACCTTGATAAAGCTTTTATACTTTTACTGTTTATCCCTAGGTGTTTTATCAGATTTGTTGCTATTGTAAAGAAAGTAGTCTTCTTTTTAACTATTACTGATTATTTTCTGTATGTATCAAAAATATTATTTCTATATATGAACTTTTGTACTGTGGTACGTTCTCATTTTATTGAAAAATGCGTTGTGTGATTAAAATACTGGAAGAAATTCTTTTTACAGATAAAAGAAAAATTTGTTTCACCACATTTACAAAGGTCATTTGGTTTTGGGGAAAACCTGGTAAAATTAGGAGTCAGATTGCCATGCTCACTGACAAATCAGGGAGTCTTAAATTGATTTTCTGACTTGTGCGTCCAAGACCGGACAACTTGCTTCCCAATTCTGCGCTATCAGCACCAGTGGAAACTACCTCTTAAAAGTTGTTCCTCAGCCCAGGACTTCTCAAAGCGGCCTCACCGGAAGTCCTCCAAAGAATTAAGAAAAGTCAGTACCTCTGGGGAGTCTATATATCCAATAACAAGTTTCCCGGAAATCCTTCCTCTTTAAAAAAAAAATGCTGATTTTGTTTTCTACTCCACAATGGGTCTGCTTTTATACAAAAATCACTTATCGCTCAACTGCTTAGCCTTTTCCCGTTCTCATCTTTCACAGAAACGGATGTTGCAGAGAAATGCACCCTCTTATCATTATTTTAAAAACTAGAAAAGTGAGGTTTAAATGGTACTATCCCAGTAAGTTCCCAACGCCACCCACTCTCACGAAGTTGGAACCACACAGGTTGCAACTCTGCAACCCTCTCACTCTCCCTCACACCCTAAGTCACCCACCGACGAGCCCGCCCCCGTTGCCTTCTGTACCCCTGCCCCCATCCACAGAAGCTTTGAATACTGCTGCACGTCACAGGAGGCGATTCCTCTCCTTCAGTTTCCCCAACCCGGTCGTAGGCTCCGCGAAATCTCCCCTACAACCTAGCCGACCGGACTCTAAGCCCAGAAACCTAGGTCCAGCAACCCAGATCTACGCTTCGCAGAACCAAAACCAAACTCACCAGCAGACAAAGACGACGATGGCGAGCCAGACAGCCTGCGCCTGCGCACTGCCGGCTGCTTAGCATTCCCAGAGGTCTCCTGGGCTCCACCGAGCCCGGGCTCAATACCGGGCGGAATCGGTCGATATTGGTCGGGCGTCCACTTTTCTGATTGTGGACTACATTTCCCAGAAATTTCGGTGGTTCGAGTCAGCTTTCGCGCCTAGTCAACTGCACCCGAGCTTGTGGGACTATCTCCCTGATTGGGGGAGGAGTGTACGTAGCCCGAGACTCATGACTTAGGTAATACTCTACCTGTGCCAGCTACCTCTGGGAGAAGGCAGTGGTAATAAGCTCAGTTCAAGCTCACCCCTAGTTAGGGGTGACTCCAACTAGGAACCGCGGTGCAAGGCAGCGCCAGAAAATTCCAGGGCACGGTCTGAGGCTAGGGGGTGGGGAGAAGCGGGGAGGAGGGGAGTGATTGTGGGGATCTCCGGTTAGGATCCAGCCCGAGGCCATCTTGTCCCTCGCGAATGCGGTGCTGAACTACCTTTCCCAGAGGTCGCTGCGTTCTCAGGCCGGCGGCTCTGCGCGGAGCGGTAACGGAAGCTGGGTGTTAGTCACTGAGCTGTTCCTGACGACTGACGCCTTGCAAGGGAGATTGGAGGTGAAACATCCAGAGGTCTGGGCGGGGATGGAGACTGAGTATTGTCTGTTCAGGCTGAACGGGCGAGGTTGGAGAGGGAAGTGTCGGTTATTATGTATGGCAGTATGTCCTTGTGATGGGTGTGTTCTTATGACAGTGTGTGGTACCGTGTGTGTAGCTTTATGCGGGTGAGTCTGCGAGGTATGATTGTTAATGTGCGATCGTGTGTCATACTGTGTGCTAGTGTGGGTTATCCTGTGACTCTGTGCCCCTGTGATGGGTGTGTGGATTGTTTCTGTGTGACCGTATATATTTCTGTTTGTGTGCATGCATAGGGAGCTTTGTTATTGTACTTCTGTGACTGCGCGCTGGTGGGGATTGTGGCTGTGCAGCACTGTGTGCGGAAGGGAAGGGGAGTCTGTGACTGAGACTGTTACACCTTTGTGTCTTCTGATTGGTGAATCTGGAGAGACTGTCGGTGACCGTCTCATATAGACACAGGATAGCTCTGCGCTTTGCCAGTTAAGACCCTGACTCTTCTGTATGGCTTTATAGTTGAAATGGAAGCCTGGGATCTCCTCTGAGAAGCCCTGGTCAGGGAGGGGCAAGTGAGCTAGATATCCTTGTCATCTGGACCTTAGGAAAGATTTGTTATCTCCTTGTCTCATCTGTGTCTGTTAACCAGGCTTAATGAGTCTGTCCCTTGTGGTTCATAGCCAGTGAACACACCAAGTACTTAAAAAAAATAATAATTTTGTTTATTTATTGGCTGTGCTGCATCTTCCTTGTTTTTTGAGCTTTTCTCTAGTTGCAGGGAGCGGGGTTACTGTCTAGTTGCAGAGCAGTTTTCTCACTGCGGTGGCTTCTTTTATTGCAGAGCACCGGGCTCTAGGGCCCGCTGGCTTCAGCAGTTACGACCGGAATGCTAAGTGGTTAGCTCCGGGGCTCCAGAGCACAGGCACGGTAGTTCTTGGGCACAGGCTTAGTTACTTGGAGGTATGTGAGAATCTTCCCAGATCAGGGAGTGAACCCCTGTCTCCTGCATTGGCAGGCGGATTCTTTTACCATTGAGCCACCAGGGAAGTCCCACATAAAGTACTTTTGATTAAAATAGAAGCATTTATTGGTTGTGACAGTAAGAAGACAGGGAGCCAGCTCTCAAAGCACCGTCTGTGCAAAACTGGATGGGGAAGTTTTAAACCTGGAGCACATGCATAGTACTAAAAGGGCTGCTGCTGCTGCTGCTGCTAAGTCACTTCAGTCGTGTCCGACTCTGTGCGACCCCAGAGACGGCAGCCTACCAGGCTCCCCCATCCCTGGATTCTCCAGGCAAGAACACTGGAGTGGCTTGTCATTTCCTTCTCCAGTGCATGAAAGTGGAAAGTGAAAGTGAAGTCGCTCAGTCGTGTCCGACTCCTAGCGACCCCATGGACTGCAGCCTACCAGGCTCCTCCGCCCATGGGATTTTCCAGGCAAGAGTACTGGAGTGGGGTGCCATTGCCTTCTCTGACTAAAAGGGCAGGCATGGTAAAAAAGACAAAAGCTGCTCTAGGTTGCAAAAAAACTGCAAGCAAAGTGTTTTGGTTGTTTGTGTGCACTGTAACCTTTTAAAAACATCTAGTGTTTGAACTTGCTGTAATTTAACAATTTCTGCAAAACAATCATACTTTGGTTTAACCCCATCCTTTCCCTACTGCTGCCTAGCTAATATATCCTTCAACAAGAGAAATCTCCAAGGAGGAGAAAATAATGGTTATGATATCTATAAGTTATATATAAGATGGCTTGGTATTTTCCCTTTATTTCTAAAATGCTTTATTTTTTCCTGGAGTTGGTTTTTTTCCTTTCTTGGCAGACTTCTAACAGAGACCCATGAAGTAAACTAAAGCCTACTATTTTTCTTTGCACTTCCTAATTTTTAAAATTAATATGTATGCTGAGTATTTTGGTTTTACATATGTACACATATGCAATCATGTAGATACATATACATGTGTATATACTTGCATTTTTAATATTTTCATTTACGTGATATAACTTTCCACATAATTGAAAGTTATTTGAGAATATTTTTAATATTACACAGTGTTGTTTTGTCATATGTGATTAATGCAATAGTCATTGTCTCCTTTATTGCTATAAAAATTCTGATTTTGTTTGAGGGGGCACTGTGCCAAACAACAAATAGGGGGGAAAAAAAACACTTTACATATTTCAGATGTAAACAAAAGCTGTTAGATTGGATTTCTTAGACAGTTCTTTAAAGAGGGGAATGTGGGGAAGGCTCAGTGGACATGTATTCTTTTAGCCTTCTTCCTTTTCTCCTTCCTGCCTGGAAAGTGGATAATAGTGCTGTTCATGGAGCAGCCATCATATAACCATGCATCCACAAGGAAAGGAAGGGTAAGAGAATTAAAGTATTATACTAAATGAAAGTAGAGGATTTTAAATAGTGTATATTGTATGAAAGTTATTTCGTAAACAAAACAAAATTTACCTATAGGTGCATGAAATAAATAGTAGCATTTCAATTCTCTTCATGGTAATGTTGACTGAAAAACACAATGTGATAGCCATGAGTTTCAGTTTTATTTGAATACTTACTGAGCACTATAGCCTGGGAGACAGCCTCTCAGATAGCTCTGAGAAATTACTCTGAAGGTGTACATGCGATTAAAGACACATCTTGGTAGACGGTTATTGCCAGTCATGAAGAATAGATATCTTGGTTAATGATTTTAGTGCTTTCCTAAGTATGGGAAGATGCAAAAATCCAAGTTCATTAAAAAACTCTCCTGAAATAGTTCTAAATAAAGGCTCATTTTCACAGAGCACGGAATGACTGATCCTGAATTTCTGTTCAGTTCAATTCAGTCGCTCAGTTGTGTCTGACTCTTTGCAACCCCATGGACCACAGCACACCAGGCCTCCTGGTCCTTCACCAGCTCCCGGAGTTTACCCAAACACATGTCCATTGAGTCAGTGATGCCATCCAACCATCTCATCCTCTGTCGTCCTCTTCTCCTCCTGCCTTCAATCTTTCCCAGCATCAGGGTCTTTTCCAATGAGTCAGCTCTTTGCATCAGGTGGCCAAAGTATTGGGGTTTCAGCGTCAACATCAGCCCTTCCAATGAACACTCAGGACTGATCTCCTTAGAATGGACTGATTGGCTCTCCTTGCAGTCCAAGAGACTTTCAAGAGTCTTCTCCAACACCAAAGTTCAAAACCATCAATTCTTCTGCACTCAGCTTTCTTTATAGTCCAACTCTCACATCCATACATGACTACTGGAAAAACCATAGCCTTGACTAGATGGACCTTCATTGGCAATGTAATGTCTCTGCTTTTTAATGTGCTATCTAGATTGGTCATAGCTTTCCTTCCAAGGAGTAAGCGTCTTTTAATTTCATGGCTGCAGTCACCATCTGCAGTGATTTTGGAGCCAAAAAAAATAAAGTCTGTCACTGTTTCCACTACTTCCCCAACTATTTGCCATGAAGTGATGGGACCAGATGTCATGATCTCAGTTTTATGAATGTTGAGCTTTAAGCCAACTTTTTCACTCTCCTCTTTCACTTTCATCAAGAGGCTCTTTAGTTCTTCACTTTTTGCCATAAGGGTGGTGTCATCTGCATATCTGAGGTTACTGATATTTCTCCCAGCAATCTTGATTCCAGCTTGTGCTTCATCCAGCCCAGCGTTTCTCATGATGTACTCTGCATATGAGATAAATAAGCAGGGTGACAATATACAGCCTTGATGTACTCCTTTTCCTATTTGGAACCAGTCTGTTGTTCCATGTCCAGTTCTAAGTGTTGCTTCCTGATCTTCATAGAGATTTGTCAAGAGGCAGGTCGGGTGGTCTGGTATTCCCATCTCTTTCAGAATCTTCCACAGTTTATTGTGATCCACACAGTTTAATGCTTTGGCATAGTCAATAAAGTAGAAATGGATGTTTTTCTGGAACTCTCTTGCTTTTTCCATGATCCAGCAGATATTGGCAATTTGATCTCTGGTTCCCCTGCCTTTTCTAAAACCAGCTTGAACATCTGGAAGTTCACGGTTCACGTATTGCTGAAGCCTGGCTTGGAGAATTTTGAGCATTACTTTACTAGCATGTGAGATGAGTACAATTGTGCGGTAGTTTGAGCATTCTTTGGCATTGCCTTTCTTTGGGATTGGAATGAAAACTGACTTTTTCCAATCCTGTGGTCACTGCTGAGTTTTCCAAATTTGCTGGCATATTGAGTGCAGCACTTTCACGGCATCATCTTTCAGGATTTGAAGTAGCTCTACTGGAATTCCATCACCTCCACTAGCTTTGTTCGTAGTGATGCTTTCTAAGGCCCACTTGACTTCACATTCCAGGATGTCTGGCTCTAGGTGAGTGATTACACCACTGTGATTATCTGGGTCATAAAGATCTTTTTTGTACAGTTCTTCTGTGTGTTCTTGCCACCTCTTTTTAATATCTTCTGCTTCTGTTAGGTCCGTACCATTTCTGTCCTTTATTGAGCCCATCTTTGCATGAAATGTTCCCTTGGTATCTCTAATTTTCTTGAAGAGATATCTAGTCTTTCCCATTATATTGTTTTCCTCTGTTTCTTGCACTGATCACTGAGGAAGGTTTTCTTATCTCTCCTTGCTATTCTTTGGAACTCTGCATTCAAATGGGTATATTTTTCCTTTTCTCCTTTGCTTTTCAGCTCTCTTCTTTTCACAGCTATTTGTAAGGGCTCCTCAGACAGCCGTTTTGCTTTTTTGCATTTCTTTTTCTTGGGGATGGTCTTGATCCCTATGTCCTATACAGTGTCACAAACCTCTGTCCATAGTTCATCAGGTACCCTGTCTATCAGATCTAGTCCCTTAAATCTATTTCTCACTTCCACTGTATAATCATAAGGGATTTGACTTAGGTCATACCTAAATGTTCTAGTGGTTTTCCCTACTTTCTTCAATTTAAGTCTGAATTTGGCAATAAGGACTTTATGATCTTAGGATGTTTTATTGTAGTCAGCAACTATAGAGGCTAATGACTTGATTGTAGAACTGGATGGTGATTTGCAATTCTCCCTTTTTGGTAATAAATTCAACCAATGTTTGGGAGACGTTCGTGACCAATTTGTCCCACGATGCTAGAAAGACTCATTCCTAGATCAGGTCAGGACTTCGTTGTTCAGTTCAGCCGCTTAGTCGTGTCTGACATTTGCAACCCCATGGACTGCAGCACGCCAGGCTTCCCTGTCCATCAGCAACTCCCAGAGCTTACTCAAACTCATGTCTTTAGAGTCAGTGATGCCATCCAACTATCTCAACCTCTGTCATCCCATTTTCTTCCCACCTTCAATCTTTCCCCAATGTGGAATTACTGGACTAGGCAATGTTAATGATAGTCATAAAACTCACTGTACCCTCATCTGTCGTACTAGTCAGTTATTGTCTAGGAATTGATTCCCTCTTGCTGCTTCTTCCCATATCTAGAGTTACACTACTACAATCACTTTGATCATATATATATATATAACTATATTTGGTTAATTGTTCAAGTTGCATAGTCATCATTATCTTTATTGGAGGCTCAGTCACACATTTGGTAATGCAAAAAACAATAATTTTGTAAAATAGGCAGAGTATAAGTAGAACAACCAGTAGCATAAGGTCATAACTAAGAATTTAAACCAAGAACTTCCATTCAGCATGGCCCAGTATATTCTTAGTCATCTGACCCAGTCTATTCCTTACCAATTGCTGTCTTTAAAGGTAATGATATATAAGCATTGTTCATAAGGCACTCAGCCTGATTTCCTAGTGTTATTAAGCTGATTATCTTTAGTATGATTTAATTGTTCCCAACAAGCATATTGTTCTGTTAAACTTAAATGACCATAGCCTGTTAGCTATATAAAGCCATCACGTAACAGAAGGAGGGTCCCTCCTAATAATTGGAAACTTATATTCTTTCACTGAAATTTAGCTCGTTGCTCTGAGCTTGAGTAACTTTGAAAGAAAATTCATACTTATGGCTAGGGTCAGAGCAAGTATGATTGACAGGCCAACTGAGGGGGTCCCATCTAGTAATATCAATAGTGGCCCAAATAGAACTATAACTTCTTTCTTCTACAATAAATTTCCTGAGGGCTATCAACTCATTGCCTTGGAGAGGAGAAATCCACCAAGGTAACTCAGAAGTTCTGGACATAGGTAATTGACTATAAGCCCAACAGTTGGATTAATTTTTAAATTCTGCATAGGATTTTGCCTGTGATAGAAAACATTTGATTCATATGCAAAAGTCCAGTATATCAGGAGAACACTATAAATAATCATATAGTTTAGGTTCTGAATCTTGGGATAGCTTTTTATTTCTGATGTTGTCTTCTTGTCCTGGTGAGTGTCATTTCCTCTCTGAGCGCTGTTTTAAGTGAGTTCAGTAGTCTGCTATATAGATCAGTATAGTGCCGGGGCTCATTTTAAGTGGGAAATATTCCAAGAGTCAGTTCTTTCATTTTTGCTGCACATCAAGTACTTTGAGTTCTTTTTTTTTTTAATTTTTAAAATTATATATTTAAAATTTTTACTTTTGACTGCCCTGGTCTTACCTGCTGTACATGGGCTTTCTTTAGTTGTGGCAAGTGCGGGGGCTGCTCTCTAGTTACACTGCATGAGCTTTATCGCAATGCCTGTGGCTTCTCTTGTTGCAGAGTGCAGGCTTCATTTAGTAGCTAGGGCTCATGGGCTCCAGAGTCCTAGATATCATTTTGAGATAGTGATTTTCTTTCCTTCAAGCATTACCCAGAAGTGAAATTACTCAATTCTATGATAATTGTATTTTTAAACTTTTGAGAAACTTCTGTTTTCCTTAGTGGCTGTGCCAATTTACATCCCTACCAACAGTGCACAAGGGTTCCCTTTTCTCCACATCTTCACCAACACTTGTTATTTCTTGTCATTTTGGTGATAGCTATTTTAACAGATGTAAGATAGTATCTTATTCTGGTTTTGAGTTGTATTTCCTTGATGATTAGTGAAGTTGAACATCTTTTCGTGTACGTGTGGGTCATTTGCTAGAATTCTTTGGAAAATGTCCATTAAGATCATCTACACATTTTTTATTTGGATTATTATTTTGCGATTGAGTTGTATGAACTTTATATATTTTCCATTTAACCCCCATATGATATGTAATCTGCAAATATGTTCTTCTGTTCCATAGGTTGCCTTTTCATTTTGTTGTTTCCTTTGCTGTACAGAAACTTTTTAGTTTGATGTAGTCCCACTTGTTTATTTTTGCTTTTGTTGTCAAGTCCAAAAAATCATTGCTAAGACTGAAGTTTGAAAGCTTACCCCCCTTAGGAATTTTGTGATTTCAGGTCTTATGTTCAATTCCTTGATCCGTTTGAGTTGATTTTGTGTACAGTGTAAGACAGTGGCTCAGTTTCATTCATTTACACGTGGTGTCCAGTTCTCTCAACACCATTTATGGAAGAGAATATCCTTGTGTCCAGTTTTCCCAGCACCACTTAGGGAAGAGAATATCCTTTTCCCATTGTATATTCTTGGCTTCTTTCTCATTAATTATAACAATGTGTGGGTTTGTTTCTGGGCTCTCTATTCTGTTCCACTTATTTACATGTCAGTTTTTATGCCAATACCACACTGTTTTGATTCCTAAGGCTTTGTAATACAGTTTAAAATCAGGATTATTTTATATTTCTGTGAAAAATGCCATTGAAATTTTATATAGTTGTGTTGAATCTGAAAAATCTTTGGGGGTAACATGGATATTGAAAAATATTAATTCTTACAACCCATAAGCACAGAATATTTTTCCATTTATTTATGTCTCCTTCAGTTTGTTTTGTCAAAGTCATAGTTTTCAGTGTACAGGTCTTTAACCTCCTTGGTTAAATTTATTCCTAGGTATTTCATTTTTAAAAAATACTGTTTTATAAAAAAATAAAATAAAAAAACATAAAAATACTGTTTTATTGATCTATAGTGTTTTTGCCTGGAGAATCCCAGGAATGGGGGAGCCTGGTGGGCTGCTGTCTCTGGGGTCGCACAGAGTTGGACACAACTGAAGCGACTTAGCAGCAGCAGCAGCAGCAGCAACAGTGATTTACAATATTGTATTATTATAGGTATATTATATAGAGATTCAAATTTTTTAAAATTATATTCCATTTAAAGTTATAAAATATTGGTTATATTCCCTGTGCTGTACAATATATCCTTGCAATTTATTTATTTTATACATAGTAATTTGTATCTTTACCCCCTACCCTTGCCTTGCTCCTCCCCCTTCCCTCTTCTCATAGGTAACCACTACTCCTCTGTATCTGTGTTTGTTATATTTATTCATTTGTTTTATTTAATAAGTGGTATCCTATAGTACTTATGTTTCTCTGTCTGACTTATTTCACTAAGTGTAATCCCCTCTAGGTCCATCCATGTTGGTCCAAGTGGCAAAATTTCATTCTTTTCTATGGCTGAGTAGTGTTCCATTGTGTATATGTATGTGTGTGTGTGTGTCTTATTTATAGTTGATCTACAATATTAGTTATATACGTGTGTGTGTGTGTGTGTATACCCCACAGCTCCTTTATCCATTCTTTATCCATTCATCTGGACACTTACTTAGGTTGCTTCCGTATCTTAGTTGTTATAAATACTATAGTGCTGCTCTGAACACTGGGGGCATGTTACTGCTGCATTTGGAGTGATAGTTTATATATTGCCTCTGTAAATGCCTACCAGATAATAAGGGGAGGAATACCACCTAATAAGTGCTGTGTCACAACAGTCAATGCCCCAGTCATACTTACACCCTCTCAGTGGACCTGCCAGCCAGGAAATGAGGTGTGCTTCACGATTCTTGGGCTAGGATGGTAGTCAGTGTTCCACTCACGTATACAGTCTTTATAGATGCCCATTATTAATGGGCAGGGATGGCTGTCAGGTCTCTGTTCACACACATAGCATCTGCATGTGCCTCTGCAGATACTTACTGGCAAAAAGGGAGGATAGTGCTGCTAGGTGTCATGCATAATAGTGTGAAAGATTGGCATTTTTAAAGTGTTCAGCCAGTGTAGAGTTGGCATTGTCAATAGGGTTTTGTTTTGCAGGTCAGCAACCTTCTCAGCCCTTTGGATAGGAAAAGCAAGTATACTTTGGACATTTTATTTTTTTGTTATTGTTTAGGGTTTTGGTAGTTATTTGCACTTGGTGGTATTTCTAATTTCAAGCTTCTCAGGTGCTCAGGTTGGAATAATGGGAAGACAAAACAACAAAACACCCAATTCTCCACCAGGGAACTCACCACTGGGCTGGGTTTTTCCTCAAATCCTAAGGTCAATCCAGTTGACCCTCATTTTTCCAACTTGTAGTTTCTTTCTTATCTTTGCTCTTTGCACATATGAGATTTTTTTTTTCCTGCTTCTAAGATTCTCCCTTTATCATGGATTTTAATCAATGTAGTTATGAGTCCTTGGGAATAGTTGTGCCCCTGATCCTACCCCCACCCCCACCCCCCTCTGCCTTGTCTCTTGTGCTTGGAATGGGTTGAACTTAGATCTGTGGGTTTACAGTTTTCATCAAATTTGGAAAGTTTTCAGCAATTATTTCTCCAATTATTTTTTTGTCCCCTGCCCATTCTTCTTCCTGTCTTTCAGGGATCTCTACTACACATCATTAGGCTAGATGAAGTTGTCCTACAGCTCTCTTCTCATTCTATAGTTTTTATTGCTATGTCTTCAAATTTGCTAATGCTTGCTTTTGGAGTGTTTAATCGATTAATCCTATTAACTGTATTCTCAGACACTATTGTTTTTAACCTCTAGATTGGTTTGAGTCTTAAATATTTTCCACATCAGTACTTACCAAGATCAATCTCTCTTGTTCCTTTTTGGACATGCAGGATATAGTTTTGTACTGCTAGTATCTATTAACAAATACAAAATCTTGTAAATCAAATACAAAATCTATGTTTGTCACTTCTGGATTTGTTTCTCTTGATTTTTCTACTTAATCATGTGTGCCTGCTTATAAAACTTATTTACTACCAGGCAGTATGAAAGTTACCTTCAGTATCCTTGGTACTTTTTACATTTCTATAAATATACTCAAGTTTTGTTCTGGAATATACTTATGATACTTGAAAACAGTTTGTTGAAGATTTGCTTTAAGCTCTGCTGGGTGGGACCAGGAAAGCCTTAGTCTAGTGCTAACTTGCCTCTCTACTGAGGCAATAGCTTTTTGAGTAATCTAACCAGTGCCCTGTGAATTACGAAGTTTACCCTTCTTGCTCATGGGGACACAAACAATTCCTGACCCTGTGTGAGCTCCAAGGATTGCCTTTGCTCTTAAGCATTTCTTTTGCTGGTCATAGGTGGTCTCCTTGATCCCCTGCAGTGATTAGAACTTGACTAAATACTCTGCCCTGCAAACTTTAGCCATCACTGCCTCCCTGGACTCTCAGCTCCATCTTTTCTACTTAAGGCGGTTGGTTACAAAGCTTCTGTATATTACCCCTCCCAGTGCTGAGATGTGGAAATGCTGTCTAAGCAGTACACTGGGTCAAATGTATGGACCACATTTGTTTGTTTATACTTTGTTAGGCATGACCATTCTGTTGTCTGGTGTCCAATGTCTGAAATTATGTATATCTCATACTTTAGTGTTTTGTTATTTTAGGCCGGAAGGTAAATCCAGCCTGTATTATTCCCATTTTTGGCTGCAAACAATGTTAAAAAAAAAAATTCTGTGCTTAAAAATTGCAAGAAAGCAGAGCTTCCATATACCATTCTCCCAATTTGCCGAATACTAACATTTTACATTACCATAGTATAATGATGGAAATCAGGATATTAACATTGGGCACAATACTATCAAACAAATGACAGGCCTTGATTGGCTTCCATCAAGTTTTCTCCACTAATTTTCCAAAAATTGAATTCACAATCCTATGTTGTATTTTGTTCCCTTGCCTTTTATAACCTGGAAAGGTTATGAACTTTTGGAGAACTGGGCAAGTTATTTTACAAAAGGTTCTGCATTTTGGATCTGCCTGCAGTTCTCTCATTATTAGGACACAGTTATGCATGTTTTGGTCTTCCCAGGTAGCACTAGTGGTAAAGAACCTGCCTGCCAATGCAGGAAACGTAAGAGATACGGTTCAATCCCTGGGTTGGGAAGATCCCTTGGAGGAAGGCATGGCAACCCACTCCAGTATTCTTGCCTGGAGAATCCCATGAACAAAGGAGCCTGGGGGGGCTATGGTCCATTGGGTCACAAAGAGTCGGACATGACTAAAGCGACTTAGCACATAGCACATGCATGTTTTGGTGAGAATACTACCCAAGTCTTTGCCCTTCTTAGTGAATCACCTTGATGCCAATGTCACTATTGGTGATTATTTGGGTAAAAGTGCTGTAAGCAATGTTTTATCTTTATAATTAAATACTTGGGAGAGATATTATGAGATAATTCTAATATCCCATTTTTCCCTTATACTTTCACCTTCATATTTACCATTCATCAATGGATTTTTTTATATAATTATAAAATTATGGTGATTTTCTATTTTCCTCATTCCCTTTATGAAGTAGAATTCTTCATCATTAAATTGAACCAGAATTCTTTCTTTGGGGTAGCCAATTTCATGGTTGATGGCAGCAATAAACAGGATAGGTCAGGAACATCTCCTTGTATTTTGCAGGGGAAAAAAACAAAGCTTCCAAGTAGTGTAGGGAACATGTGGAAGAGATAAAGGAGGAAATGAAAAAAAAAAGAAAATGGAAACAAGTACAGTTTTGTCAATTTGAGCACCATGAACAAGAATCAAAAACAACAGTTTACAATAATAATTATGTTCTGGTTTATCAGATTAGCAGATTGTGAAGTGACACGAGCTCATAACAAAGTTCAAAGAAAAATATTAATGATATATGACCAAAATGTAGCTATAAGTACAAATAAGGGAGACAATAAGAATGTTGTATTAATTTTTTAATTTATTCATTAGCGTTTCAAAAAATAAGTATCAAGACACATGTTTATTTTACTTGTCATTAATTTTAAGTCTGTATATAAGGTTTTGATAGCTCACTGTTTTAATTTGTTCAAGCAAGCAAAAAATATTAAACCACAAGAAGAATTGTGGGGCAAGTAGTTCTGGAGTACTACCCAAGAAGAGGGAAATTAATCAGCATGATGGTAACTTAGAATAACCAGTTAGAGTAGGATAGAAGAGTAACTCACCAGTGTGGTAACATGATAGCTCAGTAAGTAGAGTGAGGTATTGATAACAATATTAATAATTATAATACAGTTGAACTATTTCAAAGATATGAAATAGCAAGTATCCTAATAAGGGTAGTAACAGAGACTCATTCTTTTATTCTGTAGGACATGAACTACCTATCAGTTATATACTTTTATTAACTGCTAGCTTAAATAAAATACTAATAAGGAATATGTAAGGGAAGCATAGCTCAATAATACCCAAGTAGAAAACAGCTTACTTACTACTGCTGATCATGCAAAACTGGGCAGGACACAAATCTCAAAAATTAGAATCTAATGAATGATAGTGATGTAAATATATGTAAATATAACAGGTAAATATTCTTATAAAAAATCTATTAACCAGTGTGGCTTTTGATCACTTTGATTAACAACCAGGTCAACTTTCCTAAGAAAGAGATGATGGGTGGTTAAGATTTGCAACCTTATTAGCTGTCTTATTTTCTTTTTCATCTTTTTTTTCTGAGTCAGCTGAGACTGCTAAAATCAAAGGTCTACTGATAGTCCAACTGCCAACCACAGTAAGACAACACTGAGTGGGAATAACAGGGAAAATTATAAAACCCAATCAAAGCCATGCAATAGTAGTGTTTATAAACCCTCTTTATTTAAGTTTAGTGATCAATTTATAATCCTTGCAATAGCTGTAAAGTTTCCCCTCCATTTAAAGCTACTAAGAGACTGCTAAGATTGGGTTAGAATATTTTATGAAATATTTAAAATGCCATTTCATTTGGATCCTGACTGGTACTGCCTAGAGGTGAAAAGGTTCCTTAAAGGAATTGTGTTGCAGGAGGTATTTAGGGAAATCTGTTGTGTCAAAACAACATAGAAACTCAAAAAGAACTCAAACATTTGATGATAATGGAAAGTTTAAACATCTACCATTAAAACAAAATCAATAGAAAACAAATCTACACAAACACCTTGCAGGACCACAATACTTTAAAACCATATAGTATCTGAGAGTTCTGGCTCTTTGGAGAAGATAAGTATACCATATATAACAAGCAAAAAATTAGAATGCAAAAGATATATCTGAGCAATATTACAGAACAGTAAGCCAAAAGCAATAGCCAAAAAAACAAAAACACAAGCACCAAAAGTAACTGTAAGCAAAACATCCATGGATAAACTCATATGAAAAATAACTCAAATAATTGATAATTAGGAGAATACATTTCTCACATTTAAAAAATGGATTAACAGGGACCATCCTATGTGAATGGATATTCAGAATGTTGACTGATATAAAAAGGAGGAATATTTGGCACTATTGAACAAAGCTGAAAGTATTTATCTCATGAATGAACAATTCTGCTTCTAGAATGGCCATAAATTCTGAAAACAGTTTTAAAAGAGAGTGAATCTTGTCAATAAATACACAGGTTTTTTTCAGTGAAACTCAGAAACAAATAGGCTTTATACATGTCTTTCATTCAAAAGACTCCTCCCTAGTATAACTTGTTCAGTATCAAGTAAGGTGCCTGCCCATACTAAAAGCATTACCACATTCCTTACATTCATAGGGTTTCTTACCATTGTGAGTTCTCTGATGTTTTGTAAAGGATGAACTATGTCTAAAGGCCTTCCCACATGCTTTACATTCATAAGGTTTCTCTCCAGTATGAATTCTCTGATGTTCAGTAAGGGCTGAACTGTGTCTAAAAGCCTTCTCACATACCTTACATTCATATGGTTTCTCACCACTATGAATTCTTTGATGTTGAATAAGAGCTGAAGTAAGTCTAAAGAACTTTCCACATTCTTTACATTCATAAGGTTTCTGACCACTGTGAATTCTCTGATGTCGAGTAAGTTCACTTCCTACTCCAAAAGCTTTCCCACATTCCTTACATTTATATGGTTTCTCGCCAGTATGAATTCTCTGATGTCTGGTCAGGGATGAACTATTTCTAAAGACCTTTCCACATGCCTTGCATTCATAGGGTTTCTTACCAGTATGAATTCTTTGATGTCGAGCAAGTTCTCTACAGACTCCAAAAGTCTTCCCACATTGTTTACACGCATAAGGTTTTTCACCAGTATGAATTCTCTGATGTTCAATAAGCTGTGAACTAATTCTAAAGACCTTCTCACATTGAATACATTTGTATGGTTTCTCACCAGTATGAATTCTCTGATGTTCGGTTAGCTGTGAATGAAATCGAAAATCCTTGCCACATTCCATACATTTGTAAGGTTTCTCATCAGTATGGATTTTCTGATGTCTAGTAAGTTGTGCATGCACTCTAAAAGATTTCCCACAGAAAGTGCATTCATAGGGTTTCTTACAATCGTGAATTCTTTGAAATGAAGTGATTGCTTCAATTCCTCTAAAAGTCCTTCCATATTCCTTACATTTATAGCACTTCTGATCATCACGGTGTACACTAAGAGCTTCATAAAAACTAAATACATTCCCACATTCCATACATTTACAAGGTTTCACAGCAGTATGAATATTCAGTTGTAGGGTATAGGGGTCATCTACTCCAAAGGTTTCCCAATATTTACTACATTCAGAGGTTTTTTTACCACTGTGAATTTTCTCATATTCATCAACACTTAATTCACAACTAAGGACCTTCCCATACTGCTTATATTCAAAGGGCTTCTTGCTATCATGAAATCTCTGATGTAATGTAAGAAATTTGTGGTTTTCGTAACTGGGTACCTTTTCAGAGATGATTTTTATTTGACTGAAACTTCCCACTTCAGGTCTTTGTACTTCAGTCTTCCTTTGGCTTTGCCAATCATTTCTAAAAATGGAGTTCTGAAGGCCAACTAATTTACTGTTTTCTATTACTTCCCACTGAGAATTATTTTTTTCAAGAATGACCTTGTCTACAGATAAAGTCTTTGTGTCGTACTTGGATTCCAAGTCTGAAAGAAAGGGAAAAGAAAAATTTCTTTTTTCATGTGTCACAAAAATAAAAGTTATAAAATGCACAGTAGAAAAACTGAAAATAATTCACAGCATAAATGGATGATTAAAATATTGTTAATAAAGTTTGAAGAAAGGTAAAGAGAGCTCAGAGAAGGATAAGAGCATAATAACATAAGGATATGAAGTTTGTGATAAGAGATATGGATTGGCAGTGGGTCTGAAATTTTGGTGTTGGATTATCACCTAGTAAGCTTGTCAAAGGCAATGGCACCCCACTCTAGTCCTCTTGCCTGGCAAATCCCATGGACGGAGGAGCCTGGTGGGCTGCAGTCCATGGGGTCGCTAGGAGTTGGACACGACTGAGCGACTTCACTTTCACTTTTCACTTTCATGCACTGGAGGAGGAAATGGCAACCCACTCCAGTGTTCTTGCCTAGAGAATCCCAGGGACAGGGGACCCTGGTGGGCTTCTGTCTATGGGGTCACACAAAGTCGGACACGACTGAAGTGACTTAGCAGTAGCAGTAGCAGTAGCAGTAAGCTTGTCAAACACTGATGTGCCTGAACTAATCCATAATCCAGATAAACTGAATCAACATTTACAAATACGGAATTTAGTTATTGGCTATCTTGTAGAGATACTGTGAATACAGATGAAAATTTGATAATCTATACATTCTAACAGTTTTCTGAGATTTTTCTTTTATAATACAATCCCAATACTTTACCATGGATAACAAGGTTGTGCTTGTAAGACAGTACTTTAATCCATTATCCCCTTTCACCTAATCTTTTTTCACCTCCTACGTCAAACCACATTTCCTATCATTTAGAGATACCCACAAGATGTTTCATTTCTCAGAAACGGACTCCTTATACACCATCTCCTTTTCATTGTCCAGGTCTAAAAGTAAGTACCCTCAGAAATGATGTACTACTAGCTGACTCTAAGTAAGTTCATATATCCGTCTCTATTCCAATACCTAGTTCCTTGCCCTCATACCCATTTTTTTTTCAATTTTGTATTCTGAAATTTACTCTGTTGTCATACTGTTTATTTCCTTATTCCTTAAACTTCAAAAAGACAAAATCATTATTTTATGTCCCACTGAATATCAAGGCTCAAGGTCATAGTAGTTGACAGTTACAAGAAAAGTAAATCACTGGTTGAAAGGAATCTAAGAATAAAAGCAAATATTACAAATATGTCACTGGAGAATACAACTATCAAAGTAACTATAAGAATAGTACAATAGTTACAGCATGCCTCCATGCTTTTAAAAATATCACACTACACTACAGTGATTTTATATACATAAATTTATATACATATGAAATTTCTAATATAGTAAGACATATGTATATATATAATAGTGTTTATAAATGATTGTTTTCTAATTGCCTCTCTACTTATACATATTATCTCCATCATTGCTATTCATTTCCTCCTATGCAAACTCATGAGTTTCTTTATCCCATATATCAATAAAGATGATGTTTTATTTACTTCTCTTCAGCAGTATTGTCACTATTATTCATCTATCCTATTGAAATCCTAGTTTATATTTACATGTTTTCCTTCATGCTCTTTCCCAAATACTCCATTTTCTTATACTCAAAACTAACCATTGCTATATTTCCCCCAAAATATCAGTGTTTTATATATTATAATAGGTATATACCATATTTTAAGGCTTCTGCAGTTCTGAGTAAAGCTGTGGCTGAAATGCTATGTAAAAGTGGAGGTAGGAGGTGGGAAAAAAGGGAGGTAGAGGTGGGAAATAGTGTAAGGCACCTTGTAACAATCTGTTGGACCTAGCTGGAGATTGGCAATCAATGAGGGAAGAACCTGAGGAAAATCCAAAGTGACTGATACACATTGTATGATAAAGAACAAAAATAATTTCCTGTGACTGAATTATGTTATGTATAATTAAGGTGAAATAATGCAAACATCTTATTTGACTGCAACAATAAAATCATAAATGAATGCCAGTATCAGTAAATTAAAAGTACTTCCTTTTAGAAATGAAGAAGCTTTCTATCAAACAATTGTTCAGTTGTTGTGGAAATGTATTGAAATTTCTGAGAATAGTGGCACTGAAAATATTACATATTGAAAATCCATGAAACAACATTAGTCACAAAGAAAGGATTTAAATGTTTATATTAATAAAAATGAAAGAATGAAAATAACCAGTGTATACATCCCATTCAAGAAGATAGAAGAGAACAAAGTGACCTAAAGAAAAGGTGAGGGGAGAATTGAATAAATACAGAATCAGAATGTGATGAGTTATAAACATGTAAAGAGTATAATTAACAAATATAAAATGTAAATGACAAAGAAGGGAAAGAACCATCACAGAGGATATTTTTAAAAATGATATTAGATTCCTCTGCTAATCAATTTGAAAATGTTGACATAAATTATTTTGTAGGTAAATAAATAGTGAAAACCCTAGATGCCATAAAAGTTGGGGGAAAAAAAGAACAATTTGCTAGAAAGAGATAAAATTGTCAAAGACTTACCTCCCATGAAAAAAAAAAAAATCATAAGCATGCCTATTACCTAAGATGTGGCAGTAAGCCAGGTAATGAGCCAGGGCTCCTAAAATAAAGATCTGAGCCATAACCTGGAGCAGGGAAGGTAGAAGATATGCCCTTGACGGTTGTGACAGAAGCAAGAATGTTATAATATTAATGAGTCATGACAAAATTCACAAAAATTATCTGAAGGAGACCGCCATTTTGACAATGCAAGAATTGAAAAAGGGGGAAAAATAATTTGTGTACTAAAATATGTTAAGTAAACAACTAAATAAAATTTATAGCTAGTATTTTTAAAGAAGCAAAACACATAAAACATGGAAGACCAGAAGAACTCACTTTTAACCAATTCAGGTGTATGGTCTAGGATAGGGAAGATATAGAGTGAGGCTAGGAAAACTTCAGAAAGCAATAATATATTCAAGAAATAAAGAATCATGTCAATGGTACACAAAAATCCATAAGGAATTCCTCAGTATTTATATAGCTAGGTATCAACAATCAAAGGCTGGGATGGGTTAAAGTATACTAAACTAATAAAAATCAACAAATCCATAATGACACATAAAGAAGAGATCAGTCAAATGGAGTTTCCCCAAAACATCACAGGGGCTTGCCTCCTCTTGAACAGGCTAGGCTTTTTATTCTGGTGATGACTTTCCTTGTTTCATCAAGTCTTTACTTTCCTGGCCCCATTTACTTGTCACATCCCACACAACCCTCCAGAGCAACTTTCTTTCCATCAATAAGGTAGTTACAACTGGCTTAGAAATGGAACACCCTGCTTACAAGACAGAAATGTAACATAATAAAACCTGCTTCTGATACTAATTAGCCATGTAACCTTGGAGAGGTAGCCTAAATATTAGTCTTAGCAATCTCTTCAAAGAAATATAATGCAAGTAGTATTTATGTCATAGGGTTGCAGAATTAGGTAACTCAGTATATTAAAAGGGCTTAAAACAGGGCCTGGTACAAGGCAAGAACTACATGAGCTGAGAGGAAAACAAGTAGCTTTCTAAAACATTAAGAGGTCCTTGCTAGAATTCTGACTTAATGTTAAATGCAAAGTTCTTTAACCTCGTAGAAGGTATAAGACAATACTTGTATCAGGCAATGAATATGAATTCTGTTTGCCAATCTAACAACATAAATTATTCTTTTGATAATCATATCAAATCAAGACAGTATCTTAGCTGTTCTCCCAGAGGTGGGTAAGGAAATAATATGAAGAATTTAAAGCAACTCTGGGCTCAAACAAAATACAACAGATACCTTAAAGGATATACTCTATATATCCTATAATCAGATCTAGCTCTCTGGGTATCAAGGAAGGCAGAAATTATATGAAGAAACTAAGAAGGGAATTCATACAAATTATATGAAGAATGATAAAGGTTCTAAAAGGAGGTGTCATCTCCAAAACCATGCTCAATCCATGCATTTGGAAACTTGGAGAAGAAATTCATCTAGTGTCTTAAAAAATAGCATTGAATTAACTGAATGTCAACTGATAGTCTACAGAACATATTCTAAATTATGTGAACAGCCAAATTTACCCAATGAGACCAAGTTGCTATAATTTTCCATCATCACATCCCAGTACAAGTCCCTCTGAGCAGAATCCAGATATTCCCACTCCTCCTGAGAGAAGCTGATGACCACATCCCTGAATGTCACCAATTCCTAAACAAGAAACACATATTACATGTAAAATTGAAGGAAACATTTTTGACTAAAAGATAAAAAAGAATTAAACTATTACATATAGAATGGATAAACAACAAGGGCCTAGTGTATAGCACAGAGAACTATTTAATATCCTGTGGTAAACCATAATGAAAATATGAAAAAGAATATATATTTGTATAAATGAATCACTTTGCTGTATAGCAGAAATTAACACAGCATTGTAAATGAACATTGTACGTCACATGCCTGTGGCATGAATTATCAATGATAATGAATTTTTACATCCTTGTTCCTCAGTACAGGAAAAATATATAGCTTAGAAAATAGGGTATGAACAATGTTTTAAAATTTCTTACAACCCCAAGTTCATCACTGTTAATCACCATTTCACATTATATAAGAATTATAACTTCTAATGAAAAATTATTTATTAAGTGCTTTTTAGTGGCTGCAGAGTAGTGTGCTTGGTGAAAATATATGTGCCTTAATTATATTTAGACATAGGTTGGATAAGGTCTTCTCCAATTCTGAAATCAACAATAATCTACTATTTATGTCTGAGACTGCTGCTGCTAAGTCACTTCAGTCGTGTCCGACTCTGTGTGACCCCATAGACGGCAGCCCACCAGGCTTCCCCGTCCCTGGGATTCTCCAGGCAAGAACACGAGTGGGTTGCCATTTCCTTCTCCAATGCATGAAAGTGAAAAGTGAAAGTGAAGTTGCGTAGTCATGTCCGACTCTTTGAGACCCCATGGACTGCAGCCCACCAGGCTCCTCCGTCCATGGGATTTTCCAGGCAAGAGTACTGGACTAGTCAACATCAAATCCAATCTACCTGGAAAATCAGGTCTGTTCAGAAGTAGAGTTTGCTCATATGTCATTAAATGGATCCATTTGCTTTTTTTCTCAAGACTATGTAAAAGGATGGTAAATGCCTCCCTCTGGGGATTCTGTTTCTACCCTATAACCGCTCTGAATAAAAAATGTATACATAGGAACACTAAACATTACTTGGAAAAGAGGTAGGCACACAGAAGGTACAGTGTGCTGTTTGACTCCAACTCTCACTAGAAAGTGAAAATGGTTTTCATGAGGATGTGGGGGGTAGGCTCTTAAAGCTGTTTTCTTGGAAGATTCAGGTAAATGAAATGTTCACAAAGGAGAGAAACAGCAACTTACATGGTCCATGGTTAGAACTGTAAAGAATTGGTCGAGGAATTCCACTTCTGGTATGACAGCATGAGGAGTTCTATGGAGATTGTCCCCATTGAAACTGGTGAAAATTATATATAAAAACAAAGCAAATGAAGAAACATTTGTTCAAGAAAATCTAGTAAAACTTACTAAGAACTGTAAAAGTCTGCAGTATCTGAACCTAATCTGCACCCTTCCTTATCCCTCCATCCTAGTGAGAAAAAGATTCTATTCCAAACTTGTACAACTAAGGACACAAACTTCCTCACTCCTCCTCAATCTCTGCTCCCAGTCAGGTAACTATCTTCCTGGGAGGAGGAGAACATCAGCATTTCTCATTTGCCCCCAGCTACCTTTGCTCAGGCAAATGCAACTAAGGCATGCAACTGCCTAGCAGCCAGGTGAGAAATGTAGGCTGTACCTTGGGTGTGGCACTGCTGAGAATACTGCGGTTTCAATCATCTTTGCTTTGGCTCATGGGGTAG
This sequence comes from Bison bison bison, assembly GCF_000754665.1. Classification (NCBI taxonomy): domain Eukaryota; kingdom Metazoa; phylum Chordata; class Mammalia; order Artiodactyla; family Bovidae; genus Bison; species Bison bison. Next base: position 5,014,028 of record NW_011494852.1, on the reverse strand, counting down.
GAGTTCCATGCCAAGAGAGGGAAGCTGAGACCTAAGACTACTGAGCAAGCCCCTCCATATCCCTCTCCATTTCCAATGGAGTGTGGAGAAGTTCAAGGATAAGGACATTCTCAAAAACAGTGGAAATTTTAGTGAAAAGCTATTGGGGTTAGTGAAAGGCTATAAAGATTGAAAAATTCATTGGAGATAAATGCTAAACTGTAGGCAGGCTATTTTTGTTAGAAGGGACCAGAGAAAGATATTTGGGGAGCCCTTTCTACTGTCAGAACAAATCTCAAATACTGACTTGATTTCCTTAGTCTGTGAAGCAGTGTATCCCTAGGACATTTCTGAAAATAATAGTGCCATCAGTCACAATTAGGGAATCGTAACAGCTTGGTGTGGTCAGGTAAAGAGACATTCAAAGAGCCTTGTCAAGACCACTGCCATCCAAGGGTGACTGTGTAATAGTCAAGTCTATACCCCAAGGAGCACTATTAGAGATTTACACTATAGGGGAGATAGATTTCACTTAATTTAGCCAGTTACTAAATAAATATAAATAACAATAACAAGAGGGGAAGGAGACAAAACTATCACAGTTGAAACAACTATCTAAAAATGTCAACTTTCCATAAACAAGACAGGATAATATAACCCATAAACCAAAAACAAAACCAACAATAGAAACTGACTGTGAAAACAACTAGATTGAACAAAGAATTCAAAGTAACAACTATAAATATATTCAAATAAACAATAAACATGCTTAAAGTAAATGAAGGTATGATCATAATGTCATAATCTGTGAAGAGACAGAAGTTATTTAATATCACCAGGTAGTTGGTGATGGACAGGGAAGTCTGGTGTGCTGCAGTCCATGGAGTCCCAGGACTGAGCAACTGAACTGAACTGAGTATCACCAGATGTAAA
>NW_011494852.1:5001811-5013016 GCF_000754665.1 Bison bison bison | reverse complement strand
AATTCTGAATACTGAAGTTGAAAAGTATAACCAAAATGTAAATTTCATTAGAATGTCTCAACAGTAGATATGAAGTAGACAGAAAAAAAGTATTAGCAAACTTAAAGGTATCTTGATAGACATGCAACCTGAAGAACAACAACACAAAAACAAGAAAAATGAAAAGAGCTTCAGAGAAATGTTGGAAACCATTAAGCACACACTTGTAATAGATGTAACAGAAAAGCGTAAAGGAGTATTTTAACATATTCAAGTAAATAATGGATGAAAGTTCCTAAATTAATTGAAAAATATTACTCTATATATCCAGAAAGCTTGATGAACACCAAATAGAATAAATTCATAGAGATCTACAGACAGACAAATCATGGTAAAAATCGTGAAATATGAGAGAATCTGGAAAGCAGAAAGGAAAATTAGTTGTCACTTAAAAGTGAATCCTTAATAAGTTTACTTCATGACACTGCACAGAAACAATGGAGACCATAAGGCAATGGGATAATATATACAAAGTGCTCAAAAAAACTTTCAATCAAGAGCTATTTTTCAAATGTGAAGATGAAATAAAGATATTACCAGATAAAGAAAAACTGAGGGAATTAGTTAAATGTTAGCAGTCCTGTCTTAAAGAAATACTCAAGGGAGTTCTTCAGGTTAAAAGTAAGTCCCAGGTAGTAATACATATTCCATGCGAAAAAAACAAAGAGCACTAGTAAAGGTAATTATGTAATTTAAAAGACAGTACACATACATATTTCTTCTCCTTCACATAACGGATTTATGTGGCAGGTTTAAAATTTCTCAACAAATGTTAGCCAACTGAACTCAAGAATACATTAAAATGATCATACACCATGATCAAGTGGGATTTATTCCATGGATGCAAGAATGGCTCACCATCCCCCAAACAATATGATACAACATATTAACAAAATGAGGGATAAAACCCACATAATCACCTGAATAGATGCATAAAAAGTATTTGACAAAAATTAAACATCAATTTATGATAAAAACTCTGCAAAGTGGATATAGAAGGAACATACTTCAGCATAATAACAAGTTCATAGCAAATATCATACCTAATGGTGAAAAGTTGAAAGCTTTTCCTCCAAGATCAGGAACAAGACAAAGATGCCCATTCTTGCCACTTTTATTCAACACAGAATTAGAAGTCTTAGCTACAGCAATTACATTTTCTAAAAAAGGAAGAAAGAAATAAAAGGTATGCAAATGAGAAAAGAAGTAAAACTGTCATTATTTGCAGATGAAATGATAGTATATACAGGAAGACCCTGAAGATTCCATCAAAAAACTTAGAAGTAATAAATTTAGTAAAGTTGCAGGATACAAAATCCATACACCAAATATCAGTTGCATTTCTATAGACTTATAATGAGCACTCAGAAAAATTAAGCTATCCTCTGCTCATTGATTGGAAGAATTAAAAAAAGAGCTGGATTTCAAATTACATTCCAAAGCTATAGTAATCAATACAGTATGTTATTTAAAAAAAAAAAAAAAGCCATACACACAGACCAATGGAATAGAATAAAGGGCTCAGAAAATAAACCCAAGTATTATACTTATGGTCAATTTATGACACAAGAGCCAATACACAATGTAGTAAGGACAGGCTCTTCAACAGATGTTATTGGGAAAAGGGACAGTCATATGGAAAACCATGAAGCTAGGTCACTATTTTGCACCATACATAAATATAAAGTCAAAATGGATTAAAGACTTGAACATAAAACCTGAAACCATAAAACTCCCAGAAGGTAATATCGTGGGTAAACAACCTGACATCAGTCTTGGCTGTGATTCTTTTTGGAGATAGCATGAAAAAAGTAACAAAAGCAAAAATAAACAAGTGGGACCACATCAAACTAAAAAACTTTGTGCACCAAAGAAAACCATCAACAAAATGAAAAGGCAACCTACTAGTAGAAAATATTTGCAAATCAAATTACTGATAAGGGGTTCATATCCAAAACACATAAAGAACTCATACAACTCAATAGGAAAAAACCTTCAATTTAAAAAATGGGCAAAGGGTATGAATAGAATTTTTCCAAGGAACAGGATCCCGAACATGTACATGAAAAGGTGCTCAACATCATTAATCAGGGAAATGGAAATCAAAACCTCAATGAAACCTCATCTCAACCTTCAGAATGGTGATTATCAAAAAGACAAGAGGTAACAAATGCTGGTGAGGACACAGAGAAAGGGAATTCTTGTTCACTGTTCATGGGAATGTTAATTGGTAAGACCACTGTGGAAAACAGAATGGAGGGTCCTTTAAAAAATTAAAAACAAATACCATATGATTCTGCAATTGCACTTCTGAGTATTTTTCTTAAGGAAGTTAAAACACTGAAAAAGATTTATGTACCCTCAAGTTCATGCAACATTATTTATTTATAATAGCAAGTAATGAAAATAATGTAACTGTCCATGGATGGATGGATGTGTAAAGAAAATATCACACACACACACCCCAACACACAAATGGAATGTTATTCAGCCATAAAAAATAAAATCTTGCCATTTGTGAAAACATGGATGAACCCTGAAGACACTATAAGTTAAGAGCAAGACAAATACTGTATGATCTTACTAATATATGAACTCTAAAAAAACAAAAGACAAACTCCTAGACACTGAAGAGAAATTGATGGCTGCTAGAGATGGGGGGTGAGAGGGTGGGCAAAATGGGTAAAGGTAGTCAAAAAGTAAATTTTAATTCTAAATAAATCATGGGGATGAATGTTCACCATGATGACCATATTTAATAATACTGTATTGTATATTTGAAAGTTGCTAAGAGAATAAAAAAGTTGCTGAATCTAAAATGTTCTTATTACAATGAAAAAACAACTTGTAACTTTGTATAGTGATGAATGTTGAAACAGACTTATTGTGGCCATTTTGAAATATATACAAATATTGAATCATGTTGTTCACCTGAAACTAATATAACGTTATATATTATGTCTCCAAAAAAATTTTAAAAGCCCCACATACCTAGAGAGAAAATTTTTGGAAGAATGTATGTTATTAACAATGATTATTTCTAGATGGTGGGATTGTGGGTAATTATTGACTTATAAGTTCCTTAAAAATTGAATATTTTACAACCTGCATCAATTCCACCATCAGACATATCAGTTTAGTTCAGTTCAGTCGCTCAGTCATGTCCAACTCTTTGTGATCCAATGAATTGCAGCAAACCAGGCCTCCCTGTCCATCACCAACTCCCAGAGTTCACGTCCATCGAGTCAGTGATGCCATCTAGCCATCTCATCCTCTGTCGTCCCCTTCTCCTCCTGCCCCCAATCCCTCCCAGCATCAGAGTCTTTTCCAATGACTCAACTCTTTGTATGAGGTGGCCAAAGTACTGGAGCTTCAGCTTTGGCATCATTCCTTCCAAAGAACACCCAGGACTGATCTCCTTTAGAATGGATTGGTTGGATCTCTTTGCAGTCCAAGGGACTCTCAAGAATCTTCTCCAACACCGCAGTGCAAAAGCATCAATTCTTCGGTGCTCAGCTTTCTTCGCAGCCCAACTCTCACATCCATACATGACCACTGGAAAAACCATAGCCTTGAGTAGATCGACCTTTGTTGGCAAAGTAATGTCTCTGCTTGTGAATATGCTATATAGATTGGTCATAACTTTCCTTCCAAGGAGTAAGCGTCTTTTAATTTCATGGCTGCAATCACCATGTACAGTGATTTTGGAGCCCCCCAAAATAAAGTCTGACACTGTTTCCACTGTTTCCCCATCTATTTGCCATGAAGTGATGGGACCAGATGCCATGATCTCAGTTTTCTGAATGTTGAGCTTTAAGCCAACTTTTTCACTCTCCTCTTTCACTTTCATTAAGAGTCTCTTTAGTTCTTTACTTTCTGCCATAAGGTTGGTATCATCTGCATATCTGAGGTTATTGATATTTCTCCCGGCAATCTTGATTCAAGCTTGTGCTTCTTCCAGCCCAGCGTTTCTCATGATGTACTCTGAACATAAGTTAAATAAGCCGGTGACAATATACAGCCTTGATGTACTCCTTTTCCTATTTGGAACCAGTCTGTTCTGTGTCCAGTTCTAACTGTTGCTTCCTGACCTGCATACAGGTTTCTCAAGAGGCAGGTCAGGTGGTCTGGTATTCCCATCTCTTTCAGAATTTTCCACAGTTTATTGTGATCCACATAGTCAAAGACTTTGGAATAGTCAAGAAAGCAGAAATAGATGTTTTTCTGGAACTCTCTTGCTTTTTCCATGATCCAGCGGATGTTGGCAATTTGATCTCTGGTTCCTCTGCCTTTTCTAAAACCAGCTTGAACATCTGGAAGTTCATGGTTCACATGTTGCTGAAGCCTGGCTTGGAGAATTTTGAGCATTACTTTACTAGCGTGTGAGATGAGTGCAATTGTGCGGTAGTTTGAGCATTCTTTGGCATTGCCTTTCTTTGGGATTGGAATGAGAACTGACCTTTTCCAGTCCTGTGGCCCCTGCTGAGTTTTCCAAATCTGCTGGCATATTGAGTGCAGCACTTTCACAGCATCATCTTTCAGGATTTAAAGTAGCTCAACTGGAATTCTATCACCTCCACTATCTTTGTTCGGAGTGATGCTTTCTAAGGTCCACTTGACTTCACATTCCAGGATGTCTGGCTCTAGGTGAGTGATCACACCATTGTGATTATCTGGGTCAAGATCTTTTTTGTACAGTTCTTCTGTGTAGTCTTGCCACCTCTTCTTAATATCTTCTGCTCCTGTTAGGTCCATACTGTTTCTGTCCTTTATTGAGCCCATCTTTCCATGAAATGTTCCCTTGGTATCTCTAATTTTCTTGAAGAGATCTCTAGTCTTTCCCATTCTGTTGTTCTCCTCTATTTCTTTGCATTGATCGCTGAGGAAGGCTTTCTTATCTATCCTTGCTATTCTTTGGAATTGTGCATTCAGATGCTTATATCTTTCCTTTTCTCCTTTGCTTTTCGCTTCTCTTCTTTTCACAGCTAATTGCAAGACCTCTTCAGACAGCCATTTTGCTTTTTTGCATTTCTTTTTCATGGGGTTGGTCTTGATCCCTGTCTCCTGTACAATGTCACGAACCTCTGTCCATAGTTCATCAGGCACTCTCTATCAGATTTAGTCCCTTAAATCTATTTCTCACTTCCACTGTATAATCATAAGGGATTTGATTTAGGTCATACCTGAATGGTCTAGTGGTTTTCCCTCCTTTCTTCAATTTAAGTCTGAATTTGGCAATAAGGAGTTCATGATCTGAGCCACAGTCAGCTCCCCGTCTTGTATTTGCTGACTGTATAGAGCTTCTCCATCTTTGGCTGTAAAGAATTAATCAGTCTGATTTCCGTGTTGACCATCTGGTGATGTCCATGTGTAGAGTCTTCTCTTGTGTTGTTGGAAGTGGGTGTTTGCTATGACCAGTGCGTTCTCTTGGCAAAACTCTATTAGCCTTTGCCCTGCTTCATTGCATACTCCAAGACCAAATTATGGGTATACTTTCAGATTAGACCTTGTTTTCCTAAACACTTGAGGTTTCTGAGTCATGTCAGGCTTGGATGCCACCATTCTCAAAACAATGTCTTCTAGAAGCTAGTAACTGCAACCTTACTTTTTATAAAACTAGACAACTGACTACCTGGCTACAAGTTTCCCCAAGTGCCAGGTCCAGACTGGGTTTCAGGCCTTTTCTTCTAAAAAGAAATTAGATTTAGTCTATTAAAATTACATTTATCACTCCTCCAACCACTTCTAATTGGGTCTGTTACACCAAAATGGCAGACCAAGAAATTGAGATCTTAATCATACAAGACTCAGATCTAGAACTTGGAACTGAGAAATACTTCCAATTGTGTGTATTCGCCAAGCTGATACAGTCCTATGCCTCATTTTGACAGGAAGTTATCACAGTCATAGTTGCCTAGTTCACTAAATTAAAACTGAACAAAACTCTGTGAGGCTCTAGAGTACAGATCTGTTCTGTGTTCTCCATTTCTTATCTGTAAGATATAGGCTTCATTCAGCCTCCTTGACCTTCCCTGAGTTCCAAAGGGTAGATTCAAACAATTGCTAATCAGGGAAGGGAGGGGATACAGAAACAGATGGGAAACAATCAAATGGTGGTTCAGCCTCCAGACAGGCTCCTGGTTCCTACTCAAAGAAATATGCATAACAATGTCTTTGAGTTCTGTGAAACTGGAGCCCCCACCCAGGTGGAGGATGATAACTTCAGACTAAACACAAGATTCCTGAAACACAGCTCTGTTGCCTCATCACCAAACAAAAAAAAAGTCACAAACCCTGCAGCGCTCACCCCAAATGTTGCCTCCTGTTTCTGGGGATGAGTGATGACCATCCTGTTAGGTCTCCTGTTTGGCCCCTGTCTATTTCGTCTCTGAGAAGAGCCCAAAGTTTCAAACTAAATTGCTGTTATTACAAGGATGAATGCTTGTTTCAGACAAAAAATACCTTGACTTTGATCTGGTAGAGAGAGACTTTTGCTCTGTTAGGCAGGCCTACACCCATGCACAACAGAAAGAAGTTACAAAAGAAAGAGACCTGTGCCCCAATTCCCAAAAAGTATCTTGAGTATGAAGTCTCTCAGGGGGGAGTTGTTAGGGGAAGCACACTGATAGAAACCACCCACCCTGGCCAGGCATCATAGTAACCATTTGCAGGAGTTGTTTTATGACAGGAGGTCCTGGTAAGGAACATGGAACTAATAAGCCACCACCAACCGGAAGAGTTCAGGAAAGGTCAGAAGGAGACACCACATGTCCAACCACCTCGCAGAATCCTTCTCACTGGTATCCATCTTGGCTGAACAAGGCCTACACCAGCAGGAAGGACTCTGAGTCAGACTGATTGGCTTAAGACAACCCAGAAACTAATCCCATCACCGCAGGGGTTCCCTTACCCTCCTGCTCTCCACCCCGGTGCCCTTTCCCAATAAAATCTCTTGCTTTGTCAGCACATGTGTCTCCTAGGACAATTCATTTCCGAGTGTTAGACAAGAGCCCAGTTTCGGGCCCTGGAAGGGGTCCTCCTTCCTGCAACAGGTAGGCTATCCCTTCTCCAGCAGATCTTCCCGACCCAGGAATCAAACTGAGGTCTCCTGCATTGCAGGCAGATTCTTTACCAGCTGAGCTACCAGGAAAGCCCTAAATGATCAGAAAGATTCTGAGGACACAAGGCGTACAAGGATGTGGCATATGTGCCTGCTAAGTCGCTCAGTTGTGTACTGACTTTGCGACCCTATACACTGTAGCTTGCCAGGCTCCTCTATCAGATTCTCCAGGTATAAATACTGGAGTGGGTTGCCATGCTCTCCTCCAGGGGATTTTCCTGAATCCAGGGATCAAACCCACACTTCTTACGTCTCCTGCATTGGCAGGCAGGTTCCTTACCACTAGCACCATGTGGACTCAGCAATTAAAGGTTAGTAAATTTTTCTGTAAAGAACTGAAAGGTTGTTGCTGAACCACGAAAAGACACCGGGATTCTTGGCCTCCAGAGGAGAAGAACAATCCAGGGCCAGAGATGAGACTTGATCGCTCAGAGCTTTTGTGTAATAAAGCTTTATTAAAGTATAAAGGAGATAGAGAAAGCTTCTGACATAGGCATCAGAAGGGGGCAGAAAGAATACCCCTCTGCTAGTCTTTAGCTGGATGTTATATAGTTACTAGTGGTCTCTTAATGAAAGAAAGAAATGTCTTAAAACTCAGAGAATGGCCATAAAACGTTTGACTTGAATCTTGTGGAAAGGCAGATTACCATACAAATAGTTTTATTTACACAGATTAGGGGAACAATGTTTTGTCAATTGGGCAGAACTGACTTGAAGACAGAGTCTGGGGGTAAATGCATAGTATATTAACATAGCTTAAGACAAATATTTCCATAAGAAAAGTGCATTGGTTAACTCAAGATTTGAGAAAAGTTCACTTCAGGTGGAACCAGGTGTCATTATGGCAACACAGTATTTTAAGAGAAACCTCTTTTTAAATTTGTATAGAGAAAGGAAAATATATATATATCACTAGTTTGTTTCCTCCTGCTGCTTAAGAGAAGGATAAAAAATGTCTGACACTTGCAGCCTATTTTCTCCGTTTGGAGACCCCTGGTCTTCCTGCCTGTTACCCTCTCAGAACCAGATAGTAAATATGTTAGACTTTGTGAGCCAAAAGACAAAATCAAGGATATTATGTAGATGCTAATATAACAAGAGAGGAAACAAATTTCCACAAAATGTCTTCACAAAATTCTAAACTTTATTTATGAACACTGAAATCTGAATTTTATGTAATTTTCATGTCATGAAATATCGTCCTCCTTTTGATATGCTTTCAGTGACAGAAAAATGTTAAAAACCAATCTTAGTTCACAGTCCATACCAAAAAAAAAAAAAATAGGCTACAAGCTGGATTTGGCTTACAGGGTCATGGTTTGCTGACCTCTGTTCAAGACTCAGACCATTATATAGTACTGACTCTCAGTTTACACAATTATGTGACTCAAAAAAGAAAAAAATGATAGCAAATCTTATACAAGAACTGGTTGGTACCACATAAATCTCCTAAACCTTTGGGAAAAAATGTCTGCCCTTCAAAAAGATGTCTCTGTACATATCCCCAATAATATTCTTGGTGGTTTAGTCACTAAGTTGTGTCCAACTCTTTGTGGCCCGCCAGGCTCCTCTGTCCATGGGATTCTCCAGGCAAGAATACTGGAGTGGGTTGCCATTTCCTTCTCCAGGGGATGATAATATTCTTAAAGGCCTCCAAAACAGAAGATTGTTTGTACTGAAGACTGTTACTGAAATAAAACCTTCTCCTTCCTTGCCATTACCTCATTCATGTCTTTGAATAAAATCTAAAGTATCTAATGTGTAATTCTGCCTAAGCATTGGTCTCCTCCTTAACAAATCACCATGTAACAGAGGACTCTTTCTGTGTCATAAATCTACTCAGGCAAAAAGAGCACATGGGCAAGGTGCTGGTGAGTAGTTATACAGAAATTAACTGTAGGAAGGGCATTTGATGAGGAACTGGGAAAGAAGGGGTCCATCCTCATGGTATTAATAACTATCATTAACTAAGAAGAGAAGGCCTGGAGACCAGGTAAATGGATTAGTCACTATTTGGCAGGGCATTTAATTCATTCCATGAAACAAAAAAGCTCAAAAATGACCTCTAGCTTGGCTTTGAGATGTGTGACTGCAACACTTTTTTCCTTTCATGGCTCTTCTTTTAGAATACAGCAAAACTTGGAGGAGAAAGGGAATCATGACATACCAGGCCTTTCATACCAACACAGGTTAAATAAGAACACAATCTTCACTGCTAGCAAGCCTCCATCATCAGTGTTCAATATACCCAGTGGAAGAATGAGAAAGACTGGAATACTGTTGATCCTTCCCTGTATCATAAAGAAAAATCAGTTAACTGTAGCCTAGGACCAGAATCTGTTTCTATGTTCACCGAAGTTCCCTGTTGACAAAGCTATGAAAATACTGTATGTCTGCAGTATGCAGCTTGCCACCACAGAGCTTCCAAGAGGAATCTTTGGAAGCAGAAATTTTACTCTTGATGCCTTAATATCATGGTTTCCCAGCACCCTGCTTTAGGGATAATTCCAGCTCTAAAATCGCCCTAACAAACACAGAAATGTGCTTTTTTTTGTTTCAACCTTCATTCTACCTCTCAATATATTGAAGACCCAGAATGCTATTTTTGTGCAGCTAGCATTCCGGTGTAATCTGGCTCTTAAAAGTGAAAACACAGAGGCAATGAAAGAAAACCCAGAATTCCAAAAAATTCCAAGAAAACCATGGAATTGACAATTAGTGCCAGAACAGGCTACACTTAATGTACTGAATGCCTGTGTATCAAGCTCTTAAGCTAGACAACAGAGTCAGGGTACATTGATGAAGGGAACAGGGGCCATGCTTTAAAACTGAGGGTCTCTGTGGGTAACAAGGGCCTCAGAGTCTTAACAGGACAGACAGTCACACAGGGATCTTTTCCACGGATTCCTCAACGCTAGAACTACAAAAATGAAGCTCTACCCTACTAAAAGTGAAAAAGCCACATCAGGCCAGTTTTTGTTTTGTTTTTTAAATAAAGGTGATGGTAGCTTGATGTTTATTTGTAGCATGTGGGAACTACTTTTCTGACCCGGGATCAAGCCCCGCCCCCTGTAATGGAAGCCTGAAATCTTAGGAACTGGACCACCTGGGAAGTACTTAGGCCGGGAGTGATCAGACTGTAGCCTGTTACAATAGTGGAGCCAAATGGTTACTTAGTTACAGTATATAACGCATCACAGTCGCCGCCGACCAGGGTCATTAGTAAGGCCCCGCCCACATTCTTAGGCTCTTAACCTGGACCAGTCAGAGCCTCCGCATGCACACAACCTGGTCCCGTCCCTCACACATTCGCTCTCGCTCTTTCTCATAGCACTTATAACCACATCTTACGCTGACGCAGTCACACAGTCACACCCACAATCACCTTCCTCAGCAGGTAACTTGCAAAGACTAAGGCTCCCGCCTCTACCTGCCGCATCCGTACCTGGGAAACTTCAAGACTCCAGCAGTGAGCTCCTCCTGCATCCAGACCGGAGTCACCGCCACTCACCACTAGGCAAACTATGACTACAAGGCTAGGGGAAAATGAACCAGAGGCCGAAGTGCATTCGTGCCCTCAGGGCCTGTGAGAAACGTAGTCCAACCCGGAAAAGCGGACCCTGGCAGAAACAGATCAAGCGCCGGCAGCCCAGACCTCGCCGCTGCTAACCCGCCGCCGCGTGGACTCCTGGGAGCGCCAGCCAGTGCGGGAGTGCGCAGGCGCAGACGACCTTGGCTGGGGTGAGGTTGGTAGGTCCTAGGGGCCCAGAGGAGGGGGCGTGAATTGGGAGTTCCGGCCCCGAAGAGCAGACAAGGGAAGCGGTACCTGATGGGGAGCCTAGGGGGGAAGCCGGGAGTCCACACCGAGCCTGTAATTATGAGGACGGAACCGGAACCGGGCCCTTGGTAAACCAGACACTCAATTCTGTGAGAGCACGGCCTTGGGCGTGGCCTGTGGGCGTGACCCTGAAGGTGACAATCTTGTGTGACCTGGAGCGAGTTTTGCGAAGGGAGATTTTTGTCTGTTTTGACCCCGAGGGAGTTCC
>NW_011494852.1:4958589-5001711 GCF_000754665.1 Bison bison bison | reverse complement strand
TAGGAGCAGGGCCTCACACAGCGGGGGTGTGTGTACCAAATGGAGGCGGCCGCCTGTACCCAACCTGCAGCGTTTCGGATGCGTGCTGCTGCTCTGTACATGTTGGGGCTGACTGTGTAAAACTGAATGAGTCTCGTTGCTGCGTGTGGATTCTTCTGCATGTGCCTCTCTTCCGATTAGGTGTGAGTCCTGTTTGAGACCGCAGGTGACTATGGAGACGCGAAATGATTTGTGATGTGATTTTGTGACTTTGCCTGTAATTATTAATGTGCTGTCAGAGATTGTGAATGATAACGCGGGTGCCTGTGCTATGGTGCTTTTCTGAAGTGATAGAATTTAACTCTGCGTGTGTTTGTAACCTACTGTTACTGTTTTGTGATAGTTTTTTTTTGATTGAGAAACTCGGTTTGACCAAGTAAAGATTTGATTATCTGAATAGAGATCATTAAGCCTGCCTCCAAAATTGTAACTCAGTAGCAACTTAGCAGCTAAAATAGAGGTATAAGTACTGGAAAGGAAGGGGTAAGATTTCATAATTCCCAGATGGTAAGGTTCTACAGGGAAGCATTCATTATTCGTTTAGTCGTGTCCAACTCTTTGTGACTCTATGGAGTGTAGCCCGTCAGGCTTCTCTGTCTATGGGATTCTCCAGGCAAGAATACTGGAGTGGGTAGCCATTCTTGTCTCTAGGAGATCTTCCTGACTCAGGGATCCAACCCAGGCCTCCTGCATTGCAGGAGGATTCTTTCCCGTCTGAACCACCAGGGAAATCCATACTAACTAAAACCAATGTTTTAAAATGATTAGTGTTCTACGGGTAGCATGCAGAAAAGAAACAAAACATTTTTTTTACCCATAACTAGCATTTTCAGGGAGCTTCCCGGGTAGCACAGTGGTAAAGCATCTGCCTGCCAATGTAGGAGACCCAAGAGACGGGGATTCCATCCCTTCGTTGGGAAGATCCTCTGGAGAAGGAAATGGCAACCCACTCCAGTATTATTCTTGCCAGGAAAATTCCATGGACAGAGGAACCTGGCGGGCTACAGTCCATGGAGTCACAAAGACTTGCACACTACTGAGCACACACTAGCAGCACTTTAAACAGTGATGTACGAATAAGGTTTCCTGCTTCTGGATGAAATCTATGGCAAGGTCAATAGCTTCTTCAGGCATTCCATGAAATAAAAGTATTAGGTATACTTTTAATCTTAAGACCAATCTCATTTTAGTAATTAAAATATTATTTTGCTAATTAAAACATTGACTGTAACAATCAATACATCAGACTTCATTTAACAAAATATTCTCTTCTCTGCCTGGAAACCTACAAAGTGGAAAGACCAATTTCTATTGCTATACCTGTATTACTAAAAAGTATTGTTTAGTAGTTAACACTTAAACTACTATTTATAAGTTACTAATAAAGAATGGTTAATTTTCAATAATTAACTGCTAATTAACTAGAATGTACAGGTGAATCAATAAAGAGATGAAGTAGAGAAATTAAATAGAAAATCCAAATATTCTCAAGTATGAGAAATTAAATACAAAATCCAGAAATCCAGATATTCTCAAGTATGTAGGGATATGTAATAATGATAGAGATGGCATTTCATATTAACTGAGAAAATATGGACTGTTTAGTACATAGTATTGCTAAAGAATACATATAGGGAAGAAATCTTCACAAGGCAAAAACATTTTAATAGTCAGATGAGCAGCTAAAAATTATTTTCAACTTAAAATAGGTAAAAGGTTAACTTATTAAACTGAAAAAAGAGATAATGTCAACCAATTAGAAAATAAACACCACCATGAGAAAAACAGATATACTATAAGATGTTATCACAGAAAAGAAATAAAAGGACCTTATTCTCATGTAAGAAATATGTAAATTAGAGCCATATATATGTATATGTCTACATATATATCCTGGAAAAGGAAATGGCAATCCACTCCAGTAGTCTTGCCTGGAAAATTTCATGGACTGAGTCCCCTGGTAGGCTACAGTCCATGGGGTTGCAAGGACTCGGACACGACTGAGCGACTTCACTTTCACTTTCATACATATATATATCTGATAGGCAGAGATTAAAATTATTTTCAGCTGCATTCATTAGGGTTTGGGGAGGTGTTCTCATGCACTGCTGATAATGTAAACTGGTAGGAAGTCCATGAAGAACGATTTGGCAATTTGTCTTCCATGGGAGACATTACGTGGAGCTGCAGAGGGAAAAACACAATATTCCCTCTCTCCAAGCTACAACAGATTCCCCAGAATCCCTTCTCTTTCACCAGGAGATTAGGTTTCTGGCATTGATAAGGGAACAGGATCGGTCCATTTCCCTACTAATCTCTGTCCTGGATTTGTGTGGGGTACACAGAGTGAGCAAGTGCCGAAATTGAAAATAGATGCTGATTTAACTGAGTTATTCTGAGAGATCTAAGTCAAATCTGGTTTCACATGGCTCCTTGTATCTTCCCATCTCTGCCTTCTCAGGACTCTTCCCTTTTCCAAAGAAGAGCACAAAAGAGAAGGCTCATCTACAAACATCAAAGCCATGCTTCAGGTGAGATGATGTTTCCTCTCTTTCTGAAATAACTTGTTTTTTAGGTTATGTGAACATTTACTTCCCTATTCTTAAATTTTCTGGATATTGGGACTTAGTTCCATCAAACTGGTTTCCAGTAGGGCAAGCAAGTGGCCTACATACAAAATTTAAGAGGGACTCTCAGGGCTGTCCAGCCCTAAATTTTGTGCCCATATGTCTCACCTGCCTCACCCTAGTTACAGCCCTATTCCCAGTTTCTCTCGTTCCAACAGGTTAGACTTCAGCCTTCCCAAATGCACTTTCTAGTTGTAGCCCATGTTCACATACTGATTGGATGTATCATTCATCATCTCCTTTCATAGTCTTCTCATGAAAGTACTGCTGGAACAGAAATGTATTATCTTGATTTAAATGGGAATATATTACTTGAATGAATCTATCTTGTATAGACACTGATTTGAGATCTAGATTTGTGAGGAGTCGAGGAGCAGACATGCAAAACCTTGATAATCTCCACTGACCTAGGTTTTGCAATGGTATGGTGAGAGGTAAAATTAATAGATCATATTATTATTTTGTGATTAGATTTCCTGTTTTGTGAGGTTTTTAAGATAGAGATTTGCTTGCAAGCTTATACAGAAAACTGAAATTTCACCTTCCTCTCTGATCTTCCTGTTTTATCCATGTTTGTCAGCAATTCCTACAAACTGTGGCCCACCAGTGAAAAACCTTTTTGTACTTCAATGCTGTTATAGATGTATTCTTATCTTTTTACTTTCTTCTAATTTTTATATGTGGGTGCAGGAGAAGAAGATGCATGTGTTCATTCACTTTTGAGATAATAGCCTACTCTTGAATCAAAGGTGGTACTTTCTCCTCTTCCCATATTTTTCTTTCAAAAAATTCCTCTTTATCTACCAATCTTTAAAATGCCATTCTGGATTTTCCCCAGATGCCAGCTGGTTCTGTTCTCCTCTGTGTCTCTTTTTGTGTATGTACGATCACATTCACTCCAAAAGTTATACTGATATGATTCTAGTGACCCTCAGATACTGCTCTCCATCCTAGAACTTTATCCAGAATATCAGAACCATATATCCAGCCTCCCACAGCTATCACTGCCTGTATGTTCCATAGATATTTCGAGTACACAACCTGGTTTACCTCATTATCACTTCTGGTCCAGCTTATTCTTTCTCCTGCTTCCCATTTCCTTTTTCTAGTCTCAGCACCTATCCACTTGCTATGCAGATGACCTAAGAGCTATACCTGTCTTTTTTTTCCACTCTACAAGTAATTGATGACCAATTCTATTGCAACTTACCATGGAACAAACAGTTGTCCCCTGTCTAGACCATTAATACCACTTTGATCTCAGACAGACCTCCAACAGTGGGTACTTGTCTTTCCCACCTAACACACTTTAAGCCTTCTCTAGTGTTCAAGAATATTGCCTCTAAAATACAAGTTTTTTCACATATGTGCTGACTTAACATTTTGTCATTTTTAATTCTCCATAAAGCAGTAGATCCAAATTAGGGCATGTGTTACAAAAGACATGTGTACAAAATATACAAGACAATATACTGAAAAGGAGGAAGATACTAGTAGTTTACATTCAAGAACATTAATTGTTAACAATGTGGATTGCTATTAATGCCAACTAATGATTTATATGTTGGGAGCGTACTTAGAGCATTTTTAAGACTACTGCTCTGTAGAAAAAAAATTCAGTATTATTACATAAATAGGCCCACTACTTTCCTCCATACACTTTTTCTTCTTAAGACCAAAGATTCTTTCCTAACATACTGTACTTTTTGCTATTTCCTGAGTTTACTAACTGGTTTTACTCTCTCAATGAATTTTAAAAGCCCATTGACATGTTGTGCTACAAAATAAATTCATTGTGAGTACAAAATTTTTATGTCTTCAGTGAAATCTTAGAATCCAGAATTTTAGAATACTCTATAGTATTTTCCCTTATACATATTTCTGTTATCACATCTATAATATCTATTGAGTATAAATATTTATGCATATGCCTCTCTTTTAGCCTGTAACTTCTTATGAGCAAGGTCTAGGTTTTATTTGTTTCACTGCACCAAGCAAACAATCACATTCAAGCCAAAGAGCATGATCTCAAGTATTTTTAGCATGAGATAATAGGTAAATACAATTGAATGTATTTGCAGAGAGAATTTTCTACAGTACAAAACACAAGAAAACCAGGTCTGACCACTGAACATGGTCTCCAGTGTCTAGTTCTCACTAGTTCCAATTACTTTAGGATGAACTGGAGTATGCCCTTACAGGGATCAGTTTCCTTCAAGGATGTGACTGTGGACTTCACCCAGGAGGAGTGGCAGCAACTGGACCCTGCTCAGAAGGCCCTCTACAGAGATGTCATGTTGGAAAACTATTGTCACCTCATCTCTGTGGGTAAGGAAAATTCCTTACATGTTTCAGTGTCATGCATCTCCTTTCAAGAATTTCTGAAATATGTGGAACTTTGAATTTCAAAGATCAGAGGTGATGAATAATCTTTTTGTTAATAGAAAGCATGATTATGTCCTCACTTGCCTAGTGCAAGGTATTAACTTTGGTAGGACATTAATAGCCTTGTCTGATAACCACCTTGAAGCTGTATCTTTCTCTTCCTTCAATAGTTTTAAAGCCCAACAGCTTCTTAGACCAAGTCTTATTTTTTATTATCAGGATTTCACATGACTAAGCCTGATATGATCCGCAAATTGGAACAAGGAAAAGAACTATGGACAACAGAGAAATTTTTTCAAAGTCAGAGTTACCTAGGTGAGTCTGTATAATGTCCAGTGGACTCAGGTAGTTGATATCTTTGAGTATTTTTGGAGATCTGTACTTTTTAATTGCGGTAAAATATACATAAAATTTACCATCTTAACTATGTTTAAGCATATAGTTCCATGGCATTAAGTACTTTTACATAGTTATGCAACTATCACCATTATCCATCTCCAGAACCCTTCATTTGTCAGAAGTAAAACTGTACCCGTTAAACAATAACTCCCTATTACCCCACCTCCACTAGCCCCCGACAATCAGTATTTTACTTTCTGTCTCTATGAATTTGACTGTGGTAGATACCTCATATAAGTGAAATTATATGGTATTTGTCCTTTTTGTGACTAGTTTATTTCACTTAACATAATGTCCTCAAGTTTCATCCATGGTATAGTATGTATCAGGCTTTTCTTCCTTTTGAAGGCTGAGTAATATTCAATTACAGATACAAGTGACATTTTGCTTATCATCATGACATTCATGACATTCATCTCTCAGTGAACACTTGGGTTGCTTCCACTTTTTGGCTACTGTGATTAATGCTGCTATGAATATGGGTGTACAAATATCTGTTTGAGTCATTGCTTTCAGTTCTTTTGGGTATATACCCAAAAGTGGAATTGCTGGATCATTTGGTAATTTATGTCTGATGTTTGGAGGAACTGCCATACTGTTTTCCACAGTGACTACACCATTTTACATTCTCATCAACAAGGCACAAGGGTTCCAGTTTTTTCTGCGTCCTTATCAACAGCTATTATTTTCTTTTTTTCCTGATAGTAGCCATCTTATTTAGGAATGTATGTTTAAAGGCATGAGATCTCTGAAGTACCTACCTATATATGGCTGGCTTCTATGCCTCTAAAATCTAAATTTTTTTTTAGTATTAATCTCTACATAAATCCTTTCCTTGTGTGACTTATGAGCTATTATTGGCTGCTATTATTTTACTGAGAATCCACTCCATGCTTTGTAGGTATAATGTCCATAGAGATCTTAAGTGTAAAGTTCTTTGCATTCTGACAGAAGTAGAAACCTATGTGTCTCACACTGTAATCAAGATAAAGGGCACTCCTACTAACCTGTTACATTCCATCAGGTCTCTTCCAAGGCAGTCCCTCCCCAGGACAATCACTACTGGGATTTCTACCAACACATATTAGTTCTGTCTATTCTGGACTTTTTTCATGTATACTTTTTAAAAAATATATTTACTTTATTGAAATGTAGTTGACTTACAGTGTTTCTTCCCTGGGTTGGGAAGATCCCTACGGCTACCCACTCCACTATTCTGGCCTAAGAGAATTCCATGGACTGTGTAGTCCATGGGATCAAAAAGAGCGGGACACGATTGAGAGACTTTCATGTCACTTTTACAATGTTTCAAGTGCACAGCAAGGTGATTCAGTTATACAAATACACATATATTATTTTTGAAGTTATTTTCCATCATAGATTTTTACAAGATATTGACTATAGTTCACCATGCTATACAGAGACCTTTGTTGCTTGTTGCATACCCATTTTTTAATTAGAAACCTAGATTCTATTCATACTAAGTCAAACTTGTGGAATCAAAATGTCATAATTTTCTTAGGCAAAAATTCATAAGTTTTCTAAAATATATATTTTATACGTATATATATGTATACAAAAGCTTTTCTACTACATTTAATAAAGGTTTGAGAAAAACATCAAAAAAATGAAGAGATGGAGAAATTGGAGAACGTAAATGAAAAGGAAGCACTGAATATGAAATAGAAAAAGTGGAACAAACTAGATAAAAGTAAAAGGTCATCATATAGTCCAGTTGTTTTTAAATATGACTGCTCATTAGAAACATATCTGGAGCTCTGCACAAAAAAAGCAATAGCTGAACATTTTGTATTTTTCAAAAAATTTCAAGATAATTCTGATATGCATCTGGATTTTAATAAGTAATTACAGGTTTTTCTATTTGATCCTAGTTTCGGGGATACAGAGTTCTATTATTTTTGACCAGTTGTTGACCAATCATGATACAATGGTATTGAGTTAAGTAACAGTTACGTAATCACAAAGTAAAAGATGTTTATCAGTTTCACAATCAGTAGCCAGACAAAAAATAAAAGCTAATTACAATTGCAAACCATAATGGGAACATGATTAACTTAACAATCTAAAATAATCACATACAATTTTGGGGGGTCAATCAGAGTGATGTGGTAAGTGGAAGTGCATACATGCACATGTTTTCATCCACCCAGTCAGTATGTCTCTTGGTTGGTGCATTTAATACATTTACATTTAAGGTAATTATCAATACGTATGATCCTATAACCCTCTTCTCAATTGTTTCGGGTTTTTCTGTAGGTCTTTTCCTTCTCTTGGGTTTCCTGCCTAAAGAAGTTCCTTTAGCCTTAGTTTTAAAGCTGGTTTGGTGGTGCTGAATTTTCTTAACTTTTGCTTGTCTGGAAAACTTTTAATTTCTCCATCAAATCTGAAGGAGAGTCTTGCTGGGTAGAGTATTCTTGGTTGTAGGTTCTTACCTTACATCACTTTAAATATGTCACGCCAGTCCCTTCTGGGATGTAGAGTTTCTGTTGAGAAATCAGCTGATAGCCTGATGGGAGTTCCCTTGTATATTATTTGTCATTTTTCCCTTGTTTCTTTTAATATTTTATCTCTGTCTTTAATTTTTGTCAGTTTGATTACTATGTGTCTCGGTGTGTTCCTTCTTGGGTTTATCCTTCCTGGGATTCTGTGCTTCCTGGACTTGGTTGACTATTTCCTTTTCCGTGTTTGGGAAGTTTTCAGCTATTACCTCTTCAAATATTTTCTCAGGTCCTTTCTTTCTCTCTTCTCCTTCTAGGACCCCTATAATGTGAATGTTGGTGCATTTAATGTTGTTCCAGAGGTCTCTTAGTCTGTCTTCATTTCTTTTCATTCTTTTTTTCTGTATTCTGTTCTCTGGCAGTGATTTCTACCATTCTGTCCTCCAGGTCATTTATCCGTTCTTCTGCATCAGTTATTCTGCTATTGATTCTTTCTAGTGTATTATTCATCTCTGTTTGTCTGTTCTTTAGTTCTTCTAGGTCTTTGGTATACATTTCTTGCATCTTCTCAATCTTGGCCTCCATTCTTTTCCCAAGATCCTGGATCATCATATCATTAATCTGAATTCTTTTTCTGGAAAGTTGCCTATCTCCACTTCATTTAGTTGTTTTTCTGGGAATTTATCTTGTCCCTTCATGTGGGACAAAACTTTCTGCTTTTTCATCATGATT
This sequence comes from Bison bison bison, assembly GCF_000754665.1. Taxonomy (NCBI): domain Eukaryota; kingdom Metazoa; phylum Chordata; class Mammalia; order Artiodactyla; family Bovidae; genus Bison; species Bison bison. Next base: position 4,993,070 of record NW_011494852.1, on the reverse strand, counting down.
AACTTTCTATAATTTGGTTTCTGTTTTAGCCACTGTGAGACTGTGCTTCTTCTTGCTTTTTCTGTCTGCTCCCTGATAGATGAGGCTAAGAGGCTTGTGTATGCTTCTTGATGGGAGGGACTTGGATGGAAAAAACTGGTTCTTGCTCTGATGGGCAGGGCCTTACTCAATAAAGCTTTAATCCAATTATTTGCTGATGAGTGGGGTTGGATCCCTCCCTGGTAGTTGTTTGGCCTGAGGCAACTTAGCCCTAGGGTCTGCTGGCTCTATGATAGGGTTAATGGCAAACTCCAAGAGGGTTTATGCCAAGGGGGACCTTCCAGTGCCCCTGTCCCTGTGATGAGCCCCCGCCGACCCACACGTCCACAGGCAGCCCTCCAACATTAGCAGGTAGTTTTGGTTCAGTCTCCTGTATGGTCATTCCTCTGGGTGTGCTCCTCTCCTCTGGGTCTCGGTGCATGTCAAATTTGTTTGTGCCCTCTAAGACAAGTTTCTGTTTCTCTCAGTCCTCTGGAAAGCCTCTGGCTTTCCAGTCAAATCCCTCTGGCCCTCAAGGCCAGATTCCCGAGGGATTCTCAGTCCCTTTGTTGGATCCCCAGGCTGGGAAGCCTGATGTGGGGTTCAGAACCTTCACAATAATGTGAGAACTTCTTTGGTATTATCGTTCTCCAGTCTGTGGGTCACCCAACCAGTAGGTATGGGATTTGATTTTATCATGATTGTGCATCCCCTACTGTCTTGCTGTGGCTTCTTTGTCTTTGGACATGGTATATCTTTCTTTAGTGGGTTCCAGTGTCCTCCTGTCAATGGTAGTTCAACAGCTAATGGCAATTTTGGTGCTCTCACTGGAGGAAATGAGCGCGCATCCTTCTTCACCATCTTGAACCAGACCCATGTCTACTTTTCTTTCACTCAGTTTAATGTCTGAGGTATTAATACATGTTTCAGTATTTATATTAAAATAGCTTATTTACATTGCAGAATAGTATTCAGTTGTATGGAAATATTAGTTGTTTATACATCTCCTATTGATAGGCATTTGACATGTTCCAGTTTGGGGCTGTTATGTTTTTGTTTGTGTTTGGCCATGCTGTGTGGCATATGGATCTTAATTCCCTGACCAGGGATCAAACCTACTCCCCCTGTAGTGGAAGTGTGGAGTCTTAACTACTGGACCACCAAGGTCCCTGGGGCTATTATGAATAAAGCTACTGTGAACATTCTTGTAAAAATATTTTTGTGAACATATGTTTTTATTTCTGCTCGGTAAACACCTATTAGATGGTACTGATCATTTGTAAGGCAGGTTTATATATCACACTGTAGAAACTGCCAGTTTTTAAAAGTTGTCATACCATTTTAAACTTTTACCAGCAATCTGTGAGAATTTTGATTGCTCCCACATTCTCCTCTACATTTTGATGTTATCAATATTTTTCATTTTGGTCATTCTGAAATATCATTCTGTTAAGAATAGTAGTATATCTTAGCAGTTTCAATTTAGATTTCTTTTATGACTAATGATGTTGGCTTTTCCAAGTGCTTTTTATATCTTCAGACATATCTGTTCAGATGTTTTACTCATCTTTTATTGGGTTATGTATTTTTTCCTTGACTAGTAGGAATTCTTTACATATTCTGAATAGAAGTCTTTTATTTGATACAGGTATTGCAAATATTTCCTCTAGAATGTGGCTTGCCTGCTCATTTTAATAGTCTTTCAATAGGAGCAAGTTTTAATTGTAAAGAAGTCCAGTTTATAATTTTTTTCTTTTATTATTATTTCTTTGATCTCTCAAATATTTGCTTCCCCCTAGGTTATGAAGATAATTTCCTGTGTTTTCTTCTAAAAATGTTATGTATATTTTGCTTTTTTAAAATTAGTTCTGTGAACCATCTCATCTTAAGTTTTATTTATGGTATGAAGTAAGGGTTAAGAGTCTGTTTTCTTTCATTTGTTGCATCACTTGTAGAATTAAATTAAATTGCCCTGATGATCTTATCAGAAATTGATTGTATTTGTGTCAGTCCATTTCTAGAGTATTCTTTCCTTTGATAAAATTTACATCCTATTATTAATAGGACTTAATGATTAATTTCATTATTGTAGTTTTATAATTCTTGATGTCAGAATTAGTCCTCTTCTTTTTAAAAAATTGTTTTGGCTATTTGAAGTCATTTTCCTTTTCTTTTTCAATTACATTTTAGAATCAATTTCTTGATTTGTTTAAATAAATATGCTGGGATTTTTATTGGTGAGAACAAACATCTTAGCAATAGTGAGTCTCACAGTCTCTCATAATACTATATCTTAACCTTTTAGTTATCTTCTCTGATTCCTATAAGCAGTGTTTTATTATTTTTACTATCAAGCTCTTACACATATTTTATTAAGTTTATCTCTAAACTTTTAATATTTTTTATGCTATTGTAAATAGTGAGATTTTAAAATTTTCTTTATCCAGGCTTTTGTTAATATGAATAGCCACAACTGACTTTTAGATATTGACTTTGTATACTTGTATTGATGGCATTAAATTTTATTGTTGTTACTGTTGTCCTTTGTTTTGGTATTTGTTTAGATTTTCTACATATAAAGTAGGCCTTCTGGAAATATATTTCACTTCTACATTTGCATACTTTTCTGTTTTCATTTCTTTTTCCTTACGTTGATGTACTGACTATGACCTATAGTCAGTTGAATAGAGGTAGCAAGAGTGAGCATTCTTCGCAGTTCACTAAATTTAGAAAGGAGACATTTAATATTTCATTCTTAAGCTTAATATTAACTTAAGATTTTTCATGAGTGCTCTTTGTTAGATTCTTGGAGTTCTTTTCCTAGTTTTTGGACAATTTTAATTATGAATGGATGTTGATCTTAATAAATGCTTTTTCAGCTTCTGTTGATTTATTTCTTTTTTAATCTGTTACTGTATATAATTATATTGATTAATTTGAATTTAAAACCAACCTTAGGCTCCTGGGATGAACCCCAGTTGGACAAGATGCTCTATTCATCTTATAGATTGCTGAAATTGGTTTGCTAGTATTTTAGAAAGCTTTAGTGCATGATTTTACCAAGGACAGTGGTTTATAGTTTTATTGTAATGTCATTGAAAAGTTGTTGTATCCAGAAATGTGTCAGCCATATCAAACTGGGGGTGTTTCATCTTTATCTATTTTCTTATGGAACTTTTGTAAGCTTGGCATTGTTGCTTCCTTAATGTCTGAGGAACCATTTGGGCCTGCATTTTTATAATTCAAGACTTCTGCTTCTAGTCCTGAGGAAGTAACAGAGTCTAGAATTATACTCCTACAGGAAAAAACTAGAAAACTGAAAAAAACTACTAAACGACAGGCACCACAGGCCTGGATTCCTGAGAGAAGGGAAATAATGAGATGCACCCTACCTCATTCCAGGCTTTGACATGACAGTAACATCCAGACTATAGTGCAGAGAGAGGAATCCAAAAAGAACCTGGCAATTTTACTGATGTAAGGGACCAACACTGGCATTCAAGGAAATTGAGGTGGCTAGAATTTGCAGGACACATTTTCCAAAAAGAGAGAGCTATGCAGAGAAAGAGTTCCCCAAATGTGGAGAAGGTTCCTCTTAAGTCTTTGGCTAAAAATAAGTCTGCATGTATGTAGGTGAAACCCCATGAAAGTAGGCAAAGACATGTTCTAAGAAAAATACAGTTACCACAGTGTTGTGAGACAAACAATTCTCATAGCCTTTCGCACCAGAAATCATTTTATTTCCCTTCAGCCAGAGTGGAGAGAACATGTTAATATGTAGGACATTAGGTAGACCCTAGAAAGGTCAGACCTAACAAATGTGGCTTGATTAGCCATAGATTAGAGACTGCAAGATTTGTCATAAAAGAGCTTAAATAAAAGCATCAAGAGGATTAGGACTTCCCTGGTGGCTCAGTGGTAAAGAGTCCACCTGCTAATTCAAGAGACATAGGTTGGATTCCTGATCCAGGAACATCCCACATGCCACAGAGCAACTAGGCCTGAGCGCCACAACTATTGAGCCTGTGCTCTAGAGCCGGGATCTGCAACTGCTGTAGCTCTCATGCCCTAGAGCCTATGTTCTGCAGCAACAGAAGCTTCCACAATGAAAAGCCCACATACCTCATCTAGAGAGTAACCCCTGCTTACTGCAACTAGAGAAGAGCCCATGCAGCAATGAAGACCTAGCACAGCCAAAAATAAATAAATGAAAGTATATATATTTTTAAAAAGCATCAAAAGGATTAAACTAGTCCAAAAATAACTTGTTTGTCTGTTGGTTCCTCCAAGGAGATGCTGAGATGGAGTTGGGAGTGGAATGGATTTCTTAGAGGTGACATCCATGAAAGATAAAAGGGAGAAGTAAGAAACAGAAAGTCATTAGACCATGGTATAGACATGTGGAAAGAAAGGGGACTGAGCAGTGAGAGCCTCAGACCATTATGCAGATCTGAAAAAGGCTCAATTAATTTAAGTCCTCTGAAGCAACGACTGTTCATCAGAGGAGTCCTCGTGGACAGAAATGGCCACTCTCTAGTACCTGCTCAGTATTTATCATTGGGTACAGATTCTCTAGGGACACCCTGGCTTGGTTCAGAACCTAAAGAGCATCCTAAAGGTGCTAACAGTTCTTGCACATGAATGGTAAGTTCGTTTTGAAGGGATGTCCTAGTGGTGTAACTATGGATGCCAAAGAATGCCAAAAAAAAAAAAAAAAAAACACCAGTATTATAAAAGTAAAACCATATCTTAAATTCAACAAGATTAAATTGATAAACTCTGATGACCAATCAAAAATTATTAAACATATGAAGAAGCAAGAAAATATGACCCATAAACAAAAAAATCATTCAATAGGGAAAAACTTAACTAATACAAACAGACCTAAAAATGGTAGAAGTAATAGAATTTGCAGACAAGGATATTAAAACACCATTAATGACTTGAGTATAATTAAGAATGTAAAGCAAGAATGAATATAATGAGGCAAGATAGCAAAGACTGAAATAAAATCAAATGAAACTTCTAAAGATGACTATTTTGTATCTGAAGTGAATAAGAAGACCCAACTGTGTCCTATATATTAAATTATAAAGACACAGGTAGGGGAAACAAAAAAAGATGAAAAAATATAAACTTTACTGTTTTGTGATTGCCCTGTGTGGGGATGATTATCCCCAAGAAAAAGAAATGCAAAAAGGCAAAATGGTTGTCTGAGGAGACCTTACAAATAGCTGAGAAATAAGAGAAGCTAAAAGCAAAGGAGAAAAGGAAAGATATAACCATCTTAGTGCAGAGTTCCAAAGAATACCAAGGAAAGATATGAAAGCCCTCTTCAGTGATAAATGCAAAGATATAGAGGAAAACAATACAATGGGAAAGACTAGAGATCTCTTCAAGGAAATCAGAGATACCAAGGGAACATTTCATGCAAAGATGGGCACAATAAAGGACAGAAATGGTATGGACCTAACAGAAGCAGAAGATATTAAGAAGAGGTGGCAGGAATACACAGAAGAACTATACAAAAAAGGTCTTAATACCCCAGATAACCATGATGATGTGATCACTCACCTAGAGCCAGACATCCTGGAATGAGAAGTCAAGTGGGCCTTAGGAAGCATCACTATGAACAAAGCTAGTGGAGATGATGGAATTCCAGTTGAGCTATTTCAAATCCTAAAAGATGATGCTGTAAAAGTGCTGCACTCAATATGCCAGCAAATATGGAAATCTCAGCAGTGGCCACAGGACTGGAAAAGGTCAGTTTTCATTCCAATCCCAAAGAAAGGCAATGCCAAAGAATGTTCAAACTACCACATAATTGTACTCATCTCACATGCTAGCAAAATACTGCTCAAAATTCTCCATCTAGGCTTCAACAATAGGTGAACCGAGAACTTCCAGATGTTCAATCTGGATTTAGAAAAGGCAGAGGAACCAGAGATCAAATTGTCAACATCTGCTGGATCATAGAAAAAGCAAGAGAATTCCAGAAAAACATTTACTTCTGCTTTATTGACTACTAAGGCCTTTGACTGTGTGGATCACAACAGACGGTGGAAAATTCTTCAAGAGATGGGAATACCAGACCACCTGACCTGCCTCCTGAGAAATCTGTATGCTGGTCAAGAAGCAACTGTTAGAACCAGACATGGAAAAACAGACAGGTTCCAATATTGGAAAGGAGTACATCAAGGCTGTATATTGTTACCTTGTGTATTTAACTTATATACAGAGTACATCATGTGAGGGCTTCTCTTGTGGTTCAGCTGGTAAGAATCCACCTGCAATGCGGGAGACCTGGGTTTGATCCCTGGGTTGTGAAGATCCCCTGGAGAAGGGAAAGACTACCCACTCCAGTATTCTGGCCTGGAGAATTCCATGGACTGTATATGTATAGTCCATGGGGTCACAAAGAGTTGGACATGACTGAGCGACTTTCACTTTCATATCATGGGAAATGCTGGGCTGGATGAAGCACAAGCTGGAATCAAGATTTCTGGGAGACATATCAATAACCTCAGATATGCAGATGACACCACCATTATGGCAGAAAGCAGAGAAGAACTAAAGTGCCTGTTGATGAAGGTGAAAGAGGAAAGTGAAAAAACTGGCTTAAAACTCAACATTCAAAAAACTAAGATCATGGCATCCAGTCCTATCAGTTTATGACAAATAGACAGGGAAACAATGGAAACAGTGACAGACTTTATTTTCTTGGACTTCAAAATCACTACAGATGGTGACTGCATCCATGAAATTAAAAGACACTTGCTCCTTGGAAGAAAAGCTATGACCAACTTAGCATATTAAAAAGCAGAGACATTATTTTGCTGGTAAATGTCCGTCTAGTCAAAGCTATGATTTTTCCAGTAGTCATGTATGGGTGTGAGTTGGACCATAAAAAAAGTGGAATGCCGAAGAATTGATGCTTTTGAACTGTGGTGTTGGAGAAGACTCTTGAGAGTCCCTTGGACACAAAGGAGATTAAATCAGTCAATCCTAAAGGAAATCAGTCCTGAATATTCATTGGAAGGACTGATGCTGAAGCTGAAGCTCCAATACTTTAGCCACCTGATGTGAAGAACTGACTCCTTAGAAAAGATCCTGATGCTGTGAAAGATTGAAGGCAGGAGGAGAAGGGGATGACAGAGGATGAGATGGTTGGATGGCATCACTGACTTGATGGAAATGGGTTTGAGCAAGCTCTGGGAGTTGGTGATGGACAGGGAAGCCTGGCGTGCTGCAGTCCATGGGATCACAAAGAGTTGGACACTACTGAGCACTGACTGTGTGGGGATGAAATCACCTCCCCCCACCCACCCACTCAAAATATGTGACAGATGTCAGGACTGAAATCTCACATAATGAGGCTTTCTAGGGAGAACAGGGAGGATTCCCAAGCTGGTCCTAAAATGGCTTGAGAGAGCAAGGAAGGATGTCTGTCTTTGGTGTTTACTATATTACGGAGGTGGTCAGGTCGGGCTTCTACACATGGTCTAGAGCTTACATGGTTTAAACTTCTTGCCAGCACCAATAGAAAGCATGCAAGCTCCCTTATTGGCTTGCCCAGGTGTGGGGCAAGAGGGGACAAAAATGGAGTGGGTCTAGGAATTTGTCAGTCATAAGATATCAAAAATAGAATGACTCTGTTACCCATGCAAACACTAAGAAGAAAATGGGAGTAGCTATAGATCAAAGTAGATTTCAGAACATGGAATATTACAGTGATAAAGCGGAACACTTCATCAGAAATCATAACAATTCTAACAGCTTCAAAATCCTTCAGTTTTTCTCAGCTTTTTATCATTTTCACTACCTACGTCATTTTAGAGATTTTCTTTCTAATTGTCCCCTCTATGAAATTTTAATAGTCTATGTTCTGATCACAGTAGGATTTATCTAGAAATCAAAAAGCATTTCCCCAAATATTTGGAAATTAATTACATTTCCAAATAACCCATGAATCAAGGAGGAAATCCTGAGGTAAAATTAGAAGGTATTCTGAACTGAATGATAATTAAAACAGCATATCAAAATCTGTGAGATGCAATTATAGCAGCATTAAAAGTTTGTTATCGCTTTAAATCAGGGCCTCCTTAAACAGGGGGTTAAATTGTCACCTGAAGTAACTAGAAAAAGAAAAGTAATTTAAACTCAAAAGTTAGAGGAAAAAACTGACTAAAGCAAAAATCAATGAGATACATAACAGAAGAATAGAGGAAATGAGTGAAGCCAAATGCTGCTGCATTAAATTAATAAAATTAATAAACCATACATTTTATTTTCTTGGGCTCCAAAATCAGTGCAGATGGTGACTGCAGCTATGAAAATAAAAGATGCTCACTCCATGAAAGAAAATCTATGATAAAAGCTAGACAGTGTATTAAAAAGCAGAGATATCACTTTGCCGACAGAGGTCCATATGGTCATAGCTGTGGCTTTTATAGTAGTCACCTATGGATGTGAGAGTTTGACTATAAAAAAGGCTGAGCACCAAAGAATCCATGCTTCTGAACTGTGGTGCTGCAGAAGACTCTTGGGAGTACCTTGGATAGCAAGGAGATCAAACCAGTCAATCCTCAAGGGAATCAACCCTGAATGTTCACTGGAAGGACTTAGGCTAAAGCTGAAGCTCCAATTCTTTAGCCACCTGAGGCAAAGAGCTAACTCATTGGAAAAGATGCTGGGAAAGATTGAGGGCATGAGGAGAAGGGGGTGACAGAGGATGAGATGGTTGGATGGCATCACCAACTCAATGGACATGATTTTGAGCAAACTCAGGAAATAGTGATGGACAGGGAATCTTGGCATGCTGCAGTCCATGGGGATGCAAAGAGTTGGACACGACTTAGCACCTGAACAACAACAACAACAGTGTAAAAATTAGAAGACAATATCAAAAGTTAAAGGAGCTACAACACTACAGTTCCCACAGACACTAAAAGAACAATTAGGGTATTCCCTAATAATTTTATACCAACCAATGGAGTAGGGGAGAGCACTTCCCAACTTACTTTATAAGACCAGCATTATTTACAATCAAAGGCACTATAAGTATAGAAAACTACACACCAACATCCTTTGTGAAGTGAGAGATAAAAATCCTTAATATAGGGATTTTTATAATACAATAATTTATATAATGTTAATATATTATAAAGCTTAATATATTAATATAAAGCTGAATCTAGCAATATTTTAAAAGGATGACATCTCATGACCAAAAGGAGTTTGTCCAAGGAAAGTAAAGTTGATTTGGTATTCAAAAATCAAGCTATATAATTCACCATGTAAAGATAGAAAGAGGTTAAAAAAAGAAAACCACATAATTATCTCATTAAATGCAGAAAAATAATAAAATTCAATTTCTGTTTATTATAAATCTTTTTTAGCAATCTAAGGAAATTTACTCAACTTCATAAAGAATATCTTTGAAAAACTTATGGCTGCCATCACATTCAATAGTGAAAGATTGAATGCTTGTCCTCTAATAATAGCAAAATCAAAGAAAGGATGTCCATCATCACAAATTCTGTTAGACATTATATGGGACACAAGTCAGTACAATAAGACAAGAAAAAGAAGCTAAAGTCTACAGATCAGAAAGGGAACTGTCTTCATTTGTAAGTGACATGTTTGTGTACATAGTAAATCCTAATGAATCTAAAAGAAAAGAACTGTTAGAACTAGTAAGTGAATTTAGCAAGTTGGTCATATTTTAGACCAAATTTGGGAAAATTTTGGTCTGAACTTATACAGTTTTTTTCCTGCTATATTCTCAATTATATTTTAAATCATTTCATCCTACCCTCTAATTCACTAAGGATTTAAAAAATTCTTTCAGTTTGAGTAATTTCTATTAGTCTGACTTCCAGTTTACTGATTCTTTATTCCCTTATATTTGTTATTAAACCCATCCAGTGAATCTTACATTTCAGATATTGTTTTTTTTCCATTTGCATTTCCTTATCTCTCCTGAATATTATATCTCTTCTCCCATATTTTCATCTTTTCTTATAGATTTGTAAACATATTTAGCTATTTTAAATAGCTAAATTATTTAGCTATTTTAAATTTCTTCTAATTTCAACAATAGGGTCTGACTGGCTGTTATTCTCTATTTTCCTGTTTCTTCTCAGGAAAACTTTAGGTAACATGTTGTGAAGATGTTGGGTCCTTTTTCTTCTTCTGAGAATTGATGACTTTTAATCTTATCAGTTCAGTTCAATTGCTCAGTCGTGTCCAACTCTTTGCGAACCCATGGACCGTAGCACGCCAGGCTTCCCTGTCCATCACCAACTGCCAGAGCTTGCTCAAACTCATGTCCCTTGAGTTGGTGATGCCATCCAAACATCTCATCCTCTGTCGTCCCCTTCTCCTGCCTTGAATCTTTCCCAGCATCAGGGTCTTTTCTAAGGTGTCAGTTCTTCACATCAGGTGGCCAAAGTATTGGAACTTCAGCATCAGTCCTTCCAATGAATATTCAGGACCTTTACGATTGACTGCTTTGATCTCCTTGGTGTCCAAGGGACTCTCAAGAGTCTTCTCCAACACCACAGTTCAAAAGCATCAATTCTTTGGCACTCTGCTTTCTTTATGGTCCAACTCTCACATCTATACATGACTCCTGGGAAAACCATAGCTTTGATTAGACAGGCCTTTATCAGCAAAGTAATGTCTCTGCTTTTTAATATGCTGTTTAAATTGGTCATAGCTTTTCTTCTAAGGAGCAAGCATATTTTAATTTCATGGCTGCAGTCAACGTAAGCAGTGATTTTGGAGCCCAAGAAAATAAAGTCTGTCACTGTTTCCATTGTTTCCCTATCTATTTGCCATGAAGAGGGGACCAGATGCCATGATCATAGTTTTCTGAATGTTGAGTTTTAAGCCAACTTTTTCACTCCTCTTTCACTTTCATCAAGAGGTTCTTTAGTTCTTCTTTGCTTCCTGCCATAAGGGTGGTGTCATCTGCATATCTGAGGTTATTGATATTTCTCCCGGCAATCTTGATTCCAGCTTGTGCTTCATCCAGTCCTACATTCACATAATGTATTCTGCATATAAGTTAAATAAGCAAGGTAACAGTATACAGTCTTGATGTACTCCTTTCCCAATTTGGAAGCAGTCCATTGTTCCATGTCTGTTTCTAACTGTTGCTTCGTGACCTGCATACAGATTTCTCAATAGGCAGGTTAGTGGTCTGGCATTACCGTCTCTTTAAGAATTTTCCCATCCACACAGTCAAAGGCTTTAGCATAGTCAAGGAAGCAGATGTTTTTCTGGAATTCACTTGCTTTTTCTGTGAACCAACTTATGTTGACAATTTTACCTCTGGTTCCTCTGCCTTTTCTAAATCCAGATTGAACATCTGGAGGCTCTTGGTTCATGTACTGTTGAAGCCTCACTTGGAGAATTTTGAGCATTACTTTGCTAGTGTGTGAGATAAGTGCAGTTGTGTGGTAGTTTGAAAATTCTTTGGCATTGCCTTTCTTTGGGATTGGAATGAAATCTGGTCTTTTCCAGTCCTGTGGCCGCTGCTGAGATTTCCAAATTTGCTGGCATATTAAGTGCAGCACTTCACAGCCTCATCTTTTAGGATTTGAAATAGCTTAGCTGGAATTCCATCACTTCCACTAACTTTGTTCATAGTGATGCTTCCTGAGACCCACTTGATTTTGCATTCCAGGTAGTCTGGCTCTAGGTGAGTGATCACACCATTGTGGTTATCTGGGTCATGAAGATCTTTTTTGTATAGTTCTTCTGTGTATTCTTGCCACCTCTTCTTAATATCCTCTGCTTTTTTTAGGTCCATACCATTTCTGTCCTTGACTGTGCCTTCATCTTTGCATGAAATGTTCCCTTGGTATCTCTAGTTAAGTTACTGGAGGCTCACATGAATTATTTTGTTAGGTTGCTTTTAAGTTGTTTGAAAAGTGAAAGTTACTCAGTCATGTTGGACTCTTTGTGCCCCCATGGACTATACAGTCCATGGAATTCTCCAGGCCAGAATACTGGAGTGGGTAGCCATTGCTTTCTCCAGGGGATCTTCCCAGCCCAGGGATCAAACCCAGGTCTTCCCCATTATAAAGTGAAAGTGAAGTCACTCAGTCCTGTCCGACTCGTTGCGACCCCATGGACTGTAGCCCACCAGGCTCCTCCATCCATGGAATTTTCTAGGCAAGAGTACTGGAGTGGGTTGCCATTTCCTTCCCCATTATAGGCCGGTTCTTTATCAGCTGAGCCACCAGGGAAGCCTTTAAGTGTTTAGGTTATGTTTATTTCCATTTCAGTTTTGCCTTTAGTTTTATGTTATTGCTCTAAGTCCTCGGATGCAGCCTTTATTCCTAATACATGGCCATTATGGGATTTCAATAGAAAAACTGAAGGTTTTTATCAGATTCTTCTAACCTGGCACAGGACTGGAATTATTAATAAAAACTATTTTTGTAGAGTTGAGTTAACTGCTGAAATCTTTGCTTAATTCTTAGAGTGTTCCAGCTATCTTTTCCCTTTATGCTCCTTTCAGACCCTGTGGAAATGAAGTTAACCAAGGTTTTGTGGAGGGGTTTATGCTAATGTTGGGGCTTTCCTTCTATACTTTCTTCTTTCTTGGATTCTGTCCTCAGTTTACAGCCACTCTGGTACTCCTGAACTCTGATGTCCGATTTTTCTGCACATGATGACTCCTACTTTCTATTTCTACTTGAGATCTGTCCCCTGTGTGCTGCATGAACTGCCAAAATACACAGTGGAAGACCTGGATAAATGTAGATCTTAATGCAATAGGATTTCTTTCTTTCAAAGTTTGTATCCATTCCAGTTTCTGCCTGCTTTTGATCATTCTTTAGTGCCTTCAAGGAAGTTACTCTTTTATAATTGGTCCATAGTTATCACTGTTATCAGTTGGAAGGTCCTTTTGATATAGACTTCTTTGCTGTTACCAGAATCTGAATGTTTAAATCAGCAGTTCTCAAACTTTTTAGTCTTAGAACTTATTTATACTCTTAAGAATTAAAAACTTTGTGCATGTTTGTATACCCAATTCAAAATTAAAACAAAATTTTAAAATATTCATTTATTTCATTTTAAAAGAACAATATAAAAATAATAAACTAATATTGACATAAAAATCATATTTTTTTATCAAAAAAAAAAAAACTTTTCCAAAAGAAAAAAATGAGCAAAGGGGCATTGTTAGATGATTGAAGTTTGTTTAATATCTTACTGAGCAGAAGATAGCTGATTTTCACATCTGATTCTACATTTAGTCTGTTGCAGTATGTTATTTTAATTGAAATATGTGGAGAAAATCTTCCTTCATGCATTTATGTCATTTGACAGAGAAATTTTCAAAAGCTTTTTAGATTGTCATGGATATATTAAATTAATACTACACCCAAGCTTAATTGGTAGTTCCTAAACAGTACCATTTAACAACTGGTTATTTCTAAACAGTTAGTTGCAATATAAAATCTGAAATTATAACAATGAACTTTGGTGTAGACTGCCGTCTGTGGGGTCACACAGAGTCGGACACGACTGAAGTGACTTAGCAATAGCAATAGCAATTACATGAAATCCAGTGGTCTATTTAAATATTTTCCCCATGCATTGTTTTGAAATACTATATATTGGTCATTTGAAAAGTAACGGTTCAGTAGTATATACAGGTCTGCCAAATTTTTACATGTTTCCATATACCATATTTTTAAAAAACCCCAAACCCACATGTGTTAGTATTACCAGCAATTTCATTATAAAAGTCTTTTAAGTACTGGGAAATTGACAAGCATACCGTAGGAAGTACAAGCTTTCCTACATAATGACTTATACTTAAAAGCTTAAACTTTATTATAAGTAACAAGTATTGGCAGATGTTTTCTTTGAATTGTTCAAGAAAATGTCTACCAGATACCCACAACTGAATAATAGTCAGTGTTTTTTCAAATAAAACTGCTGTTCCACAAATTGTAGATATTCAGTTCTCAACTCAAATAATTATACCAGCACTTTTCCTCACAAAATATGATTGGCCCTTGAACAATACACATTTGAACTGTGCAGATCCACTTATATGCAACTTTTCTCAACAGCAAATACTATACAACTACAGGGTCCACAGTTGGTGAATCCACAGATGTGGAACTGTGGGTTTGGAGGAACTAAGGACCAACTATAAGTTATAGGCAGATTTTTGACCAGGCAGAGGGTTGGTACCCTTAACTCACATAGAACATTGAAAATATATGTTCTCAAGGGTGGAGATCTTATAAATTAATAAAACTAGTGAAGCTTTTTTTTTCCTTGTGTGTGGTAGTTAGAAATGCAGTGTTTCCTATTGTAGATTGGTGCCAGTGCTTTGATATACGTTAATGTGCCAGCATTTTACCCACTGTATCAATCATTTTAAAATTTTCTATATTTTATGATGTTTTGACATCTTTAGGGAGCCTACTAGCTAAGGAGAGATTTTCCTCCCAGAGCTAGCCAATTCCTAGAGATAGTAAACAAACAACTTGTTGGTAAGCCAACTTTTCATATACAAATCAACCAGTTGCAATTCCATATCCTCAACTACTTCCTTTATCTAACTCCCAGACACAAAGCCAATATTTTCCCTGCCCTGAGTCACCAGGACCAGTTATCAGACAACTGGAGATCACCCCTATATCCCATGACATGCTAACACTATTCAAACTAACTGACCCTAAGCTGTTTGCCCTGCCTTGCCTTTCCATGGAAGTAAGCCCCAGTAAAGGCTCTGGTATAGACTTTCCCCTTGCTTCTTTCTGCTTCCTGACCAAACCTGGTGCTTCCCATGTGGTCCTGCATGGCATGGCATAGGTCCTCCTCTCAGGAATGGTAATAGGAAATTTTCTTTTAACAACATTAGCATCTCTGTGTCATCGCTCCATCACCTCTATAAATTAAAATTCCATGAGACACCCACTATTGCTTTTGTCATTAGTGTAAATAAGAACATAGTTTAAAATACTATTATTTTTGTTAATCATGAAGTGTTCTTATATTATTACTTTTTTGCCACACTGTGCAGCATGCTGGATCTTAATTCCCCAACCAGGGAAATTGCACTCATTTCCCCTGCATTAGGAGCACAGAGTCTTAACCACTGGACCACCAGGGAAGTCTCAGTGAAATGTTATTATTAACAAAAATAGTTTTGACTTTGTAGACCTCCCATAAGAATCTCTTGGAAACTGTTGGTGTAGGCCTTTCTTGTTTTTTGTCTCTTTCTTTAACATTTCAGCTCTTTATCTTTCTTCTTTTATTATAGTCTTCTATTTATAGGCATTCATAAATCTAAAATATAAAAGGGTAATCATTGCTAATATTTATCTTCCTCTTAGTCTTCCTTTTCTTTCCTTCCTTTCCCCTTCTACTTGTTTCCTGCACTTAGTCTCACATCCCATTCTTACTGTGAGACCTACTATCAGATTTCAAAATCCATATGCCTCGGACTAAAGTGATAATTTCAGTATCACTTCATTTCAATACATTTCTTCCCAATAAATCTCCATGTTTCATAACATAGTGCTCAGATGCCTGATATGTACCCACCTTGACTGGGGTGAAAAATGTATCCTGTGTCCCTGAGTGCCTTTTTCATCTTGCTCACTTTTCTTCCCTCTGAAAAAATAAATATTTGTTGAATAAATGGGTTTTATTTCAGTAGGCTCTCATCCGTATCCTTAAAGGATCTTTTTTCATCCTCAGTTCTTATCTTTATAACAGCCACATAAGCTATAATAATGTGATCCATTCTCAAGTTGTGATATCCTTGTTTTATGTGAATGGCTTTCAAATAGCCATTTTCAGCACATTTCTCCCACTTGGACTGTACTGGTATATTTTAATCTGCCTACAGCAATACAGTGATCACATGTCTCATCCTTTCAGTTATTGATATTTTAGAAATAATATATAGTCATTAACTTCATCTTATCTTTGTTTCTATATCCTTTTATTACTGTAGTTAGCTTCTTATATCAGGTTGATTTCATCATCTCTGCTATATTTTAAAAATTAGCTTTCAACAATTTGTGTTTATTTCACTCCATGAAAATATCTTTACATCCTATCATATTCTCATTTGCCACTGACATCTTCCAAAGTAAAAACCATGTTATTTCAGGTGTGGACTGCTGTAGTTACTATTTGGATTTGCTGTGATTTTTTTTCTAGTTCTTTCAGTTTTCTTTCAGTCAATATGCAAAAAAAGATATCCCCTTATTATATGAAATTTAAATCCCTTTTTTTTAAAGGGGTGACAATAATATCCCATCTGTTCATTCCACATGTATTTCCTTTTTTGACTGAGAACTCCTGCTTATCTCTGTTCTTGTCTCCCAAATGTACACCTG
Organism: Bison bison bison; assembly: GCF_000754665.1. Lineage (NCBI taxonomy): Eukaryota > Metazoa > Chordata > Mammalia > Artiodactyla > Bovidae > Bison > Bison bison. The sequence goes on along the minus strand of NW_011494852.1, from coordinate 4,976,664 downwards.
GACCTTTCATTATGTGACAGCTGCTGTATACTTATAGCAATACTTGGAAAGTCAACCAACTACAAAATAAGAGAGTAAAACAGTACACACAAAGGCATCCTTATTTCTGATACCAACTGTAAATTTAGGAATCCCAAGATTTGGGTCAATAGTTTGCTATAAGGACTTACAAAACTTACTGAAAGCTGTAGTACTCACAGTTATGGTTTGTAAGAGAAAAATGCAAATTAAAATTAGCCAAGGGGAGGAGTGCATAGAGCAGAGTCCAGGAAAGTACCAAACACAGAGCTTCTAGTTGTCTTCTCTCTGTGGAATCAGGGACAGCGTTACTTCCCTGTGACAGTTCTTATAGAATATTGCCAGCCAGGGAAGCTTCACGCAAGCCTAGAGTCCAGAGTTGGTTATATCAGGGCCTCCGTCACATAGGATGCCTGACTGCCCATGTGGCTGATCTAAGTTTCCATCCCTGTAAGAGATTGAACTAATATTCTGTGGCCCAAACCCCTACTTAAATCACATTGTTGGTGTGACTCAAAGAACTCCCCCAACCTAAATCACATTTTTACTTTCTAGCTGGCCAAAGGTTCCCAGGCAAATAAATACTCCTCTAAGACATGACATTCCAAGGATTTAGAGATTACCTCCCAGAAGACGAAGGCAAATGTCAAGACTTCTCTTTGAATAAGAATTATATTCTTTCCCACACAATACTACATATCCTTGAGTTAAAAGATCAAATTTTACTTCCACGTGAAATGTTCCTTGCTGACTCCAGAGCATGTCAGCTCCTGTTTTTCTACATTCACGTTATACTTAGTGTCTGTAACACACAAACAGAACCATCCCCTGATATGATCTAGTAATTTGGTACCTGATTCAACATTGTTTTATCTGAGGCCTCTTTTCCATCTGATTAACAATTCCCTCAAAATAAGGTCCTCTCTTTTACTTTTCCTTACTGTAGCTTGTAAGAGAGGCTAGACATTCAGTAGTTACCTGATTGATGGCCTATGATAGTATGCAAGGAAATTATCTTTTTCATCCATTCAGAAATCATTTAAACGGTAAGTTCTTTCTATATATACATGCCAAGATGGTCATATCCCTTCACCACTCTTAAGTGTGTTAATGTATACTCAGAAGATTTCAAAGAAGATAGTTAATAAAATATTGACTTCAAAGAACATAAGTTTTAGTTGGGAAGGCATTATTATCAAATTGAGCATTTTACATATAGTATTAAAATAGCAACAAATCTTGTTGAAAGATTATTTGAAATGGATGGTTCAGACTATAAAATTATATACTAATTTCAGAGAAATTAGACATTGAAGAGTAGAGAGAATATGTGAAGGCTTTTGGGATAAATTGGATAGTAGAATGTCCCTGGAGGAGGTTGAAGTTGTCAGGAAGGCAGTATAATTCCGATTACTAATACAGATTAGTTTTGTGTGTCCTAGAACTACACATAAATGAAATATGTACTCTTTTGCATGAAGCTTTATATCTAAAAAATGTTTGATATTCATCTCTTTTGTTTCCGTCATTATGTTTCCGTTGGTTTTTTCCTTTTTATTGCTGAATAGTATTCCATTATATACATTTCATTGTAATATTCTGTTTTATAAATACATGATCCTACCACCCATATCTGGTGGAGCAATTTTAAAGATAGATACGGTATCACTTGTTTACATTTTCATGACTAGTTTGATGAGATAAAAAGGCTATTGTAAATAAGATGCATGTCATAAGTAAGATGAATCCATATTTAAAATTGCCGCATCAGATATGGGTGGTAGTAAGGTAAAATAGTAAGATATAGCCAAGAAGTTTTAAGAAAAATAATAGGTCCAACAGTGCCATACACATATATTCAAGAATTCAGTCTTTCACAGCTCCAGTAGGGAATAGCAGAGTCCCAGAGGGTGCTCGTGGTAAAGAACCTGCCTGCCAATACAGAAGACGTAAGAGATGTGGGTTCAGTCTCTGGGTCAGGAAGATCCCCAGGAGAAGGGCACAGCACCCCATTCCAGTATCCTTGCCTGGAGAATTCCATGGACAGAGAAGCCTGGCAGGCTGTGCTCCATAGGGTCACAAAGAGCTGAACACAATTGGAGCAACTTAGCACATATGCACTGCATTGGGAGGAAAACTTGAACTCATCCTTCCCTAAAGCTGAAAAAATAATTTAGCAAATTGAAAAAAGGAAAAGTTATAATTGATGGTCAAGAGAATTTAGTTATTGATCATCTCTGGAAGAATAAATTGATGGTAGCAGCAATCAGAATACAACAGCGATTATATTCATGTTTTCCTCTGGTTTATTTTATAATTCCTAAGGGAATTATGTTTCTCCAATACCCCTTTCAAGGATAACAATTACAGTTATGTGGAGAGTTAGGGTCAAGACTATAGACTAGTGTGTCTGTTAGCCCTAGGAAATGAGTGACTGAAAAAGTTCATTTGCCATGGATGGGCTCAATACAAGTGAGGAAGAAACAAATGGAAGTATTTTATAACACTTATTTAGTCATTAGGGAATAAATATATAGTTTTTCATCATCACCTGAACATTTTCACTACTTACTGTTAGTACCCTTGATAGGCTAACTCCATTATCTCTGAATCTTCCTGTTCCAAGAACAGTCCTGCTTTCACTATCCTTTGTCTTCTGCTTACTTGCCCTTTTGTTTATCATACCTGCTCAGTGTAGCTTATATTTACAACATCCCCAAGATATGTGTTGTTTGCTTATGGTAGTTTTTCCTCATTTTAACAGTGTAGCAGGGTTTGTGTTTGTTACATACATTTGCCCTCCCAGAGGTAATTTATTTTGGCCTTTCTGTAGACTAAAGTAGTGTGATAGACAGGCGCACCATGGATTGTTTGTATTATTTATCTTATCCATAATGTTTACATGGAGGCTTACTATTGTTAATTGTATTTTTTCTAGAAGAAGATTGGAAAGCTGAAGATGTTTTAGTGAAATTCAAAGAATACCAAGACAGGCATTCTAGGTCAATTATATCCATCAACCACAAAAGACTAATAAAAGAGAGAAGTAACATTTGGGGGAAAACATTTACTATCGACAAGAACCATATTATTTCAAAAACAACACTACGTGAATATAAACCTGATGGAAAATTTTTTAAAAATATTTCAGAATTAGTCATTAGAAATATAAGTCCTGTAAGAGAGAAGTTTGGTGAGAGTAATGGATGGGAGAAATCACTCCTTAACACTAAACATGAGAAAATTCATGCAGCAGTGAATCTCTGTAAACAAACAGAAAGGAGTCTGAGTGGTAAACAAGAGCTTATTCAACATCGGAAGGTTCAAACTCCACAGCAATCATTTGAACATAATGAATGTGAAAAACCCTTCCTTATGAAAGGAATGTTATTTACGCATACCAGAGCTCACAGAGGAGAAAAACCCTGTGAATACAATAAAGATGGCACAGCCTTCATTGAAAAGTCAAATCTCAATGTCCACCAACAAAATATTATGGAGAAGAAGCCCCACTCATACAGCAAATATGGGAAATTCCTCTGTAGGAAGTCCATTTTTATCATGCATCAGAGATCTCAAACAGAAGAGAAACCCTTTCATTGTCCTTACTGTGGGAATAACTTTAGAAGGAAGTCGTACCTCATTGAACATCAACGAATTCACACAGGTGAGAAACCTTATGTTTGCAGTCAATGTGGAAAAGCCTTCCGTCAAAAGACAGCCCTTACTCTTCATGAGAAAACACACTTAGAGGGGAAACCCTACGTTTGTATGGATTGTGGGAAGTCCTTCCGCCAGAAGGCAACCCTTACTAGACATCACAAAACACATACAGGGGAGAAGGCCTATGAATGTACTCAGTGTGGAAGTGCTTTTAGAAAGAAGTCATACCTCATTGATCATCAGAGAACACACACAGGGGAGAAACCATATCAATGTAATGAATGTGGGAAGGCATTTATCCAGAAGACAACCCTCACTGTACATCAGAGGACTCACACAGGAGAGAAACCCTATATTTGCAATGAATGTGGGAAGTCCTTCTGCCAAAAGACAACTCTCACTCTCCATCAAAGAATTCACACAGGGGAGAAACCATATATTTGTAATGAATGTGGGAAGTCCTTCCGCCAGAAGGCAATCCTCACTGTTCATCAGAGAATACATACAGGAGAGAAATCCAATGGATGTCCTCAGTGTGGGAAAGCCTTTAGTAGGAAATCTAACCTCATTCGCCACCAGAAAACTCACACGGGAGAGAAACCATATGAATGTAAAGAATGTGGGAAGTTCTTCAGTTGTAAGTCAAACCTCATTGTCCATCAGAAAACTCACAAGATAGAAACTGTGAGAATTCACTAGAACGTGACTTTTCTGGTGAAAATTTTTAAAGTCATAGTAAACCCTGTACATGAGGTTGCTTGTAAGTGTGATAATATTAAACAGTTTAAAGTACTGTAGCATATTTACCTACTATTTGCTAGCTCACAAAACACATAAAAAGAATTTATGAGATAAATTAAATGATAAAAGTCACTGAAAATACAAGCTTAAAATTTGATTAACTTCACCAGACATAAATTCTTCAGTCAAGTTGCTAAAAACATTTAAAATTGCTTATTTAAAATTTTAACATATAACTTTTTGTGACCCAGTATTAAGCACTAGGCTACCTGACTGTGGTCCATGGACCACACTGTGAACAGAACTGCTTTAAAAGAAAGGAGGTGTGACTGTATTTCTACTGCAAATATGGAATAAAAGTTATCTCCTCAGAGTTAATCACAGTTCTAACTCCTAACATTATAAATTAGTTTTTGCATATTATAAACCTTTATATAAAGTAAATTATACATCATGTATTCTTTCATATATGACTTGTTTCATCCATCACTATGTCTTTAAAATCATCATTAGCATGTTGGAGAAATTTATTTATTTTCATTCTGTATAAAATTTCATTATATAATACATTTCAGTTTATCCAATCTACTGTTGATGGGCTTTTTTTATTGTTTACAGCTTAGGGTCATAATAAATAATGCTTCTTCGAACATATTTATATTTAAGTGTACATATATTCATTTCTCTTGTGTATATAGTTACACACATATACTTAGGAATGAAATTGCTGGGCCCTGGGGTATGTATATGCTGGTACTAACAAACTGCATAATCTTGATGTTAGGAGATAATTCACTCTGAAGGATGACAGCTGTATATATTATCAATATGGTGATGGTTCAAATGTGAGAATTCATACTAGAGGGAAACTATGAATGTTGTGAAAACTGGGAATTCAAAGAGAATGGATATTCAAAGATTTTTAGTGACAGCTCAAATCCTAAATACTAGATACAGGTTATAAATGGCTTTCAGGTTATAAATGACCTTCAGCCATAAGATTGTCTATTTGAAATCAAAGTCATGCTGTAGGAAGAGAAGGTCCTAGTGTCGTCCTTGCTCAACATGAAAGAATTCTAACTGGATGGAATGTTATCTTACTGGTCATATGAAAATGATGAATATGGAAAAACTTAGAGCCACAGCTCAAATCTTTACATCACCAGGAAATTCACAATGGATGTGAATACTTCAAATGAAATTATTGTAAGAATGATTAGTCATAACTCACTTCTATACAGTAGCAAAGAATTCATACTAAAGAAGGAAAGATTGACAAGGCAACAGATGAGGCTTTTAGCTCTTAACTCTGGGGAAAGCTGTTTCCATGAAGTCCAACCATACCAAGATCATGATGCTAGAGAGTCAGTTGTCAATAGCCCCAACTAAGCACCAAGTCATTATCCATTATCTGCCAAATATCAATGAGCAATCTGGGGCAAGTCAAGTCTTTGGATGACTAGGCACTGCTGGCATCCAACTGCAACCACATAAGAGACCCTCTGCCCTCAAGCAGGAACTGCTCAGCTGAGGCCTTCTCAAATTTCTGACCCTCAAGAAGAAATGTTTACATTTTAAAATTTGATGGATTAAAGTAAGAGGAAAATAATCTCTTAGTATCTGTACTATAAAAGTAAAGGTATGAATATTTGGATTCCAGAATCAAAGAGCAAAAGTGTGGTGACTACTAGGTGATCTTGATGTGAGCAAAAACTGGCCCTGAAATACAGCTGAAGTTTGGGCTGTATTTTTTGTTTACAACGACATACTTAAATACCAACTCAGTGAGGAGTTCATATACATATTTTTTATTTTTCTCCTTCTGTGGTAGTAAGTTAGAGTTATCAACTTGATTACTTATTCAAATGTATACTTCCCAATTTTGCAAAAAAAAAAAAAAATTAAAATAGCCCCAAAATACCAGCTGTGGACAATGCAGAAGGAAGTTAAGTCTATCTTTGAAAGATCCTCTGCAGAGTCATTTCATGAACTAAGGTGCAGACAGAAATCAAGATATAGAATCCAATGTACATTAAGTACAGCCATGACCCTGTAGGTGGTAACTTGGAATGCCTTGAAGAAAGTCTAAAGTTTTGCTTTTGAACAATTATTCACATCTAAGCTACTTCTCAGGGAAATTAGGCCCAAATGGTTTTTATTTTGGTGTGAACCAGAATTGGGCTATCTTTCAGTCTCCTGTGTGAAGATTTCTTGAAGAAGTTGAAAATGTTCTTTTTCATTGACTTTTATGGGTTCTTATTTTATGAATTGATTAATATATGAAATGAGGACTTTTCATCTAACTTTTGTCAGTGAAGTCTGTGCAACTCTGAGGAGTGGACACGGTCCTGGAATTCTAGTCCACTTATTCCTAAATACATATGACAGGATAGGAATTAATTCGCAAATTCATTCTTTGTGGACCTAACTACAAGGTCCTAGGACACAAGAGAATTAACTTGTACAAAGATTTCATCAGTTCAAAACGACTAACAAAACTCCACAGAGTATATACATTTAATGTTGTTGAGTCACTAAATTGTGGCCAACTCTTGTGACCCCATGGACTGTAGCCCGCCAGGATCCTCTGTCCATGGGATTTCCCAGGCAAGAATACTGGAATGGATTGCCATTTCCTTTTCCAGGGGATCTTCTGACCCAGGAATCGAACCCACAAGTCTTGCCATGGCAGGCAGATTCTTTACCACTGAGCCACCAGGGAAGCCCATATACTATTTAATGCTTTCATTTAAAAGCAAAAGATGTAGCTTACCAAGAGAAAAGGTAGGTAAGCATTTGGTTGGGGGGAGTCTGAGAATCATTCAGGTGCAAGTTCCACAGTGTCCGTATTCACATAGAGACTGCACTCTATGTCCAGATTAGAACCACTAAGATTTATGTGAATCTTGGGAGAGCTCAGAGCAGAAGTTCCCCCAAAGGACTTTTATGCTTCTTTGTTCACTGGTCACATAGTCAAAGTGGGCTCTCTAATCATTTATATGAGTAAACGAATTGACTCGGGGGATCTTCAGGGAAAATTTCAACTTCAAACAGCATCTTATGTATCCCTCTGCCCTTTGTTAATCAAACTCAATGCCAGACATTCATGCGTCATGGAGATAATGTTAGAGCTTTTCCAGTCCAGTTCAGTTCAGTCACTCAGTCGTGTCTGACTCTCTGCGACCCCATGGCCTGCAGCATGCCAGGCATCCCTGTCCATCACCAACTCCCGGAGCTTACTCAAAATCATGGCAATTATAAATCAAATTTCCAGTCCAACTATAAATCAAATCCATCCTACAAACATGGTTCCTACATCTCCTATGTATTTTCTGATAATCTGCATATGTGAACAAGCATGTTGCCTCACTTCTCATGTCCCCAGCATCTCCATAGTGCATCTCAAACCCGAAACATTCTTGGCAGGTAGTGCTTGAATATCTCCACTTAATTTGTGGTCCAGCAATAGAGTCAGACTTGTCATGCCCTGCCTTATAAGTAATATGCAACAGGTAAAACACAGATAGCAACACTGGTCTCTAATATTCATCTGGGATGTTGTACCATTTGAGATATTCATCAGTTTGTAATCTGGGACTTTTCAAAATCATAGATGTGTGACAATATCAAGTACTGATGAGGGTGTGGAACAACTAGAACTCTGATACACTCCTAATGGGAATGCAAAGTGGTAAAACCACTCTGGAAAACAATTTGGCGGTTTCTTTTATTTATTTTTTTATCCACAAGCTTTAATTTCTGTGTGTGTCTGTGTGTATCTCTCTCTTTTTTTTTACAATATTGTATTGGTTTTGCCATACATCAACATGAATCTGCCACGGTGTACACGTGTTCCCAATCCTGAACCCCCCTCCCACCTCCCTCCCCATAAAATCCCTCTGGGTTATTGGCGGTTTCTTAAAAAGTTAAACATACTTCCCATGTGACCCAGCAATCCCACTTATATTTAGTGTAGACAAATAAAAACACATGTTCACACAAAACCCTATTCATGCGTGTCTATAGTATTATTTATAATCACTAAAAACTGGAATAACCCAAATGTTCTTCAGTGGATAAATGGACACACCATGGTATATCCACTCAAAATTACTCAACAACAACAACAAAAAAAATGGACTACTGACACATGCAACATTAGGGATGAAACCAGCCTCAAAAAGTCACATACTTATGGTTTCATTTATACATTATGGAAAATGTAAAAATATAAATATCCAGAATATATCAGTGCTTGCCAGGGATTAGGGGTGTCTGAATAGAAAGGGGATGCATGAGGGAATTCCTTGAGATGTTGTAATTGTTTTGCATACTGTTTGTGGTCATAAAAATACATGTGAAAAATCATAGAAGTGTGTACATATCAAAAATAGTGAATTGTAGTAGTAACATCCTAAGATTATGGAATAGCACTTGTCTCATAGAAATTTGAACAACCATCCCCATGAAATTACAATACTTGGGTGGAGCACAGAAATGAAAGATAGATTGAAGAGGATAATAAGGACAATTTCACACTACCTGTGTTACTTGTTCCTCAAGCCTGTGCAGTGAAGCATGAAGTGATGCACCCTCTGCATGGAGGGAAGGGAAGGAAAGTGCAGTGAGAACCCATCCTTGTCACAGACCCAAGCACCAGCCTTCCCCAGTGTAAACCAATATCATTCAGAACTCAGTCCTGCCCCTGTAAACCCAAACACCAAGCTCAGGCTGCCCAACCCAGCACCATACTGGCCCTACAGAACCAGGTACCAGTCTGGCGCCCATGGACCTAGGCTCCAGGCCTTCCCCAGTGAATAGATCCCTCAATGCTTATAAAACTCTCTAATGTATTAAAATTAAAAAGTAGGCTAAATGTGGACTGATGAGAATGTCATGAATCATAGATTATGATTAATCCAGTTTTGTCCAAATAATTTTTAAAATTTAATTCCTGGAAGAATAAAAGTGACAGCTATAGTTACAAAAGCAGATGACTATAGGACTCATTAGGAGAGATTTATTTTCAATTATTTTGGGTAATTAAAAAATAGTTTATTTTTGTCTATACTTGGTCTTTGTTTCTGTGTGGGCTTTCCCCTAGTTACAGAGAGCAGGGGCTACTCTCTAGGTTCGATGTGTGGGCTTCACATTGTGGTGGCCTCTCGTTGCAGAGCATGGGTTCTAGGCAAAGTGGGCTTCAGTAGTTGTGCCTCCCGGGCTCTAGGGCACAGGCTCAATAGTTATGGAATATGGGCTTATTTGCTGCGTGGCACGTGGGATCTTCCCTGATCAGGGATCGAATCTGTGTCTCCTACATTGGCAGGCAGATTCTTAACCATGAGTACCAGGGATGCCCTGAATATTTTTTAAAATTTATTTGTTATTGGTTGCCCTGAGTTTTCATTGTTGCAAGTGGGCTTTACTAGTTGAAGTGAGTAGTGGCTTCTCTTGTTGCAGCAGGCTTACAGGCTTCAGTAGTTTCAGCACATGGGCTCAATAGTTGCAGATCCCAGGCTCTAGAGCACAGGCTGAGTAACTGTGGCGGAAGGGCTTTGTTGCTCTGCAGCATCTGGGATCTTCCCAGATTAGGAATCAAACCCATGTGTCCTACATTAGTAGGCAGATTCTTTACCACTGAGCCACCAGGGAAGCCCTATTTTGGATAATTTTTGAATTTTATAAAATATTGCTTTTATTTCCTAATATTTTTAACTACAAAATTAATATATCAAAACATACACACACTCTCATGATTGGGAATTTACCAATAGAAATATGACAATGTAAGAATGTTTATTACACCATCATTTCTGGTGAAAAAGTAGAAACAAATGTCTACAGTAGGAGATGGTTCAAAATACTGGCCTACATCCCATACTAGAAATATTCTGAAACTTTAAAAAGAATGAGTCAGATCTGTATGTATTGACCTGGGAAAATGTCCATGATTATTTAATGAAAAAGGCAAATGTTATGAAATATGTCACTATAAAGGGTAAAAATTTTTGCACACATGCAAAACACATGCAATGTGCAGATATGTTTGATCATAAAAAAAGAAGCCACACACACATACAGGTTTTCTCAGGGATTTGTAGGAGAGGAAGAAACTGTTTTCATTTTATTTCTTTCCCACTTCACTGGTTTCAGAGAAAACAGTTTTATAAAATTTACTTCCAATACTGATAATTACAATAACTCAGAAACAGCATTGAAATCAGAGCGTTTTTTTCCTTTTAATAATTCTTCATTTTCCCACTTAAAAAAAGAGTTCAAGATTACTAAAATAAATCAATACTAATGAACCCCAGTATTTTACCAACATTTTCCTTGAAGAAAAAAAGGAAATGTATATCTCCAAAAAGAATTTTCTGATGCTACACTAAGATGTGGGGAGAAGAAAACGTACTGGTGTTTCAACAGTATGAAGTGTCTGATGTAGGTTAAATTGTAAGCCACGATTAATGGCCTTCCCACATTCATATGGTTTCTTCCCAGAATGAATTCTTTGATGGTGTGAGAAGCTTGAATGATAGCTAAAGGCCTTTCCACATTCCTTACATTCAAAGGGCTTCTCACCAGTATGAATTCTCTGATGTTGAATAAGGTGTGAATGAAGTCTAAAAGCTTTACCACATATCACACATTCATGAGGTTTCTCACCAGTGTGAATTCTCTGATGTCTTCTGAGGTGTGAGCACTGTCTAAAAGTCTTTCCACATTCTTTACATTCATAGGGTTTCTCACCAGTATGAATCCTCTGATGTAGAGTAAGTTGCAAGCCGTCACAAAAGGCCTTCCCACATTCACTACATTCATAAGGTTTTTTGCCAGAATGAATTTTCTGATGGTGAGAGAAGCTTGAATGATAGCTAAAGGCCTTTCCACATTCTTTACATTCATAGGGTTTCTCACCAGTATGAATTCTCTGATGTATTGTAAGGTGTGATCGATGCCTGAAAGTCTTCCCACATTCTTTACATTCATAGGGTTTTTCACCAGTATGGAGTCTCAGATGTTCAGTAAGTTGAAAGCCACGAATAAAAGCTTTCCCACACTGCTTACATTCATAGGGTTTTTCACCAGTGTGAAGTCTTTGATGTTGAGTAAGCTGTGATCGTTGCCTAAATGCCTTCCCACATTCCTTACATTCATAGGGTTTCTCACCAGTGTGAATTCTCTGGTGTAGAATAAGTTCTGAACCATAATTAAAGGTTTTCCCACATTCTTGACACTCATAAGGTTTCTTGTGAGTATGAAGTCTCTGATGTATGGTAATGGGAGAGCGATGCCTAAAAGTCATTTCACATTCTTTACATTCAAAGAGTTTCTTATCAGTACGGAGTGGCAGATGTTCAGTAAGTTGAAAGCCACAAATAAAAGCCTTCCCACATTGTTTACATTCATAGGGTTTTTCACCAGTGTGAAGTCTCTGATGTTGAATAAGTTGTGACAGCTGCATAAAGGACTTCTCACATTCCTTACATCCATCAGGTTTCTCACCAGTGTGAATTCTCTGATGTAGAATAAGTTCTGAGCCATAATTAAAGACCTTGCCACATTCTTTACATTTTTCACCATTATGAATTCTCAAATGTTGTTTACATTGTGAATAATAAATAAGGGCCTTCCAACATTCTTTACACTCATTGTACTTGTTACTATTTTGAATTCTCTGTTTAGTAAGGTATGATGTATCAACAGTTTCTGCACATTCCTTACAGTCAGAAAGTTTTTCTTTAGAATGAGCATTGTGATAACTAAAGAATAAATGGTAACTGAAGTTTTTCCTGCATTCTTTACATTCAAAGATTTTCTGTCTATTATAAAATTCCTGAGTGAACAAAATATGTTGGCTAAAAATGGGCATGTGTTCATGGTTGATAAATTGCCTGAAATAGCCCTCCTGTTTTCCCTGTTGTCTCTCAAACTGATTTTTGCATGCCTGAATGTCTCTGAAAATGGATTTCTCAGGACTATGGTTTTTAAATGGGTCCATGATAGCCCACTGGGATGATTCTGTCTCATAAATGTTTCTTTTTGGAGATAACTTCTTGGGCTCACACTGGGACACCAAATCTGAAAGATAAAGAAGCACATTTTAATTGCTAGTTTTGTGATAGAAGAGAAATGAAATATCTCTGATAGAAAAGAGTGAAAGTGAAAGTCTCTCAGTCATGTCCAACTCTTTGCAACCCCATGGACTATACAGTCCATGGAATTCTCCAGGCCAGAATACTGGAGTGGGTACCCTTTCCCTTCTCCAGAGGATCTTCCCAACCCAGGTCTCCCACATTGCACGTGGATTCTTTACCAGCTGAGCCACCAGGGAAGCCCAAGAATACTGGAGTAGGTAGCCTATCCCTTCTACAGGGGATCTTCCCGACCCAGGAATCAAACCAGGGTCTCCTGCATTGCAGGCAGATTCTTTACCAACTGAGCTATCAGAGAAGGCAGAAAAGAGAGATAATTGGAAATAATTCACATAAGAAATGAAAGGCTTAAGGGGCTCTTAAATACCATGATGTAACAATGAAAAGGGTAAGGTGAATGAAAAGAAATGAAAGCTCATGAGAGAAACGTGAGAGAGTTCATTAACAGGTCAGCGGTTCTCATATTTTGATCCACTTGAGAATCACCATGGGATTTTGTTGCAATTATGGATGTTTACAAAACATTCTAGATCACCTGAATCAGAATCTCTAAGAGTCTGTATGTTTTAACACTCCACCAGGCCAAAGTATTTTGTGATATCTGCTAGTTATTCTCAAATATCTATTATTTCCCTTTTATACACTGACTGAACCCATGGGTTTTAGTTGAGAACAGGCTGCCCAATATAAACATTGCCTGTCCCAGCACTCTGCAGCAGAACATGCCATGCAACTGGATTCTGCCTAAAGAAATGCAGTATTATACAGTACCTTCTGAGAACTTTCTTAAGAGTCAGCTGGCCCACCCCCTATATCTGTTATTTTCTTGCTTCCTCAGCAAAGCCAGCTGCAATGTGCATTTGATGTCATGTCTGGCACATGATGGTTCTGCAGAGCATAGTCAGCACTCTACCCTGGGCTTTAATCCAAGAGAAAATTAGTCCACTATACAGTCTAAGCTACAATTATTTTTGGGTCTCTGTCACATACAGCCAAACCTATATCCAAACTAATAGAGCCTCTCATTAAATTGAAATTTTAAAACTCCAATTCTTTATCATGAGTCTCACATAAGGCCTCTGATTAGCTTTAAAATCATGTTTTGAGTCTATTTCTGTTTTCTTCATTGTGTCATAAGACCATTAGTCTCTTGTAACAACTAGGATATTACAAATTCTTTCTTATTTTAGAGCTTTTCAGAGGTTGTTTCAGAAAAGAAAGTTGGAGGCCAACAGATACATAAAGCATTCAATTCTAACAATTTATTTTTCCATTTTCCTAATGGTGGTCATTTGCATTGTTTCCAGTTTCTGGCTATTATGATTAGTACTGATATGAACATTCATGCACATTTCTTTTGGTGGAAATAGGACTCCTTTCTGTTAGGTGTTAAATTATCACATCAGAGGATATGCATTTGTTCAGCTCCATTTGACGTTATGCAACAGTTTTCTAATTTACAATTCCATCAAACTCTCAAAGAGTTTCTGTTCCTCATATCCTCACCAACACTTGTTACTGCCAATCTTCTTATATCTAAGCATCCTGGCAGATGTGTTGTGATACTGCACTGTGGTTTAATTTTTAATTTCCCTGATGACAAACAAGATTGAACACTTTGCCATATATTTATTGGACAATTGGATATCTTCTTTAATAAATTACCTATCCAAGTACTTCATTCATTTTTATTAATTTAGGAGTAAGTACATATAAAATCCATCATTTTAACCACTTTGAAGTGTATAACTCAGTAACTTATAGTACACTCCCAATGTTCTGCAACCATCAGATCTCTAATTCCAGATTATTTTCATCACGCCAAAAAGAAACCTCACATCCACAGTCATGTTCTGTTCTCCTCTTCACCCCCATGCCCTGGAAACCACCAATCTGCTTTATGTCTCTATGAATTTGTCAAGAAATTTCATAAACATGTAATTATACAATATGGACCTTTTGCGTCTGTTCTCACTTACTATGTTCTCAGGGTTCAATGATGTTGTAGCATGTATCAGTGCTTCATTTATGACTGAGTTATATTTCACTGTACAGATAAACCATATTTTGTTTCTCCATTCTTCAGTCGAGGGACATTTGGGTAGTTTTAGGGTTTATCTGTCTTTTTGAGTTATAGGGAGTCCTTAATATATTCTGGATATATATATCCAACTACATAATGCAACTATATATATAACCAACTACATAATGCAAGTATCTTGTCCCATTCTGAGGCTGGCCCCTTTGCTCTCTTAATACAATGTTTTGATAAACAGAAATTGTTAATTCTAAAACAGTCTGATTCCAAGGTCATAAAATACACTCATATCATCTTCTAGAAGTTTTTTTATATTTAGATCTATAATCCACCTAGTATGAGGCAGAAATCAAGATTCCTATTTTTCAATAGATATCAGCTCCCTTCATTGAAAAGACCATCCTTTCCCTGATTCTGTCTTAGATCAAGTGACTTTGTATGTTAGTCATTTTCTCTGTAATCCACTCCAAGAAATATATCAACTCTCATAACTCTGTTGAAACATTCCTAGCTAAAGTCACTAACAAAATTACCAAAATCAGTGCTCAAATGCCAGTCATCACTCTATTTGACTCATTACTAGCATTTGACACAACTGATCAATCCAGTTGCTCCCTTTATACCATATTCTCCTGGTTACCCTCCTACATCTCTACTTATATTCAGTTCACCTTAATGCATTCTTTTCTACTTTCTGACCTCTAAATGTTGGAATGTCCCAGAAATCAGGCTCTGGTCAGCCTTTAATCTACACCCTTTCCCTTAATAACAGTCTGGCTTAAATACCAATCATATACTGCTAACTCTTAAATTTTACCACTACCTCTAAAAATATTTTTTAAATTGTGATAAAATACACACTACATAAAATTTACCATCTTAATACTTTTAAGTGTATAGTGTAGTGGTGTTAAATATGTGCACAGTGTTATACAACCAATCCCCAGAACTTTTTCACCTTGCAGAACTGAAACTCTGTACCCATTAATAACTCCCCATTCTTCCCTCTTCCAGTTTCTGGCAAGCACCAGTCTACTTTCTATTTCTATGGATTTTACTAGATACCTTATATCACTAGAGTCCTATAGTATTTGCTGCTGCTGTTTTTTTTTTTTTTTCTATATGTGACTGGCTTATGTAACTTAGCATAATATCCTCAAGGTTCATTCATGTTGATCCACAAATCCACACAGGAAGCATTGCAGATCAGTGAGAAAAGAATTACTGAATCATATTAGAAAAAATAGCTATAGCTAGGGAAAAAAATTAACTTGGATCCCTACCATGCACTATAAATACATAAACTCTAAATGGAAAAACTGTAAGGCTTGTGATGAAAAACAATATATGTTGTTGCTGCTGCTGCTGCTGTTGCTGCTAAGTCGCTTCAGTCATGTCCGACTCTGTTCGACCCCATAGATGGCAGCCCACCAGGCTCCCCCGTCCCTGAGATTCTCCAGGCAAGAACACTGGAGTGGGTTGCCATTTCCTTCTCCAATGCATGAAAGTGAAAAGTGAAAGGGAAGTCGCTCAGTTGTGTCCGACTCTAGCGACCCCATGGACTGCAGCCTACCAGGCTCCTCCGTCCATGGGATTTTCCAGGCAAAAATACTAGAGTGGGGTGCCACTGCCTTCTCCGAAACAATATATATGTATACATAAAAAGGGATTCCCTGGTGGCTCAATGATAAGCAATCTGCTTGCAATGTAGGAGACACAGGTTCAATCCTTGAGTTGAGAAGATGCCCTACAAAAGGAAATGGCAACCCACTCCAGTATTGTTGCCTGTGAAATCCCATGGACAGAGGAGCCTTGGGGTCACAAAAGAGTTGGACACAATTTAATGACTAAACAGCAACAAACAACAACATAAATTTCTTAAACAAGACACAAAAGATACAAGTCTAACTAGAAAAAAGGTAACCTACAAGAAAAATGGGCAAAAGATCTGAATAGACACTTCACAGAAGAAACACCAGTGTTAAGTAAGTCATATGCAAGAATGCTCAAACTCATCAAGAATCAAGGAAACTCAAATTAAGATATGAGATACCATTTTATTCTCATCAGACTAAAATTTTAAATGTCTAAGAATTTGAAATGTTGTTAAGATGTTGAAGACCCAAAATTATTACACACTGCCAGTGGTAATGTAAATTAGTACCAACACGTAGAAAAACAATTTGTTATAATACAGAGTTGAAGATGTATATGTTTTATGACCTGGCAATTCCAGTTCTAGTAAATAACATACTATGTGCTTCAGGAGATGTGTAAGAATATTAATAGTACCACTGTATGCTGCTGTTGCTGCTGCTGCTAAGTCGCTTCAGTCGTGTCTGACTCTATGCGACCCCATAGAGGGGGCAAGAACACCTGAGTGGGTTGCCATTTCCTTCTCCAGTACATGAAAGTGAAAAAATAAAGTGAAGTCACTCAGTCGTGTCTGACTCCTAGTGACCCCATGGACTGCAGCCCACCAGGCCCCTCCGTCCATGGGATTTTCCAGGCAAGAGTACTGGAGTGGGTTGCCACTGCCTTCTCCAACCACTGTATATACTAGCAAAAAATTATGAACAATCTAATTAACAACCAGGGAAGTCCATGTTCAAGGTCAGGAATTAACAACCTGGGAAGCCCACGTTCAAGGTCAGGAGGGGCAGCTGTGAGGAGATACCCCTAGTCCAGGGTAAGGAGCAGCGGCTGTGCTTTGCTGGAGCAGCTGTGAAGAGATACGCCACGTCCAAGGTAAGAGAAACCCAAGTAAGATGGTAGGTGTTGCAAGAGGGCATCAGAGGGCAGACACACTGAAACCATAATCACAGTAAACTAGCCAATCTGATCACACTGACCACAGCCTTGTCTAACTCAGCGAAACTAAGCCATGCCATGTGGGGCCACCCAGGACGGGCGGATCAAGGGGGAGAGGTCTGACAGAATGTAGTCCACTGGAGAAGGGAATGGCAAACCACTTCAGTATTCTTGCCTTGAGAACCCCATGAACAGTATGAAAAGGCAAAATGACAGGATACTGAAAGAGGAACTCCCCGGGTCGGTCGGTTCCCAATATGCTACTGGAGATCAGTGGAGAAATAACTCCAGAAATAATGAAGGGATGGAGCCAAAGCAAACACAATACCCAGTTGTGGATGTGACTGGTGATAGAAGCAAGGTCCAATGCTATAAAGAGCAATATTGCATAGGAACCTGGAATAGGTTCAGGTCCATAAATAAAGACAAACTGGAAGTGGTCAAACAGGAGATGGCAAGAGTGAATGTCGACATTCTAGGAATCAGCAAACTAAAATGGACTGGAATGGGTGAATTTAACTCAGATGACCATTATGTCTACTACTGTGGGCAGGAATCCCTTAGAAGAAATGGAGTAGCCATCATGGTCAACAAAAGAGTCCGAAATGCAGTACTTGAATGCAATCTCAAAAATGACAGATCTCTATT
>NW_011494852.1:4956781-4958489 GCF_000754665.1 Bison bison bison | reverse complement strand
TTGAAGTACAGAATGAAGCAGGGCAAAGGCTAATAGAGTTTTGCCAAGAGAATGCACTGGTCATAGCAAACACCCTCTTCCAACAACACAAGAGAAGACTCTACACATGGACATCACCAGATGGTCAACACCAAAATCAGATTGATTATATTCTTTGCAGCCAAAGATGGAGAAGCTCTATACACTCAGCAAAAACAAGACCAGGAGCTGACTGTGGCTCAGATCATGAACTCCTTAGTGCCAAATTCAGACAAATTGAAGAAAGGAGGGAAAACCACTAGATCATTCAGGTATGACCTAAATCAAATCCCTTATGATTATACAGTGGAAGTGAGAAATAGATTTAAGGGACTAGATCTGATAGAGTGCCTGATGAGCTATGGAATGAGGTTCGTGACGCTGTACAGGAGACAGGGATCAAGACCATCCCCATGGAAAAGAAATGCAAAAAAGCAAAATGGCTGTCTGAGGAGGCCTTACAATTAGCTGTGAAAAGAAGAGAAGTCAAAAGCAAAGGAGAAAAGGAAAGATATAAGCATCTGAATGCGAGTTCCAAAGAATAGCAAGGAGAGATAAGAAAGCCTTCCTCAGTGATCAATGCAAAGAAATAGAAGAAAACAACAGAATGGGAAAGACTAGAGACCTCTTCAAGGTCTCTTCAAGACCTCTTCAAGAGATACCAAGGGAACATTTCATGCAAAGATGGGCTCAATAAAGGACAGAAATGGTATGGACCTAACAGAAGCAGAAGATATTAAGAAGTGGCAAGAATACACAGAAGAACTGTACAAAAAAGATCTTCATGACCCAGATAATCATGACGATGTGATCACTCACCTAGAGCCACACATCCTGGAATATGAAGTCAAGTGGGCCTTAGAAAGCATCACTAGGAACAAAGCTACTGGAGGTGATGGAATTCCAGTTGAGCTATTCCAAATCCTGAAAGATGATGCCGTGAAAGTGCTGCACTCAATATGCCAGCAAACTTGGAAAACTCAGCAGTGGCCACAGGACTGGAAAAGGTCAGTTTTCATTCCAATCCCAAAGAAAGGCAATGCCAAAGAATGCTCAAACTACCACACAATTGCACTCATCTCACACGCTAGTAAAGTAATGCTCAAAATTCTCCAAGCCAGGCTTCAACAATACGTGAATCGTGAACTTCCAGATGTTCAAGCTGGTTTTAGAAAAGGCAGAGGAACCAGAGATCAAATTGCCAACATCTGCTGAGTCATCAAAAGAGCAAGAGAGTTCCAAAAAAACATCTATTTCTGCTTTTTTGTTTATGCCAAAGCCTTTGACTGTGTGGATCACAATAAACTGTGGAAGATTCTGAAAGAGATGGGAATACCAGACCACCTGACCTGCCTCTTGAGAAACCTGTATGCAGGTCAGGAAGCAACAGTTAGAACTGGACATGGAACAACAGACTGGTTCCAAATAGGAAAAGGAGTACGTCAAGGCTGTATATTGTCACCCTGCTTATTTAACTTATATGCAGAGTACATCATGAGAAACGCTGGGCTGGAAGAAGCACAAGCAGGAATCAAGATTGCTGGGAGAAATATCAATAACCTCAGATATGCAGATGACACCACCCTTATGGCAGAAAGTGAAGAGTAACTAAAAAGCCTCTTGATGAAGGTGAAAGAGGAGAGTGAAAAAGTTGGCTTAAAGCTCAACATTCAGAAAACTAAGATCATGG
>NW_011494852.1:4956337-4956681 GCF_000754665.1 Bison bison bison | reverse complement strand
GGAGTAGCCATCATGGTCAACAAAAGAGTCCGAAATGCAGTACTTGAATGCAATCTCAAAAATGACAGATCTCTATTCGTTTCCAAGGCAAACCATTCAATATCACGGTAATCCAAGCCTATGCCCCAACCAGTAATGCTGAAGAAGCTGGAGTTGAACAGTTCTATGAAAACCTACAAGACCTTTTAGAACTAACACCCAAAAAAGATATCCTTTTCATTATAGGGGACTGGAATGCAAAAGTAGGAAGTCAAGAAAACCTTGGAGTAACAGGCAAATTTGGCCTTGAAGTACAGAATGAAGCAGGGCAAAGGCTAATAGAGTTTTGCCAAGAGAATGCACTG
>NW_011494852.1:4928025-4956237 GCF_000754665.1 Bison bison bison | reverse complement strand
CAGGTGTGGATCACAATAAACTGTGGAAGATTCTGAAAGAGATGGGAATACCAGACCACCTGACCTGCCTCTTGAGAAACCTGTATGCAGGTCAGGAAGCAACAGTTAGAACTGGACATGGAACAACAGACTGGTTCCAAATAGGAAAAGGAGTACGTCAAGGCTGTATATTGTCACCCTGCTTATTTAACTTATATGCAGAGTACATCATGAGAAACGCTGGGCTGGAAGAAGCACAAGCAGGAATCAAGATTGCTGGGAGAAATATCAATAACCTCAGATATGCAGATGACACCACCCTTATGGCAGAAAGTGAAGAGTAACTAAAAAGCCTCTTGATGAAGGTGAAAGAGGAGAGTGAAAAAGTTGGCTTAAAGCTCAACATTCAGAAAACTAAGATCATGGCATCTGGTCCCATCACTTCATGGCAGATAGATGGGGAAACAGTGTCAGACTTTAGTTTTTGGGGCTCCAAAATCACTGCAGATGGTGACTGCAGACATGAAATTAAAAGATGCTTACTCCTTGGAAGCAAAGTTATGACCAACCTAGATAGCATATTGAAAAGCAGAGACATTACTTTGCCAACAAAGGTCCGTGTAGTCAAAGCTATGGTTTTTCCAGTGGTCATGTATGGATGTGAGAGTTGGGCTGTAAAGAAAGCTGAGCGCCGAAGAATTGATGCTTTTGCACTGTGGTGTTGGAGAAGACTCTCGAGAGTCCCTTGGTCTGCAAGGAGATCCAACCAGTCCATCCTAAAGGAGATCAGTCCTGGGTGTTCATTGTAAGGACTGAGGCTAAAGCTGAAACTCCAATACTTTGGTCACCTCATGCGAAGAGTTGACTCATTGGAAAAGACTCTGATGCTGGGAGGGATTGGGGGCAGGAGGAGAAGGGGACGACAGAGGATGAGATGGCTGGATGGCATCACTGACTCGATGGACATGAGTTTGAATGAAGTCTGGGAGTTGGTGATGGACAGGGAGGCCTGGCGTGCTGCGATTCATGGGGTCACAAAGAATCAGACACAACTGAGTGACTGAACTGAACTGAATTAACAACCAGAAAAATATGGAATGGAATATTATATAGCTGTGAAAATGAAATCAGGTATAAAGTAATTTGGGAAAATTTGTAAAACCACGTGGTACAAAATAACTAAATCACAGAAGACACATACTCATTATCATTTTTATAAAAGAAACAAGCAAAACACAATATAGTATATAAGGGCATACACAAATGTGGTAAACTAGTTTTTAAATAGAGTAACCATAACAGAATATAAAATAATGATTACCTCTGGGGATGTAGAAGGGGATAGAAATCAGGGAGAAACACACAGAATTGATGGTTCTACAGCATTGGTTCTTAACTAATTCAGACAGACAAGACCCTCAGATTAAACAGAATATTCCATTCTCTCTAGAAAACATTATGACAGGACCCAGAAAACTCAATGGTACTAGCTACTGGAGTATATACATTCCCCACTAATCTCCAAGCCAAGTTAGATGCTACCAGAAATCAATTGTATTTGTTCCCCTCCTCGTTTATACCATTAGATGAAATGAGTGTGAAAACCAGGTGGAAAGATCAGGTAATGGCAATTACTTAAGAAAAATCATAAATTGAAACTTCAACAAGAAAAAGTCTGGTTGTAGGGGAAACATGAAAACAAAGTACTCTGCCCTCACACTGTCTTTATGATCTTCCCCTTCTTTAGAGAAATCAAGGCAAATATCAGAAAAATGGGAATTCTAAGGTTCATTTTAAAAAGATAATTTAAAATCTCAATCACATACACACCTATCATCAATTAATCTATGACAAGGGAGGGAAGGATATACAATGGAGAAAAGACCGTATCTTCAATAAGTGGTACTCAGAAAACTGGACAGCAACACATAAAACAATGGAGTTAGAATATTTCATCATACCATCATACCATGTACAAAAATAAACTGGAAATGGATTAAAGACCTAAAGGTAAGACCTGAATCCATAAAACTAGAAGAAAACAGGCAGAACACTCTTTGACATAAATCAAAGCAATACATTTTTGGATCTGACTCTAAAGGCAAAAGAAATAAAGGCAAAAATAAGCAAATGGGACCTAATTAAACTTAACTTTTGCACAGCAAATGAAACCATCAACAAAATGAAAAGTTAACCCATTGAATGGGAGAAAGTATTTGCAAGTGATATGACCAATAGGGTAATATCCAAGATACATATCCAAAACATGCAGCTCATATAACTCAATACCAAAAAAACAAACAACTTGATTAAAAATGTGCAAAAGACATGAAAAAAAATTTTTCCAGAGAAGCAATACAGATGGTCAACAGACACAAGAAAAATGCTCAACATCTGTAATTATCAGAGAAATGAAAATAAAAACCATAATGAGGTATCACCTTACACCTGTCAGAATTGCTGTCATCAAAAAGTCTCCAAGAAACAAGTGTTGGCGGGGATGCGGAGAAAAGGGAACCCTTGTACACTGTTGGTGAGAATGCAAATTAGTGTAGCCACTAGGGGAAACAGTGTGGAGGTTCCTTAGAAAACTAAACACATAACTACCATATGACCCAGCAATTCCACTGCTGGGCATGTATCTAAAAATAAACACACACACACATGCACACACACTAATTCCAAAAGCTACATGCACCCCAGTGTTCATAGCAGCATTGTTCACAACAGCCAAGATATGGAAGCAACCCAAGTGTCCATCAGCAGATGAATGGGTAAAGAAGATGTAATAAGCAATGAAATATTCCTTAGCCATAAAGAAGAATTTACTGTTGTAAGTCAACTGCTGCTGCTACTGCTAAGTCGCGTCAGTCATGTCCAACTCTGTGCGACCCCATAGATGGCAGCCCACCAGGCTCCCCCATCCCTGGGATTCTCCAGGCAAGAACACTGGAGTGGGTTGCCATTTCCTTCTCCATAGTAAGTCAACTATTCCTCAATAAAAAATAATAAAATAAAATATTTTAAAAGATACTAATTATACAAAGTAAATGGAAGGAAATATATAATAACTGTTATAAGAGACACCCTGAATGGTCTCAAGAGTAGAGTGGAGATGACAGAGACCCTAGATTCAGTGAAATTAAAAACTGTATTAACCTGAACAACAAAGATAAAAAGACTTTTTTAAAAAGAGCCTCATTTCCTGTGGGACAATAGCAAAAGATCCAACATTCATATCATCAAAGTCCCAGAAGGAGAGAAAGACTGTGGGACTAAAAAAGTGTTCAAAGAAATAATGGTTGAAAACTTCCCAAATTTCATACAAAACACAAATCTATAGATTCAAGAAACTGAGAAAATTCCTAAATAGATAAATAGAAATCAAACCAAAACACATATTTATGAAAACTAAACAAAGAAAAAAATATTTTAAAATAGTGAGGAACACCAATTCAAAAGACTGGATTTGTCATCTGAAACCATGTTGAGCAACAGGAAATGGCACAATACTTTTTAAGTGCTGAAAGAAAATAACTTGTCAACCTCAAATTCTACACACAGTGAAACTATCTTTGAGGAATGAAGTAGAAATAAAGGCATTCTCAGACAAAAGAAAACTAAGAGAGCGTGTTATTACAAGTAGCCCTTACAGAAGAGCTGAAAATCGCTCTCCAAATACAAAGAAATTAATAATAGAAGAAGGCGAGACCTTCAGAAAAGAAAGACAAGAATGGGAAAAAATAAAAGTAAACATAATAGACTGTCCCACTCCACAGGTTTCTTTACCTTATTTTATGGTTGAAACAGAAATTCTAACAGTATCTTACATAGTGATCAATCTATGCAGAAGTCATACTTTAAACAATCAAAAGAAAAAATGGAAAGAGTAAAGGACCTAAGTGCATGTAATCTTTCTACACTTCACTTGAAATGGTTAAATTTCAATGCCAGCAAGCTAAATAAATAAATGTGTGTGTGTGCATGTGTGAACAAACACTGAAATTAAAAAAAAAGTATACTTAAAAAAAACACTATAAATCAAAATAGAACTCTAAAAATGTTTGAGTAACTCATAGGTGGTTGTTTTTTAGTCTCTAAGTTGTGTCCAAGTCTTTTGCGACCCCATGGACTGTAGCCCACCAGTCTCCTCTGTCCATGGGATTTCCTAGGCAAGAATATTGAAGTGGTTGTCATTTCCTTCTCCAGGGATCTTCCTGACCCAGGGATCTAACCAGGATCTCATGTGTCTCTTGCATTGGCAGGTGGATTCTTTACCACTGAGGCATCAGGGAAGCCCAACTGACAGGTAAGCAAGATAAAAGAAACAAGAACAAGAAACAGGGGGAACCAGCAGAAGATAACAAAAGGGCAGACTTAAGCCTAATACATCAATAATTATTTTAAGTGTACATGATCTACATCACCAATTAAAAGACAGAGATTGACACAATGGATAAATAACATGACCCAGTTACATGGTGACTACAAGAAACTCATTTCAAAAATATGTATCATGTAAATAATCAAAAGAAAATAGAAATGCTGTATTAGTATCAGATACAGTAGATTTCAGAGTAAAGAAATTAATAAGCCCTACTAACAGAGCTCCAAAACACATGAAGGAAAAACTGACAGAGCTGAGAGATATACACTAATCACAATTATAGCTGGGGACTCAAATACCCTAATCTCAGCAACTGATAGAACTACTGGACAGAGAATCAGCAAGAATATGGAAGAAACAAACAAGACCATTAACAAATATGATGTAATCATCATTCATGGCACATGTTACCCAACAACAGCAGAATACACAATGTTTTCAAACATACATTGAACATTCCCCAGGACAGACCATATTCTGGGTCATGAAGCAAATCTTGAATCTTAAAAGAATCAAAATCATATAGAATATGTTCTACGATATATAATAAAGAATTTAACCTTACCTGAAGAAAGGTTTTTTTGTCTTCATCTCCAGGGAGGTGACCTCTACAAAAAGTGTCTTTTGTTTACCTGAGGGCCAAAGCCACCAGACAAATCTAATGATAAAATTTATGATGGAAGGTTTCAGCCATGAAGTATCAACTTTCCTTCAAAAAGACTGGAGACTAAAGCTATCAGCTTTACCTCCTAAGAGGCGAGAAACTAAAGGTCAGCCACATGGGTAACCAACAAGGAACCATGGTAAAAATTCTGGACACTAAGGCTCAGGTGAGTTTCTCTATTTGGCAATATGCCCAAATGCATATTATTACACATAGCTGATGGGGAAAGTTAGCACTGTCCATGACTCCACTGGGAGAGAACAATGGGAAGTTCCACACTTGGAACTCTGGGTCTAGGCTCTGCCCTGTGTACTTCTTCCTTTAGCTAATTTTAATCTGTCTCCTGCTATAACAAACTAACTGTGAGGATGATAACTTTCAGTGAATTCCAGGAATCCTTTTAGTGACTTATCAAATGTTACAGTGGTCTTGGGAACCCTTGAAAGTGCAACTTTTTTAAAAAGTCTTTTGGCTACACCACATGGCATGTGGGATCCTAGTTCCCCAACCAGGGATTGAACCCACCCCCTCTGCATTGGAAAGCAGATTCTTAATCACTGGACCACCAGGGAGTCCCTTGAAAGTGGAATTGATGTCAGTAGTGAGGGAAGACTCTTGTAGATAGCCTCCTCTAACTTTCACATGAGACCAGAATAAAATCAAACCATAAAAGAAAGACAAGAAAATCTCCAAACACCTCCAAATAACGTTTCTAAACAATCCAAGAGTGAAATAAAAAATCTCAAAGAAAAAAATTTTTGAAGGATTATAAGGACATCTATGCCCTTTATATACATGGATATTATATATATATACATTTATATATATATATAATCCATCATAAGGATAATAAGAATACCACATATAACTTACACTCATGACTTTGACAACTTAGAAGAAATGAAGCAATTCTTTGAAAATCACAAACTAGAAAAACTACCAAAGATGAAACAGGAAATCTGAATAGTCCTATTAAAGTGAAAGAAAGAAAGAAAGTGAAAGTCACCCAGCTGGGTCTGACTCTTTGCCATCCATGGATATATAGTCCATGGAATTCTCCAGGCCAGAATACTAGAGTGGGTAAGCCATTCCCTTCTCCAGGTGATCTTCCCAACCCAGGGATTGAACCCAGATCTCCCACATTGCAGGTGGATTCTTTACCAGCGGAGCCACCAGGGAAGTCCTATAACTATTATATTAATACAATTGAATTTATAATTTAAAAGAGGCTAAAAAAAAATATCCAGATCCAAATGGTTTCACTGGAGAATTTTACCAAACCTTTATAGAATGTTTTACACAATTTCTTCCAGAAAAAGATGAAAGGGGAATACTTGTCAACTTACTTTATGAAGCCACTATTATTCTTACACCAAAATTAGGCAAAGGCAGCACACATACATGCACACAAAAAAAAACTACAGGCCAATATCTCCCATCAACTTACATGAAAAAATCTTCAATTAAATTTTACCAACCAAAACCAAAAGTGAATAAAAAAATAATATGTATCATGATCAAGTGGAATACTCAAGGTAAGGCTGATTCAAAATTTCAAGATGAAATTTTTTAAAAAGAAATCACCACACCTATGCAAAAGGAAAGGCCTCACCAGTTATAAAAAAATAATTAAAATAACATCTTAAATGAAAGCAAAACACTTAGGAGAATATATATTACTTTTCCATGTTCCCCCTCTGTATTAATTTCCAAGAGCTGATCTAACGAAGTACCACAAACTAGGTGGCTTCAAATAACAGAAACAACTCTTCTCATAGCTCCGGAGTACTGTGAGTTACAGACATCATCAAAGACCTCTGACTTGTGGAATGAACCTGGTCTTGTGGAATGAACCTTATGACCTCATGAATGACCGTATACTTTCCTAAGGTCTTAGGACCAATCATTCTTTTCCAATCATTCCTCTACCATCTCTATCTCCTCAATGTAGTCATTTTCTTTACTTTTCACAATTTCTTATTAATTTAAGTTTTCCTAAATATTCTATTAGAATATATATTCATATGTTCTTGATCCACTACTAGATTGAAAATATCTTTATAACATTTATTTTTATTTATTTATTTTTTAAAGCTAAATGATTTTTTAAAATATTTCTTTATCTATTTGTTTATTTGGCTGTGCCAGGTCTTAGTTGCAGCAGGTGAGACCTTTTAGTTGCAGCATGTGGGTTCTAGTCCCCCTGCCCCACTCTGACTAGGGATTGAAGCTTGTCCCCCTGCACTGGGAATGCGGAGTCCTAGTCACTGAACTACCAGGGAAGACCCATCCTTAGGATGTTTAAAAATTGTATTCTCATCTCCTAGTAAAAAGAACTTGCATGAATTAAAAAAAAAAAATACTCTATTGATTACATCTTTTTATGGACAGAAGTTTTTTAACTTTGACATTTGTCTTTTTTGACTACCTGTCCTTTGGTGTCATATCCTAGAAATTACTGCCAAATCCAAAGTTATGAAACATTTCCCCCTATATTTTCTTCTAGGTGGTTTATAGTTTTGGGTCTTAGATTTACTTGTTTGACCCATTTTGAGTTAATTTTTGTATATAGTGTAAGGTAGGGATACAATTTTATTCCTTTGCATGTGGGGTATTCCGTTTCCCCAAAACCAAGAGTACAGTCTTTTCCCTCATACAATGGTCTTGGCACTCTTATCTAAAGTCATCTTGTCATATATCTGAGGGTTTACTTCTAGACTCTCTTCTACTCCATTCATCTATATATCTGTCTTTATGCCAGTACAACACTGTTTGATTACTATAACATTGTAATAAGTGTTTAAACCAGATTTTCCCTAATTAGTCTGTCTAAAATAACTTTACCAGCCCAACAGTCTGACCAGTTGGCCTACTCCTTGCAACAACTTCCTGCTCACTCACCTGGGCACCGTTCTCTTGTCATCTCCCTCATAACCATCCAGGGCTCCTTCCCTTGCTCCAGTGAAGTGATCACAGCTGGCTTAGAAATAGAAAGTCCTGGTTATAAGAAAAGAAATGGAGATGAGGTTGAAATTAAAGTATTCAAATGTTGTGTTCCAGAATTTATTTTAAAAAGCCTATAGAACAAGAAGATACTTAATAAGGTCTAGAGAAGAAAGAAGAGTCCAATTCTCATATACAGATAAACTCAGGATCATAAGAAACAAATAATGTTTAAGGTAAAATGTTATTTAAATTATATAAGCTTTCTCTTCTTATTTTCCTTTGAGAAAAAAAAGGAGTTTCGGAAATACTTATTCTCAGATATTTTTCCATGGTAAATGTAAAGTTCTTAGAATGTAATTTCCAAATGCAAATTGTTTAAAAGAGAGTACAGACTTTACAGTAAATGGAATAGTGTTCCTTTGAATGTAAATGTAAGTGATATATTTTGATTCGGTCCATTACACTAATTGAGAAGGTTAATGAGCTTTGCACCCAGGACCCATGTGTTCAGCTTTATCTGTGCTAGAACATTGGCATGTTTGGTACACTGCAAGTGAAACAAAAGACAAAGCCTGGTTTCTTTGACCATGTTATGCTATAATGGTATCGAATTTTAATTCTGCTCCTTAATTTTTAAGGAAGAAAGTCAATCATAAGAAATGCCAGAGAAAAGTATGAGGACAGAGAAAATGAAGGTGTAACTCCATCCAACTGTGCTCACTTCTACACAAAGTGAAAATTCATCTTGTTATTTGAAAGGCAGCCCTAAAATTCATAGTACAGAAAGCAGAAACTCCAAGAAACAGATTCTGAATTATTAGAGACCGATAACTTTACCCAGTGAAACCAGGTTGCTATAGTTCTCCAACATCACATCTTTGTACAAATTCCTCTGCGCAGGGTTCAGGCATTCCCATTCCTCCTGAGAGACGTCTATAGCCACATCTTTGAACATCACCAACCCCTAAAATGGCAAATCACAGTACTATTTTTGAAATTATAAGAAACATTTTTCAAAAGGAAAAAGGAGTGCTAAAGAAGTCAATGCAGGAAAGGGATGATACAGTGAGTATACAGGCTGGAAGCTTGTGTGGGTCGAAAATGAATTTAGTGAGACTGAAGAAGAATGCCCACATACTCTTAAACAATTCAGTTTCTGCACACACATCCTCTTGCATAGAGTGGAAAACTGTTAATCACTCATCTAGAAATTAAGAAAATAAAGAGAGGTTTCCAACTAAGATAAATAGTTGAAAGTTTTTAAATTTTTCCATAATAACTTATGACAATCTCCATCTTCAGAAAAGGGACCTGAAGATTTTTCTTCCCCATTATGACTAAGCATTTTTTAATGCAAATTTTTTAGTAGACATCCAGTGCAGCCTATATTTTCCAAAGATGGACAGAGTATATCTCCCACCTCATTTGGTCTTTTTCAACATGATCTTGATACAATAGCCCACTCACCAGCAGGCCAATAGCAGCTTTCGGGACCATGTTAGGAACGGCTCCCATCCACCAGCATGCTGACACCAGATCTAGGACCCTAGCCTCACAACTACCTACTTCAGAACCTAGCTCTGCCCCCTCACCGTGCCAGTGGGCCAACATTAGTTCTCAGATCCTCTGAGGCCCCATTGCCAGCAGTCTCATGATCCAGCTCTGCCAACCAGTGCCCATCAGCCTCTGCATAAGACAGGGCCATGAATTTCCCTGATAGTCCAGTCCAGTGGCTAAGACTCCACGCTCTCAGTGCAGGGGTCCGGCATTCAACCCCTGGTCAGGGAACTGGATCCCACGTGCCACAACTAAGACCCAGTACATCCAAATAAATAAATAGATATAGATATTTTAAAGGGCTTGTTAGACAACCAGACCACAAGCCAGCCACGCCTACCAGACTGCTCACAGTAGTCAGCCTCCCACAACAGAAGTACCCACAGAGTCCAAATACAGGGCACACCTAGAGCATATAGCTCTAGTGACCAGAGTGGGGAGCACTGCTGAAACACAGAGGACACCTCCTACAAGACCACTTCTCCAAGGATGGAAAAGGTAACCAACCTATCAGAAAAAAGAAATTAAAAACAGTAAACTGAGGAAAATGAGGTGACAGAGAAATATCCTCCAAGTGAAGGAACAAGATAAAACCCCAGAAGAAGAACTAAGTGAAGCAGAGATAAGCAATCTACCCTATAAGGAGTTCAAGATCTGTGTGTCACATACAGCCCCCATGACGTTCTTTTTTCTTAACTTACTTATAACCCTTCTGAAATGCAAAACCATCCTCAGGTTGAAGGCCATACAAAAAAAGGCTGTGAGCTGCATTTGGCCAGTATGCCACAATTTGCTAACCCCTGTCTAGATACTTGAAGGCAGCAATTGTCAGACTGGGTAAAAGCAGAATCAAACTATGTGCTGCTATATGAGATACACATAAAATAGGTTAAAATAAAAGGATGGTGGGACTTCCCTGGTAGCCCAGTGGTAAAGAATCTGCCTTGCAGTTCAGGGGACGTGGGTTTGATCCCTGGCTGGGGAACTAAGATTCAGCATGCCAGTGAGCAACTAAGCCCCCCTTTGTGGCAAACACTGAGCCCTTGTGCCACAACTAGTGAGTCCATGCACCACATCGAAAGATCCCACAAGATGCAACAAAGATTCTGTGCGCTGAACTGAGACCCAACGCAGCTAAATAAATAATTTTTTAATAGGGATGAAAAAAATAGATGCTATGAAAAAAACAATAAAAAAAGCTAAAGTATTTGTGTTAAAGAGAACAGAATTCAAGACAAGAATACTGTATTATCAGGAACATCTCATGATCAAGGAATCCATGTGTCAAGAGGATATAACATGTACCTAATAACACAGCTTCAGATTACTATAAAGCAAAAATTAACAGAACTGTAACAGACAGAGCCACAATTATATCTAGAGGTTTCAACAGTCTTCTCTCAGTAATTGACAGACCAAGTAGCAACAACAACAACAAAAATCAGTAAAGATACAGAAGAGTTGATCACCACTACAGACAAAACTGATAAACACTCTACCAAAAGACAGTATAATACCCCTTTTTTTAAACTGCACATGGAACCTTCACCAAATTGTCCACAATTCAGGCCATAAGACAAATCTCAATAAACTTAAAAGGACAGAAATGACAGAGTACATCTCTTGACCACCACAGAATTAAAAATGAACTATCAGAAAGATCTAAAAAAGCCCCCCCCCCAATATTTGGAAGTTAAAGAGCACTCTTCTAAACAACTCATGGATGGAAGAAGAGAATTTTAAGCTAGAAAAATAAGATAAAATTAAATCTAGAATATACAGAGTGAAGGAAAGAATAAGTAAGATCAGTAATCAGTGAACAGCAAGGGCAAACTAGGGAGAAACTAAAACTAAAAGCTGGTTCTTTGGAAAGAACAATAAAATTGATATACTGATCAAGAAAAGAAGGTATAAATTATCAATATCAGGAATTTTTTTTTTTTAATATCAGGAATTTAAAAGGGTGCATTACTATAGATCTGACAGGCATTAAAATGATGATAAGGGAATATTACAAACAACTTTATGCCAAAAAATTTGACATCTAAGTTGAAATAAGTTAATTCCCTGAAAGGCACAAATTACTAAACTAATTCAAGAAAAAATAAAATACCAGAGCTATTTATCTATTAAAGAAATTAAAGTCTCCCCATGAAGAAAACTGTAAACTCAGATGGTATATTAGTTTTCTACTGCTACTGCACATCACCACAAATGCAGTAGCTTCAAAGAACACATTTATTATCTGTTGGTCAGAAGTCCAAAAGGGTTTTACTAGACTAAATCAAGGTTTTGGCAGGACTATGGAGAGAGGTTTGGCAGCTCTCTCCAGTTCAATTTCCTTGCCTTTTCTAGCTTCTAGAGGTTACTTACATTCCTTGGCTTATGGCCCCCTTCCTCCATCTTCAAAGTTCAGTAATGTATTTTTTTAAAACAGAAGCATACATATTCCATACTTACATCCTCTTTTAACTCTGACTCTTCAGATAACCCAAGAGAATCTTCCCATCTTAAAAGCATTAATTCAATCATTTCTACAAAGTCTCTTTTGCCATATAAGGTAACATGTTCACTGGTTCTAGGATTAGCATGTAGACAGTTTTTTTGGAGGGGAGTCATTA
Source organism: Bison bison bison (assembly GCF_000754665.1). NCBI lineage: Eukaryota > Metazoa > Chordata > Mammalia > Artiodactyla > Bovidae > Bison > Bison bison. The sequence goes on along the minus strand of NW_011494852.1, from coordinate 4,944,083 downwards.
TTCTGCCTACCACAGATGCATTTTGCTGGTAAAAACTATCTGACAAATCAGAGAAATGCAAATCAAAACCACTATGAGGTACCATTTCACACCAGTCAGAATGGCTGCGATCCAAAAGTCTACAAATAATAAATGCTGGAGAGGGTGTGGAGAAAAGGGAACCCTCTTACACTGTTGGTGGGAATGCAAACTAGTACAGCCACTATGGAGAACAGTGTGGAGATTCCTTAAAAAACTGGAAATAGAACTGCCTTATGATCCAGCAATCCCACTGCTGGGCATACACACTGAGGAAACCAGAAGGGAAAGAGACACGTGTACCCCAATGTTCATCGCAGCACTGTTTATAATAGCCAGGACATGGAAGCAACCTAGATGTCCATCAGCAGATGAATGGATAAGAAAGCTGTGGTACATATACACAATGGAGTATTACTCCGTCATTAAAAAGAATACATTTGAATCAGTTCTAATGAGATGGATGAAACTGGAGCCTATTATACAGAGTGAAGTAAGCCAGAAGGAAAAACATAAATACAGTATACTAACGCATATATATGGAATTTAGAAAGATGGTAACAATAACCTGGTGTACGAGACAGCAAAAGAGACACTGATGTATAGAACAGTCTTATGGACTCTGTGGGAGAGGGAGAGGGTGGGAAGATTTGGGAGAGTGACATTGAAACATGTAGAATATCATGTAAGAAACGAGTTGCCAGTCCAGGTTCGATGCACGATACTGGATGCTTGGGGCTGGTGCACTGGGACGACCCAGAGGGATGGTGTGGGGAGGGAGGAGGGAGGAGGGTTCAGGATGGGGAACACATGTATGCCTGTGGCGGATTCATTTTGATATTTAGCAAAACTAATACAATTATGTAAAGTTTAAAAATAAAATAAAATTAAAAAAAAATAAAATAAAAAGAAAAAAAAGAAATAATACCAATTCTATTTTTAAAAAAACTTACAGAAAATATGGAGGAGGATGCATGGCAGCATCACTTACCCACTCACTGGCAAGTTATATGATATTCAGTTAGGTAACAATATCAGGATAAAGAATGCAAATATGCATAGAACCTATAAAGGAAAAAAAAAAGGACCTCTTCAATGAGGAACAAAACACCAACTTACATGGGCCATGGCTTTTTTTTTTAGAATTCAGAGTATTTATTAGTCTTCTTCTTGTTTCCACTTTAGAAGAAATTCACAGTCCAAAGAAAGTGTTGCTGAATAAGAGGGTTCAAAAAAAAAAAGAGATGATCTTGTCTCTGAGCTCCCAATGTGCTAATTTAGAACATTTCTCTCATTTTATGTCTCCTATTCCCAGATCCCAAACACACGTACATAAAAGATCACAGAGAAGCTGGACAAATTCCAACCGTACTCAAAGCAAGGAGGGAATCCAGCTATCGATTCAAGAAGGACTGTGCCCAGGGCCTTAGCAGGAGGACCATTTCTCTGCAGCTGGGGTCCTGGCTATAAAGTAAGAGGAAAGAGAAAGCAGTGATACAAGGATACAGATCCTAGGAAAGGATAGAAACTAAAATTGGCCCCTAGGCAGGCAACACTCACTCCATTGATAACTCACTTTTGTGTTAAGCACTGGAGTCTGGGCACTGGAGGTGGGGGTGCCCTGACAAAGGCAGCGTAGAATATGCTTTAGTGAGACTCCAGTTAATACAGGCATCGTAAAGGCCTGTCTTTACAGGAGCATATATTCTCTCAGGGAGATCTTCAACCGAACCCCTCCGTCCCGATGTTAAACCTAGAACTGCAGAAATGAAGCTCTGTCCCAGACACAACCAAACTCCCACCCGGTAACAGAATTAAAAGCCCCATTGGGCTTCCCTGGTGGCTCAGTTGGTCAAGAATCTGCCTTCAAAGCGGGAGACCCCGGTTGGATCCCTGGGTCAGGAAGATGCCCTGGAGAAGGGCATGGCCACCCAGTCCAGTATTCTTGCCTGGAGAACTCCGTGGACAGAGGAGACTGGTAAGCAGTCCATAGGGTTGCAAGTCCGACACTACTGAGCGACTAACACTGGGTTCCATCTCACTAGGTAACAACAGCACGGTCTTCTGAAGGGAGATCTCAAGCCCCACAGTGTCACCTACCTCACATCAGAGCCAATGGGTCCCACATTTTGCACCTGTCACGGCCTCATCACCACACACACACCCGCCTCGTTACGGCCACAAACGCTTACACGCACTTTTTACACGCAGGCTCCACACGCCCAGTGTGAGCCAGAGGGTGGGGGCTTCCTCACTGCGAGTGCCCGCCGTGCCCAGACTCCGATTACCACTAGGAGGGCGACGACTGCGAGGAGGACTTCGGAGGGGAACTAGAGATGAACCAAAGATCAAAGTTCTTTTCAAAAGCCACCCAGGGACTGTGGGAAATGTAGTTCAAGGCCGCAAAAGCCCGGATGTCGAGAAGGCGCGCGCCGAGGCCACGGCACTGAAGACAGGCCGCTGAGACCCTTGGGAGGCAGAGCTCGCGCGGGAGTGCGCAGGCGCAGACGGCTGTCCCTCTTTCAAAGGTGAGGCTAGTAGGTCCAGCGGGCGCTGGGCGGGTGTGTGATGTTGGGACCCGGTGGGGATTGCCTAGGAGGGAGGTGGGAACCTGGGCTGGGAACCCCAAGGAAAGAAGAGGGAACCTAGACTGAGAGAAGGCCGGGAAGGAAAGCGAGAATCCGGGCCCTAGAGAAAGCGAGGAGGGAAGCGAGAACCTAGGTAGGGGAAGAAACTGGGAGCAAGTGCTGGGAACGCCGAGGTAGAACAGGGAGCCCGAGGCGGCTGTGAGCTCGGCCTGGTACATATAGGCGTTCTGATTGTGTAGCTTTTTGTGCCTGTTCTTGTGTGTGTGTGGACATGTGTTACTCTGTGCGACGTTATGGAACCTATTGTTTATGAAAGTCAGAGGGTCTCTGTGTGGTCTAATTTTTAAATTAGGTGCGAGTCTGTGTTTGAGGCTGTGCAACTTTGGAGTGGCAACAGTAAGGGGTTTGTGAGTAAAATTTTGCTACTTTGCGTAGAAGTATGTAATGAGCTCTATGAGTTTATGTATGACGTGTGGCTGTGGGATTGGGATTGTGTAGTGGGTGATACAACAGTGAATATGTCACATTTTAAAGTATTTGTGCACACAAGTAAGTGCACAGTTCACGGTGACTGTGAATGTGGCTGGTTCATTGTGTGACTGAGATGGAACACTTGAGAAAGTAGATTCAAGACTAGTAAGTACTATGTATTATTTAGATTGTCAGCATATCGGCCATTGCCTGTAAAATTTGACTCTGGCAAATAGACAAGTAAAAAAATACGTATTTTTTAATTGGAGAGGAGGAGTTAAAATTAAAATAATTTTCAGGTGGTACAATCTTGTATTGGGAAACCCCGTTATTGATTAATGACCAGTATGTTGACATAAGTAGAACACTGTTGGGAGCACAGAAAAAACTTTCTCCCATAACTGCTGGGAGTTTTTGTTCTCAAAGTTTGTATTTGGGTGAATTCCTGGACAATAAAGGTTCAATAATTTCTTCAGTCTTTACAAAGATGCTGAACATTTAAACACGAGATCAGCCTCATTTAGCTGAATAGAATGTTCAGTGTAGAAATCAGTACTTCAAACTTGTTTTAAAAGCAAAAATGCTCCCTCCTGCTGGAAGTCTGCTGTGTGAAAGAAAATGTGGTCAGTTTCTTCTCTAATCCCTCTATTTGCCCCCTCTTTATTCCTTCTAGGTTGATAGTCTTCAGCTGGAATGGATTGGGAGCTGAAAAAGAGAAATCATAAGTCAAGGACAAAAACAGGCTAACATGACTGGTACCATTATAATATAGTGTAAGTCATATCTTACTTTGGCATGGCCAACTCAATGGACATGAGTTTGAGTGAACTCCAGGAGACAGTGAAGGACAGGGAAGTCTGGTATGCTGCAGTTCCTGAGGTTACAAAGAGTCGGACACAACTCAGTGATTGAACAACAACAAATACCTTACCTCCTGAGAGACCCCACTGTTGGGAACTTCCAGATACAGTTCCCTTTTTATGGGCACAACCACTTCTCCAGATACTTCTCTTGGCATGCAGTGACCCACCTACTTGTAGGTCTTGTTCTTTCCTGTCAGTCCTCTTGAACAGTATGTAAGCCAACCTAGGCATGCTCCATCATCCATGGATTCCCCATCTGGACCTCAGATGAGAATTAGCCCTCTTAGTCACCACCACTCCACTCCCCCATATCCTGGAAGCATGTACATTTCTCCCCCAAATTCTCTCATTACTTTGATTTAGAGTAGTATTAGGGTCTAAGGAGCTCCTTGTTTGTTATAAGGGAGGAAGAAGCATCTATTTCTTTTCTCCCTAGAAAACTGTTCTAAAAATAATTTGCTCTGTTAAAGAGACATTCCCTTTTCTTAGCCTCTTCTAGCCTCTTGAAGGAGCCTCTTCCTACTCGGAGTTAAATTAATGGTAGCAAAACTTTACAGTCAGCTGCTTTTTAAGACTTTATTATAGCATGAGGGACAATTAAAAGCTTGTTTGCTCACCATCTTTGGGACATCTGCTGAGACTGAGGTAGGCAAATTTCTTAATTACCATCCTGTTAAAAATAATGACAACAGAAAACTCAGGTTTGCTGGAAAAGACATTAACAATAGACTGTGTGTGTGTGTGTGTGTGTGTGTGTGTGTGTGTATCAGAAAACTATGGGAAGTGGCCGTCAAAATACAAGATACAAAGGTTGTATGGTTTGTAAAAAAAAAATTTGATGTTCCTGACAGACTCAAAAATTAAAGATTTAAGAACCAGAAGACACATGGTAAGTGTCAAAACTGACATTTCATGAAGTTTCTGTAAAATTTCAGTAAAATTTTTAAACTTTCCAAAGTTGTTAGGAGATAATGAACAAGACAGAAGTGGTTAAAGAAAAATAATGCAGGTGGGGAGTAGGCCTACCTGATACTAAAATATGTTTTAAAACTGTAATAACTGCAGAGTAGTCCTGGCAGTTAAATGAAAAGATCAGTGGAACTAAATATGAAGTCCAGATATACTCAAATATGTAAAGGAAATAAAGTATATGATAAAGAAAAGCTATAAAAATTATTTTAGGTATTTACAGGATTAATTTCCTTCCTTTAAAAAAGATCTAATATCAATCCAGAAAATAGTTATTAGAAAAGTGAATAACTAAACTATTAACTATTAGTCTATTAGTTATTAGAAAAGTGAGACCTTTCACAGACAGGAAACTAAAGATGGACTGTGGTAATGTCTGTAGGGGCTGGTGGTGGCTGTAGACTAGGGAGTTGGTGGCCTGATTCGGCCTGGCTTGTCTTCTATTTTTTTTAAAAAAGATGAGGTTTTTTAAAAACTTTAGAAGCTTATCCTCTCTCATAATGAGAAAAATAAGAGCTAGAATCACAATGTATACTTTGGCAAGCATCGAGAACCTTGTATCAGTGGTACTCAGGGTATGGGGTGACAGGTATTTTCATGTATTGTTGGTCATGATGTAGGTTGAGCCTTAATGGAGAAGAACTTGGAAGTAGTTAGTAGGCAGCTTCGGAGAGAAAAGTGGTAATAGAGAGGAGAGCGGCTTGCCCAGAATCTAACTTTTTGCCCCAAGATCCTGTATCTCTAGCTTTGGGGATGAAATAATATTTGTCTAGCTCATTATCCCCCTGTATTTGTGTGGACAGAGTGGACAAGCACCAAAGCAAAGGAAATAGAGTCAATTTTAATTGAGTCGTAAGACGTATGTGGTGTCATGTGGCTTCTTTTCGTGTTGGTTTTGCCTTCTTAGGAACCACCCCTTTTCTAAAGAAGAGCCCAAAGGAAGACTGGTCATCTCTTGTAAATCTCAAAACCATGGCTCAGGTGAGATGATGGTTCTTCTCCCTTTTCTGAAATAGTTTTGTTTGTTTGTTTAAAGACTGTTTGAGCACTTGCTTTTCTTGTACTAAAATCCTCCTGTTTGCCTTCCCCTTTAGGAAGGCAGTACCCACTTGTTCTATTGGTCAGATAAGCTTTTACCTTCCACAAATGCCCCTTCTAATTTTAACCAGTGTTCACATATTAAGTGGGTGTAATCATTCAACATCTTTTCTCAGTCTTCTCCCAGAAACAGTGCTAGAACAAAAATGCATTTCTTCAAATTAAAAGAGAATATAGTACTGTATGGAAGAGGGCATGGCAACCCACTCCAGTATTCTTGCCTGGAGGATCCCCATGGACAAAGGAGCCTGGCATTCTACAGTCCATAGGGTCTCAAAGAGTAGGATGTGAGTGAGCAGCTAAGGACAACACAGCACATAATACAGCATGCACCTGTCTTGCAAAGAAAAGAACAGTCAAGATGAAGATAGAATTGACAGATTGCTGTTAAGTGTCAAGAAGTCCTGTCTTGAGGTTTTGAGACAAGAGCTATGCTTGGCAGATTGTACAAAAACCAAGAATCCTCTATTTCTCCCCTCTGATCCTTCAAGAGATCCTTGAATTTAAACTGTTAATGTGTACTTTAATATCTTCTTCTCCCGTAATGGATTGTCTTAAACATTCTTCTAATGTGCTTTGGGTTTAATACTAGGCAAACTGTAAGATAAGAGTTAACTGTTCAATGTTACTGGCACAGAGTTTTTGTTTGGGCTTCCCTGGTGGCTCAGCTGGTAAAGAATCCACCTGCAATGCGGGAGACCTGGGTTCAGTCCCTGGATTGGGAAGATCCCCTGGAGAAGGGAATGGCTACCCACTCCAGTAGATACTGGTGATGGTTACATAACATTGTGAATGTACTTAATGGCAATGAATTATATACTGAAAAATGATTAAAATGATAAAATTTTATGTCACATATGTTTCACCACACACACACACAGTTAAACAGAAAAGTATAAGAAACATAAAAATCCATAAGTGAGCATTGGGGCAAACACTTGGAGGATTGGAAAAAGAGCAAAGGTATTAAACCATCAGCAGTATCTATATCCAGAGCTTTTTCACATTCCAAACAGAAAGGAAGGGAAAGTCACTCAGTTGTGTCTGACTCTTTGTGATCCCATGGACTGTAATCCGTGGAATTCTCCAGACCAGAATACTGGAGTGGGTAACCATAATGTTTTGTTGTTTTCAGTGTACCAGTCTTGCAAATGTTTGTTGTATTAATACTGAGATGTTTTTATGTTGTTGTAAATACTGTTCATTTTTATTTCAGATTCCCATTATTTATTAATAAAATGCAGTTGATTAGTATATGAAAATGCAATTTCATTTTCGTTTATTAACCTACCTTCTCTCTAAACTTATTCTAGTAATTTTTTGGTAGATTCTTTAGGATTTTCTTCACACATAATCATGTCAGATGTGTAATATTACTGTTGTCCATCTTTGCTTTCCAATCTATATTCCTTTTATTTCTGTCTGGCTTTACTACATTGTCTAGAACTTTCAGTGCAGTGTTGATATAAGTAGTGAGAACAGATATTTTTACCTTATTCCTGACTAAGGGGAAAGGCATGTAGTTTTTGACTAAGTGTAACACTGGTGATTGGTTTTACATAAATGCTCTTTATCAGGTTGAAGAAATTCTTGATTAGTGATCATTTTTATCACAAATGAATGTTGAATTTTGTTAAAAGTTTTTATGCTTCTGTTGTTTTTTATGTATTATGTGGTTTTCCCCCTTTTAAAATTAACATGATGAGTTATATTGATTGATTTTTGAAGTGCTAAACCAGCTTATCCCTAGGATAAACCCCACTTGGTTATGATAGATTCATATATTCATTTTTCACATATTGCTTGGTGAATTTACTAACACACTGTTAAGGATTGTTTTGTCTGTGGTTCATAAATAATTTGGTCTCTAGTTTTTCTTGTAATGTTGTTGTCTAGTTTTGGTGTGAAGGTAATGCTAACTTACAGAATGAGTTGAGAACTATTCTCTCCTTTTATTTTCTCAAAGAATTTGTGTAGAATGGTTATTATTTCTTCCATAATAATTTCTTCCGTAATGTTTGTTAGAATTCACCAGTGAAGGCATCTGAGCCTCAAGATTTGTTTGTGGGAAAATTTTTTACTAGCAGTTCAATTTCCTTAATAGAATTGTGGCTATTAATGCTATTCAGGCTTGCCTTGTGGCTCAGACAGTAAAGAAGCTGCCAGCAATGCAGGAGACCTGAGTTCAGTCCCTGAGTTGGGAAGATGCACTGGAGAAGGGAATGGCAACTCACTTCAATATTCTTGGCTGGACAATTCCATGGACAGAGGAGCCTGGCATACTGTAGTCCATGGTGTTGCAAAGAGTTGGACACAACTAACTAACACTTTGACTTCCATGCTATCAATTTTTTTCTCTTCAGTGAGCTTTTATAATTTATGTCTTTTAAGCAATTTGTCCATTTCATCCAAGTTATAAAATTTATCGGCACAAAATTGTTCAAAAATCTACTCTTTTTATCCTTTTGATGTTTATGTAATCTGTAATGGTGCTGCTCTTTCATTCTGTTGTTGATTATTTGTGACTTTTAGTTTTTTCCTTGATCAGTTGACTAGAGATTTATTAATTTCGCTGATTTTTTTCAAAGCAGCAACCTTTGGTTTCATTGATTTCCTGTTTTTCTGTTTCCTGTTTCTTCATTTCTGCTCTTACACTTTGTATTTCCTTTCCTTTTCATTACTTTGGATTTAATTACCTCTTATTTTTACATGGAAGTTTATATCATTGATATTGGACTTTTTTTTCCCCATAGGACATTTAATGCTCTAAATTTCCCTCTAACAAATTTAGACATGTTGTATTTTCATTTTTATTCATTTGAAAATATTTTCTAATTTATCTCATGCTTTCTGATTTGACCCATTTGTTTAGAGGAAGTTTGTTTAATTTTCAAATATTTGGGTATTTTCCAAATAGCTTTCTCCTATTGATTTCCAGTTTAATTTTGTTACAATCAGGAAACATGCTGTATATGATTTCATTCTTTAATTTATAGATTTCTTTTGTACCACAGATTATAGTACCATCTGATGAATGTTCTATATGTACTTGTAGAGGATGTATATTCTAGTGTTGTTGGATGGTGTCTTCTGTAAATAATCAAGTCAAATTGCTTGATTATGATGGTAAAGTTTTCTATATCCTTATTGATTTTCAGTCTGTTATACCCATCACAGAAAAGGAAGTCATTCTTAAGTAACAAGTGTGGCTGTGAAAGTGAAAGTCGCTCAGTCGTGTCCAACTCTTTGTGACCCCATGGACTGTAGCCCTCCAGCCTCCTCTGTCCATGGAATTCTCCAGGCCAGAATACTTGAGTGGTTAGCTGTTCCTTTCTCCAGGGGATATCCCCAACCCAGAGATCGAACCTGGGTCTCCCACATTGCAGGTAGATTCTTTACCATCGGAGCCACCAGGGAAGCCCAAAACTATTAATGGGAAGGCTGACTGAGCTTTTTTAAATGGATGGAATAGGATGACACTGCTGATCACTCTTGGCATCACTGAAGCAGGACAACCAGACATCACACGCTCCTGACAGGACAGTGCTGGTGATTTAGTTGCTAAGTCATGTCTGACTCTTGCGACCCCGTGGACTATAGCCCGCCAGGCTCCTCTGCCCATGGCATTCTCCAGGCAAGAATACTGCAGTGGGTTCTCATTTCCTTCTTCAGGGGATCTTCCTGACCCAGGAATTGAACCCAGGTCTCCTGCATTGCAGGGAGATTCTTTACCGACTGAGCTACATGTAGGATTCATGTGGCTATAATTGTGTCTATTTTAACTTTAGGTTCTATAAGTTTTTACTTAATATATTTTGAAGTTCTGTTTTTAGGTGAACTTATATTTAGGATTGTTTTGTCTTTTTATGAATTGATGTCCTCTGTCATTATAAAATGCCTTACTTGGGACTTCCCTGGTGACCTAGTGGCTAAGACTCCATGCTTCCTCTGTAGTGGGCATGGGTTCAGTCCCTGGTAGGGGAACTAAGATCTCACATGCCACACAGTGCAGCCAGAAAATAAATAAATAAGTTAAAATAAAGTGCCTTTCTTAATCCCTGATAATATTCTTTTTTCTAAAATCTATTCTGTTTGATACTATTATAGCCGTTCTGGCATTCTTATGATTAGTATTTATTTTTAATTTTAATTTTTTGGGAATATCCTAAATACTTTTTAACCTGGAGCATCTCCCACCTTTTCTTTATTTTTTTCAGCTGATTTACAATATTATATACGTTTCAGGTATACAACATAGTGATTCACAGTTTTTAAAGGTTAAGCTCCACTTATAGTTGTTACACTTATTGGCTGTATTCCATGTGCTATGCAGTATATTCTGGTAGCTTATTTATTTTATGCCTAGTAGTTTGTGCCTCTTAATCTCCTACACCTATCTTACTCCTCCCTCCTTCCCTTTCCCCACTGGTATCCACTAGTGATCTCTGTCTGTAAGTCTTGTTTCTGTTTTGTTATATACATTTGTTGTATTTTTTAGATTCCACACATTCGTGATGACATACGGTATTTGTATTTCTCTGACTTGCTTCACTAAATATAATACTTTCCAAATCTATCCAGGTTGTTGCAGATGGCAAAATTTCATTCTTTTTTTTAATGGCTGAGTAATATTCTTATGCGTGTGTGTGTGTGTGTGTGTGTGTGTGTCTGTGTGTGTGTGGCTATTCACTATGTCTTCTTTATCCATTCATCTGTTGATGGGGACCTAGGTGGCTTTCACATCTTGGCCAATATAAATAATGCTCTGAACATTGGGGTGGTGCATGTGTCTTTCTGAATTAGTGTTTTTACATTTTACCCAGGAGTGAAATTGCTAGGCCATGTGACAGTTCTAGTTTTAATTTTTTGAGAGCTTCCAACTGTTTTTCACAGGGGCTGCACCAGTTTACATTCCCACCAGCAGACTATAAGGGTTCCTTTTTCTCTGCATCCTTGCCAATGTTTGTTAGTCTGTGGTCTTTCTGATGATAGCCATTCTGACAGGTGTGAGATGGTATCTCATTATGGTTTTGATTTGCATTTCTCCGATGTTAGTGATGTTGAGTATCTTCATATGCCTGTTGGCCATCTCTGTGTTTTCTTTGGAAAAATGTCTGTTCAGTCTTCTGCCCATTATTTACTTGGGTTATTTGGGGTTTTATTTTAATATTGAGTTTGTATGAGCTGCTTATATATTAATAGCTTGGATGTATGTGTGTTCAGTCATGTCTGACTCTTTGTGACCCCATAGACTATAGCCCACCAGGCTCCTCTGTCCTTGAAATTTTCTAGGCAAGAATATTAGAGCAGGTTGCCACTTCCTTCTCTAGGGGATCTTCCTGACCCAGGGATTGAAGCTGCATCTCCTGTGTCTCCTGCATTGGCAGGTGGGTTCTTTACCACTGTGCCACCTGGGAAGCCTGTAATTTGGACCCTTTATTGGTCATTTGCAGAAACTTTCCCATTCTGTAAGATGCCCTTTCATTGTGTTGATGGTGAGCCCGTGTATTTTGAGATCAATATTCAGCTGTAGATTCAAGGGTATCACTCTACATATGTCTGGAGAAGCCTCTGTCTCTGTCTCTCTCTCTGCTGCTCCCTCCTCTTCAGTATTTTGCTTAGCAGTTCTAGTCATCTTGGACTCTTCAAACTCCCATCTCTGTTTCTTCCACTCAGAAAGACTGCTGGGCTCTGTGTTTTCCCTCCCTGTGCTGTGACCTGGAAATTGCCTACAGACTATAAGCTGGGCAGTCAAAGCTTACTTTGTTCCCTTTCAGAGCTCACCGTGCTCTGCTGTCAGTCAGCCAGTGCTTACAAACATATGTTTAATATATTTTTTATAATTTTTTAATTGTTTACAGCAGAAGAGAATCTCCTCTATCAGTTAATTTCCATAGAAGTTGACTTGTTTTGTTGGACAGTTAAGTAGGCTGAAATCAAACTTTAAACTTCAGACTCTCTAATTAGTGGCAGCCCAAATCTCTGCTTGATTTCTTTTATGTTTAACCAGAGGTCTCAAATTCTGACACATGAATGCCTAACTGGGGTATCAGCTAAAGGTGTGGATAAAGTTTGTTCAGTGTCCTTGGGCTCCCCCCAACTCCTGCCTCTGGCTTTCATTTCTTCAGGATTTCCCTACTTCTTTTCCAATTACTGTTGTCCTAAATTCTATCTTTTGTTCCTTCAAGCCAGTAGGACCATGGATTTCCACCTGGATTTTGTTTGCCATACTTGATGTCTACTTGGGGCCTGCATTTAGGCTGAAAGTAGTGTGAATTGGCAGTTCTCCTGTCGTTCTTCTCCTAAGTATAAAACCTTCCCTCCAGTTTCTGTTTGTTTGGGTCACTTTTAAGTGCCTTCAGATAGTTGCTTTTTATAGTCAGCACTCCATATTCATGAGGTTTCCCTTCCATATCCACAAATTCAACCACCCACAGATTGAAAATGTTAAAAAAAAAAAAAATCCCAGAATGTTCCAAAATGCAAAACTTGAAATTGCTAGACAGTGGCAACTATTTACATAGCATTTACATTGTATTACATATGGTAAGTCGAGGTGATTTAAAGTATATGGAACAATATAAAATAGATTATATATAAATAAACTACACAGTTTATGTAAGGGACTTGAGTATCTTGAGATTTTGGTATTTGCAGGGGGTCCTGAAATCCATCTCCCATGGAAACTGAGGCGTTGATTATATTTTTCTGGAGTTTAGAGCTGTTATCTACAGTAAATGTGAAATAAGAGCTACTCTTCCATTTTTGGAGGAGAATCCCAAACATACCTTTTTTTTTAAATCAAAAATTTTTAAGCTATAATCTACATAGAATAAAAAGCAACTCATTTTAAGTGTTGATCAAGTTTAGGAACTTTGAGAAAGGTATAAAGATTTATTCAGTTACCACAACAATCAAGGTTACAAAATTTCCATTACTTCAAAAAGTTCCTTCATGCCCCCCTACAACCAGTTGCTCTCCTGCCACATTGGCCTTTATTAAGGTATTATTAATCACACCTGCTTTTGTCACTGTAAATTAGTTTTCCCTCCTCTAGACTTTCATACAAAGAGCATAGAATATGTGCTTTTCAGGGGATTAGCCTATTTAACTCAATGTAATTTTCTTTTGAAATTCATGTTATGTGTATCAGAACATTCCTTATATTGCTGACTGCTGTTGTTCCATTATATGAATATACCACAACTTTTTAGTTATACCCTCACTTTTTGATAGACTTTTTTCTTTCACTTTTTGACTTTTACAGTAATATGCTCATATGTGGATTATATTTTCATTTCTGTTGACTAAAACCTACCTAGATTTGAAATCAGTAAATTATGTGAAAAATATATGTTTAAATTTATTAAAAAAAAACTTGGCAAACTGTTAAGCAAAGTGGTTGTGCCATTTTGCTTTCCCACTAGCAATTTATGATAGTTATTATATTATAGCTGCATATCTTCACCAACACTTGGTATGGTCACTGTTTAATTTTAGTTAATTCTGCTGCTACGGCTAAGTCACTTCAGTTGTGTTCAACTCTGTGTGACCCCATAGACGGCAGCCCACCAGGCTCCCCTGTCCCTGGGATTCTCCAGGCAAGAACACTGGAGTGGGTTGCCATTTCCTTCTCCAATGCATGAAAGTGAAAAGTGAAAGTGAAGTTGCTCAGTTGTGTCCGACTCTTCGCGACCCCATGGATTTACAGCCTACCAGTCTCCTCCATCCATGGGATTTTCCAGGCAAGAGTACTGGAGTGGGGTGCCATTGCCTTCTCCGTTAGTTAATTCTAGCAGGTGTGTTTTGGCATTTCATTCTTTTGAAATTTTTTGTTTCCCTAACAATTAAAATTGTTGGGTATTTTTTATTTTGCATATTTGTCTTTGATATATAGCTTCTGGATTTGTTTAGATCTTTTTCCAGTTGATCTGGATGTCTTCTTATTCCTATATTATGAGAGTTCTTTATACATTCTCAATACAAGTCTTTTGTAAGATAGAAATACTGGGAATATCTTTCCCAGTCTATGACTTGATTTTTAATTTTCTTAGTGGTGTCTTTCAGAGCTGAAGTTTTTAATTTTGACAAAATCCAGTTAAACAGGTTTTAAATTTTTATGATTGTTGCTTTTTGTGTACTACAAAAGTCAGAAGTCTTTGCATACTCCAGCATTATGCATATTTTATTCTTTAATATGTAAGTATTATCATTTTAGATGTTCATTTTAAAAGAGTGATCCATGTCAGTTTCATTCTTTAAGGTAAGAGTTTAAGTTCCCTTTTTCTGTTTTCAATGGATATCCAGTTTTTCCAGAGTCTTTTGTGAAAAGAGATCCTTTTTCTTTTTTTTTTCAGCACTCAGGGTTTATTTAGAGGCACACACTAAAGGAACATCCTATGACCACCCTTTTCATATTAGTGATAAAGGGAAATGTAGAGATAAAGCAATATATTTTCTGTTGTCAATTTGCTTTTATTTGTTTTAATGTAAATTGACGGACTCCTTCTTTCTCGTGTGTCTTCAAGCTGTCCAGCCACTGACCGCTCTTGAAGGCTCGACTTTTCACTTTGATATGCGACAGCCTGTGTTAGGAAACTTGGTGCATCTTGTCAAGTCTTGGGTGTAAACTAACCTGCAGCTTCAACCAGCCTCCCACAGGTGCGCCCTGAAGGCACCTTGACTTGGGCCAAATTTTCTCATCTCCTTTTGTAATAGCAAACTATTTTCAGTAGCACACTGCCTGCAATTTTCTAAAAACCTTTCAACCACACAGAATCTTTATGTAAGGTAAAGACAATATTTGAACAGTGAGAAAGAAGCTCATACTACAGATAAAGTAGGGAAATGGGCGTTTGGAAATATTCCCATCATTATACTAATATGATATTTTTTCTTCTGCCCAAAATGCTACGTGTCACTAATAAAAGTACTCCTATCTAGACACTTGAGAACTGGTTTTAAATCTTCCAAATGTAGATTTTCACTGGATTTTTTTTTTTTTTTAATTTTACTGTGCTTTGCTTTAGTGAACTTTATAGATACATGGTTTTTTTGTTTTTTTTTTTCCTTGTTAATTTTCTGTTTAGTTGATCTATCCATAGGTGTGAGTGGGGTATTAAAGTCTCCCACTATTATTGTGTTATTGTTAATTTCTCCTTTCATAGTTGTTAGCATTTGTCTTACATACTGCGGTGCTCCCATGTTGGGTGCATATATATTTATAATTGTTATATCTTCTTCTTGGATTGATCCTTTGATCATTATGTAGTGACCTTCTTTGTCTCTTTTCACAGCCTTTGTTTTAAAGTCTAATTTATCTGATACGAGTATTGCTACTCCTGCTTTCTTTTGGTCCCTATTTGCATGGAAAATCTTTTTCCAGCCCTTCACTTTCAGTCTGTATGTGTCCCCTGTTTTGAGGTGGGTCTCTTGTAGACAACATATGTAGGGGTCTTGTTTTTGTATCCATTCAGCCAGTCTTTGTCTTTTGGTTGGGGCATTCAACCCATTTACGTTTAAGGTAATTACTGTTAAGTATGATCCCGTTGCCATTTACTTTATTGTTTTGGGTTCGAGTTTATACACCATTTTTGTGTTTCCTGTCTAGAGAATATCCTTTAGTATTTGTTGGAGAGCTGGTTTGGTGGTGCAGAATTCTCTCAGCTTTTGCTTGTCTGTAAAGCTTTTGATTTCTCCTTCATACTTGAATGAGATCCTTGCTGGGTACAATAATCTGGGCTGTAGGTTATTTTCTTTCATCATTTTAAGTATGTCTTGCCATTCCCTCCTGGCTTGAAGAGTTTCTATTGAAAGATCAGCTGTTATCCTTATGGGAATTCCCTTGTGTGTTATTTGTTGTTTTTCCCTTGCTGCTTTTAATATTTGTTCTTTGTGTTTGATCTTTGTTAATTTGATTAATATGTGTCTTGGGGTGTTTCTCCTTGGGTTTATCCTGTTTGGGACTCTCTGGGTTTCTTGGACTTGGGTGATTATTTCCTTCCCCATTTTAGGGAAGTTTTCCACTATTATCTCCTCAAGTATTTTCTCA
>NW_011494852.1:4925859-4926714 GCF_000754665.1 Bison bison bison | reverse complement strand
TTCCTACCTCCTTTCAAGGAGTTGGGTTGCTTTTCTGGGTGCCTGATGTCCTCTGCCGGCATTCAGAAGTTGTTTTGTGGAATTTACTCGACGTTTAAATGCTCTTTTGATGAATTTGTGGGGGAGAAAGTGTTTTCCCCGTCCTACTCCTCCGCCATCTTGGCGCCTTCCCTCCCTTTTTCTACTGAATTATATCGGAGCCTTTGTTGACAATCAGTTGATCATGTGTGTACGTGTTTTTTATAGTCTGTTTAATTCATTTGTGTATTTAAACTTTCACCAAGATAACAGTTTTATTTAGGGTATTAAGTCCTGGTATCAGGTAATGTGAACCTACCAAATTATTTTAGGTATAATAGGTATTTGACATTTTCCTATAAATTTTCAAATCAACTCATCAGTTCAGTTCAGTCACTCAGTTGTGTCTGATTCTTTGCGACCCCATGAATCGCAGCACGCCAGGCCTCCCTGTCCATCACCATCTCCCGGAATTCACTCAAACTCACGTCCATCGAGTCGGTGATGCCGTCCAGCCATCTCATCCTCTGTCGTCCCCTCTTCCTCCTGCCCCCAATCCCTCCCAGCATCAGAGTCTTTTCCAATGAATCAACTCTTCACATGAGGTAGCCAAAGTACTGGAGTTTCAGCTTTAGCATCATTCCTTCCAAAGAAATCCCAGGGCTGATCTCCTTTAGAATGGACTAGTTGGATCTCCTTGCAGTCCAAGGGACTCTCAAGAGTCTTCTCCAACACCACAGTTCAAAAGCATCAATTCTTCGGCACTCAGCTTTCTTCACAGTCCAACTCTCACATCCATACATGATCACTGGAAAAACCATAGCCTTGACTAGACAG
>NW_011494852.1:4923480-4925759 GCF_000754665.1 Bison bison bison | reverse complement strand
TATTTCTCCCGGCAATCTTGATTCCAGCTTTTGTTTCTTCCAGCGTTTCTCATGATGTACCCTGCGTATGAGTTAAATAAGCAGGGTGACAATATACAGCCTTGACGTACTCCCTTTCCTACTTGGAACTAGTCTGTTGTTCCATGTCCAGTTCTAACTGTTGCTTCCTGACCTGCATACAAATTTCTCAAGAGGCAGGTCAGGTGGTCTGGTATTCCCATCTCTTTCAGAATCTTCCACAGTTTATTGTGATCCACACAGTCAAAGGCTTTGGCATAGTCAATAAAGCAGAAATAGATGTTTTTCTGGAACTATCTTGCTTTTTCCATGATCCAGCGGATGTTGGCAATTTGATCTCTGGTTCCTCTGCCTTTTCTAAAACCAGCTTGAACATCTGGAAGTTCACGGTTCACATGTTGCTGAAGCCTGGCTTGGAGAATTTTGAGCATTACTTTACTAGCATGTGAGATGAGTGCAATTGTGCGGTAGTCTGTATAAAACAATCTAATGGATTGTGATTTAGTTTTCAAAGATTTATAAGTTGGTTGGAGATAACTGTTAGGTTAACAGTAGTAAGTCTTCTGAACCATGGACCTAGTGTATTTCCATGTTTGCTTAGGTCTTTTATAATTTCTCTCAACAGTGTTTTATAGATTCCAGTGCACAGGTCTTACAAATATTTTCTTAATTTTATTTTTTAACTTCATTCTCAGTTGTTTGTTGTTAGTATATAAAATAGAATTGATTTTTTTTTTATATTTTGAGATAAATATGCTGTGACCGTGATAAATTTACTTATTATTTCCTGTACTTTCTACATATCTGGTTATGTCTGTGAATGCAGTTTACCTTCGCCCTTTCCAATCTCTTTGCCTTGTATTTTTCGTTCTTTATTCATTGTCTGCAGTGTTCAATACAACTGGTGAGAGCAGCTATCCTTGTCTTGCTCCTGATCTTAGGGGAAAAACAACCTTTAACCATAAGTATGATATTATGTATAAATCTTTTGTAGTTGCATTTCATTAAGTTGAGGAGTTCTATTTCTAAAGTCGAGAGTTTTTAATACAAGTATAACAGATGTTAAATTTTGCCTAATGCTTTTTTTCATTTGAAATGACCATAGGCTTTTCCTACTATATTCTGATATAATGAGGATTATATGTATTGATTGTCAGGTATTATACCAATCTAGCATTCCAGTGATAAGCACCACTTGTTCATGTGTTATGCTTTTTATATTATCCCTTTATACAATTCACTCTTATTTTTTGGTTTTTAATTGGTATTCATCAAGGCTATTGGTCTGTAATTTTACCTTTTTCTGGTTTTGGTAACTGTATAAGATTCACCTCATAAAAGGAATAGGGAAGTATTCCTCAGTCCTTTATTTTTAAGAAGAAGTTAGTGTAGTATTATCATTAACTCTTAAATGTTTCACAGGACTTACCTTGAAGTCTTCTGGACCTGGAAAAATCTTTGTGGGAACTTCTTGAATTGCAAACTCAGTATCTTTAATAGTTAAGGGTTTTCAGTTTTTTTTTCCTTTGGTATCATATTTTTAAGTGAAAATATTTGTCCATTTCATCTACACTGTCTAATTTGTTGCCTTTAATTTGTTTATGCTGTAATCTCTTTGTTCTGTTTAATATCTGCTGGATCTGATAGTGGCCATCTGTGGCATCCCTCTTTACTTCTTAAATGTCTAACTAGTGTTTTACCTTTTTTTGTGAGGGGCGGGGGGCTATGCTTGGTGCTGTTTCAGGTCTTTATTGCTGCATGGGCTTCTCTATTAATAGTTGTGACACACCAACTTAGTTGCCCCATGGCATGCAGGATCTTAGTGCCCTGACTAGGGATGGAACCCATGTTCCCTGGATTGGAAGGTGGATTCTTAACCACTGGACCACCAGGGAAGTCCCTAGAGGTTTTACATTTTAATGATACTTTGAAGTATCTGGCTTTTTGTTTCACTGATTTTTTTCCCCCCTGTTGCTTGCTTATTTCCTATTTTACTGATTTTTCCTTTTTTCCAAACTATTTCCTTTACTTGCTTTGAGTTTAGCATATTCTTTTTTAAAGCTACTTAAGATAAAAGTTTAAATTATTGATATTAAATCTTTCTTGTTTCCTAATATAAAGTGAAAGTGAAGTTGCTCAGCCATGTCCGACTCTGTGCAATCCCATAGACGGCCTCCCACCAGGCTCCCCCGTCCCTGGGATTCTCCAGGCAAGAACACTGGAGTGGGTTGCCATTTCCTTCTCCAATGCATGAAAGTGAA
>NW_011494852.1:4898968-4923380 GCF_000754665.1 Bison bison bison | reverse complement strand
TGGAGTGGGTTGCCATTTCCTTCTCCAATGCATGAAAGTGAAAAGTGAAAGTGAAGTTGCTTAGTCGTGTCCGACTCTTTGAGACCCCATGGACTGCAGCCCACCAGGCTCCTCCATCCATGGGATTTTCCAGGCAAGAGTACTGGAGTGGGATGCCATTGCCTTCTCCAGGGGATCCTCCCGACTCAGGGATCAAACCCAGGTCTCCTGCATTGTAGGCAGACGCTTTACCGTCTGAGCCACCAGGAAATATATTATGAGTCCTGCTTTTTTATACATTTTTTATAATCTCAGTCTTGGGACTCCCCTGGCAGTCCAGTGGTTAAGACTCCATGCTTCCAATGCAGGGGGCAGGCGTTCAATCCCTCGTTAGGGAACTAAGATCCCACAAGCCACGTGGGAGTGTTTAGTTCTAAAGTTGGAGTCAGGGCTGCTATTTTGCTCTTTGTTTTCTGATTACCTGACCTGTTTTATTTTAAATCTTTTAAATATACTTTATATTTTAGTGCAATTTTACATTCAGAGAAAAATTAAGTAGAAAGTACAGTGAGTTTCCATTTATTCCCTACCCTGACAAATGCATGGGCTTCCCTAATATTAGTATCTTGTACCAGAGTGGTATGTTGTTAAAATCAGCGACCTACACTGATATATCATTGTCATCCAAAGTTCATAGTTTATATTAGGGTTCATTTTTGGTGCTGTTTATTCTATAGATTTTGACAAATATATAGTGTTATGTATCTGCCATTATAATATTATACAGACTAATTTCACTGCTCTAAAAATCCTCTGTCCTCTGCCTACTCATCCCTCCCTCTCCTCTATAATCTGTAATAGTGGCAACCACTGATCTTTTTATCTTTTCTCTATAGCCTTTTCAGATTGGGCTTAACACATTTAAGATTCCTCCTAATCTGATTTTATGCATCTGTTCCTACATTTTGTTTTACTTTGTGTCAGTCAGTACTGACACAATAATGAATTTTCATTATTCATTTTCATTTCTCTGTTGCATCTGTAGTTACATCATCTTGCATTGTTTTTTGTGGTTTCTTTAGGGATTATAGTATGCAGCTTCTATAGTATAGTATCTTTAACTTATCATGATTTATTAGAGATAATGCTGAATTACTTATGGTAAAATAAATCAGCTTGCAACATTGTATTTTCATTTACTGACTTCCATGGTTTGCTTTTTGGTTCTCCATGTATTTGATATTTCTGTTTGTAATTAATGGTGTTAAAATGCTTGCTTTAAACCAAGAGTCTACAGCCATTAGGTTATATCCAGTCTGCTACATGTTTTTGTACAGATTGTGAGTTAAGAATAGTTCTTCTATTTTAAATGTTGGAAAAAATACAAAGTCAAAATATTTCTGACCTATTTAAGTTTTTGAAATTTAAATCTTAGTGTCCAAACATGAAGTTTTATTGAAACACAACATTGCTCATTCATTTTATAAATTCTCCATGATTGTTTTCATGCTAAAACAGCAGAAAAATGTTCACCAATTGCTGCTAAAAACTTTTTTTAAAAATGGAAGGAAATGAATATAGTCTTTTTAATAAAACTTTTCTCCAATTCTTCATTCTTTCCTAAAGACCTTGTTTATCATCTGGTGTCATTTTTACCTTCAGCCTGAAGACCTTTTTTTTTTTTTTCCCACCATTTTTGGTACAGTTTTGCTAGTGATGAATTCTTTCAGACTTTATCTGCTCATATAGCTTTATGTCGCCTTTGTTTTTAATAGGTAATGTTGCTGAGTACAGAATTCTTGGTTGATGTTCTCTTAGGCTTTTAGCCGTTTGATTAGGATTTTCTGAGTGTAGTTTTCTTTTGTTTTTATTCTTTTGGGGTTCATTAAGCTTTTTTAATGTATAAGTCAAGTTTTTGCTTATTTTGAATATGTTATGCCATTATTTCCTTAAAATTTTTTCAGGTCTTTTTTTTTCCTCTTTCTCTGGGACTCCAATTATATCTGTCTTGCATTACTTTGAAATGGACCCAAAAATCTCTGTGAATCCGTTATTCATTTTTTTCTTTTTCATTTCCTTTCTATTCAGATGGCTTAATTTCTGTTGATCAAAATAGTCATACTTTATTTTATTATGCTTTTTTAAATTTCACTTTGCAGATATTTCATTTTTACAAATTGAAGGATTTTAGCAGTCCTGAGTTGAGCAAGTCTATAGGAGCCATTTTTCCAGCAGTATTTAGTATTTGCTCATGTCTCTGTCAAGATGGCTATTCCTGAAATATTTCACTTTATCATTATTATTGTATTTGTTATCATCTGTAGTCAATGATCTTTGATGTTACTATTACAAAAAGATTACAACTCACAGAAAGCTCTAGTGATGATCAACACATTTTATCTAAGTATTTTTTAATTCAGACAGGCATATACATTGTTTTTTAGACATAATGCCATTGCACACTTAATAGACTACAATATAGTGTATGTGTAACTTTTATATGCAGTGCATAATCAAAGAATTTTTGTGACTGGCTTTATTGCAATAATTATTGTAGTGGTCTAGAACTGAAACTGTGATGTCTCCAAAGTATGTCTGCATTTACAAGGTTAATGTTTGTTCCTTTTCCTATGCTATTGAGCCTATATAGTGAAATTTTCGTTTCATTTATTATACTTGGTAGGTCTAGAATTTTCAGTTCATGTTTTTTTATCAGTTTATGTTTCAAGATTCCATGCCAGATTTTTCATTACTTCTTTGGAGAAGGAAATGGCAACCCACTCCAGTGTTCTTGCATGGAGAATCCCAGGGACGGGGGAGCCTGGTGGGCTACCGTCTCTGGGGTTGCACAGAGTCGGACACGACTGAAGTGACTTAGCAGTTAGCAGTTGGACACATTTAGAACAACTATTTTGAAGCCTTTTTATTTTTTTTAATTTTTTTTGCAAAATCCAACATCTAGGCCCACTAGGAATTAGTTTCCATGAACTATATTTTTTCTGAATATGGGTTATATTCCCCTTCTTATTTTTCTGTTTACATATCTGGTAATTTTTGCTAGAAACCAGGATCTTTTGAATAATGTGTTGTAGTAATCCAAATTCTGTATGTCTTGTTTTTTGAGGATTTTTGTTTATTTTTCTTCTAGTAGACAATTAACTTGCTTGGAATCAAGCTTTAAACCCTGCCCTCCCTGTCCTCTTACCTCCACCCCAAGTGTGAAGCAGCTGATAGTTAGGTCTCTTCAGCTTCCTCCTGCTGCTTTTTTCACTCGGGTCCCGTGATGGGTGATGTTCATGTACTTTTAGTTCTCAAAGAATTGGTATATATTAACGTTTAGATTTGAGGGCTTACTTTCTGTGGTACTCTTTCTTCTAGTGTTTCACCCTTTTATAATTCCTGCTGCTTTGTTAGCCCCAACTTTCTGACACCTCAGTCCACAAAGGCTGTAGGTTCTGCTTAACTTATAAGCAGGTTGTATAATGCTGTTAATCAAAAATGCAGAAATCTCGGAATCTCACTAGGTACACTTCTGGTTTTCAAAACTCTTTTCTCGTGTCTGTTTGCTTTTTCCTAAGTCTCCTTTGATCTCTCTTAACAATTGCTTAGTTTGACTATCAAACTAGAGTTCTGGCAAAATTTATACTCAGATTTGGAGTCTCATTCTTCCTGTAGTTTTCTCACTTCTAGATAAATGTCGCTAAATCTTCAGCTCATCTACCAGTCCTCAATTCTATCCTCTATCACCTTTGAGGAAGTAAACTGGTTTTCTGCTTGCAGAGCTGTGGACTTTGGGGTGGATACCTTCATGCAAAGTAGCCACAAACTTAAGAATTCTTACTCATTGTTATCGTTTAAGAATAAACTCTTCTCCAGTTTTTGCTTACTTTGGTGTCCTTCCAGTGCCTTCTATTACTTATTTATTATGTATTGTGTACAGATTTTAAAATTATCATCTGAGGGATTGTTTTCTTGACCAGTTCACTCTATTATTGCTGGATATGTCACATTTGTGCATTTTTTAGAATTTATTTTTAATCGAAGGATAATTGCTTTACAGTAATGTGTTGGTTTATACTGTACATCAACATGAATCAGCCATAGGTATACATATGTCCTCTCCCTCTTGAACCTCCCTGCCAGCTCACATCCAGTCCACCCCTCTAGGTTGTCACAGAGCCCCAGTTGGAGTTTCTGAGTCATACAACAAATTCTCATTGGCTATCTATTTTACATATGGTAGTATATGTGTTATCGTGCTACTCTCTCCATTCATGCCCATGCATTTTAAAACCATATTCTTCCTGCATAACACATTAATCTTAAAGGAGAAAAAAAATTGCCTCATTGGTGAAGCCTGAAAAATTGTTCTGCCCTTGTAATACACTGTAACATACTTCTGTTGTAGTACCCTTACCACCAGTCTTGTAGATTTGCGTTGACACATACTTTCTTAAAAGTATGTGTTGCATGCTTTGCAGCTGTAACTTCTTGTGAGCAGAGACTGTGTTTTGTATATCTTGGCACCCCAGTAAACTAATGCAATTTGGGATTGCAAAGTGACTTCACAATACATTTTTAGAATACGTTATTAAGTAAATTTGGTGGCAAGTATTTCTACTTTGATTTTTTGTTGTTGTTGCTTCCCTTACAATCTAAATCACAAAACAAGAAAAATGGTAGGCTTTCTTTACAAGTTTCATATGAATGCCAGAAAGGAGCAGGATCAAAACTAGTCCCCAAGGACTTCCCTGGCAGTCCAGTGGTTAAGACTTTCTGCTTTCACTGCAGGGAGCACCAGTTCAGTCCCTGGGTGGGGACCTGAGATCCCACATGCTATATAGGACAGCCAAAAGATAAAATAAGTTATAAAATAAAAATCTAGTCCCCTATGTCTGGTCAATTTTCTGATCACAGTTCCAAACCATTATAGGGATCAGTGTCATTCAAAGATGTGACTGTGGACTTCAGTCAGGAGGAGTGGCAGCACCTGGATCCTGCTCAGAAGACACTCTACATGGATGTAATGTTGGAAAACTATTGCCATCTCATTTCTGTAGGTAAGAAAAATTCTTTGAAACTTTCAGTAGCATGCATTTCCTTTGAGAGTGCCTAAAATACATGTGATCTTGGATTTCAGGGATGAATTCTCTTTGGTTGACACAAAGGATAATTGTGTCTTCACTTGCTTAGTACAAGGTGTTACGTTTACTCTTACACGAAGGAGTATCTTACTCTGCAGAATGGAAATTCAACTTATTGATTTTTCAAATGTATTAACATCTAAGCAACTTAATCCAAATCTTCCCTTAATCAGGGTGTCACATGACCAAGCCTGATGTGATCCTCAAATTGGAACGAGGAGAAGAACCATGGACATCATTTAAAGGTCATACCTGCTTAGGTGAGTTTCTGACTCTCAGGCAGATGAGATCTAGTGAAAAATAAATTTAAAGTGGTTGTGTGGTGGGCAACACCTTTGAAATGTTTTGGTAGTGTCCTTTTAAAGGGTCCTAACCTTTGAAATGACCATTGTGCCTGCAAAAATCTCAAATTACACTTTCAAATACCACTCACCCTATATAATAGACTTTCCTAATTTGCTTGCCACTCTTACTTGCCTAATTGATTGCCTAACTGCCACTCTTAATCAAAATGTACTGTAAGCCTTCCTTCTTTTAGATCTTTTCATCCATTTCTGTCCTTTTCTAGCTTTCTCAGTCCCTTATCATCTAGCCATTGTATAGGTTTCTTTTAGGCATTCTTATCTATCTTTAAGAAAGAAAAAATTCTTTGTTAGTATTTCTCAGGTGCTTTCTGGTTTATCTCCATATCTTTAGTATCATTTCAGATTTGTTTGCTATGCTAACTCTGAGTTCCCATTCTCACCACAAGTCTAGCTGTTAATTTAAAAATTCTCTTGCCTTGACCGAGACAGATAATTCCATAGTTACTATTTTTTTACAGTAAGTTTTCATGGTTCATTGTATATCGATGATCATCTTACCTGAAACCATCCCTTGCTTTGGGTAAAACATTGACTTGTTCTTACCCTGATTCTCTCAATGATTATTTCCAGCTTGGTCTGTTCTCTTTACACTCTGGCCACATTGCCTGGAACAGTGCCTTATACATAATAGTCACACAAATCTTTTTTTTTTTTTTAATGTATATTATTTCTCTAGACTCTCAGTCTTTTTTCTCTAATTTGTCATCAAGAGATCTACCTTTTAATTATAGTAGTATCATCCATTCTGAGAACTTAAACTCTTTGTTTTATATAGATACCTCTAGCATTGACATTCTTGGCACATTTCTCCCACCTTCACTCTAGTCCTTCATAAGTCCTGCACTCTGATGTCTTACTTATTCCAACTTTCCTAGCTCTTAAATTCTTTCCCACTAACTATTTCCAGATTATTTTGTTCCTGCTGTGATACCAGCTTGATTGTCTCTGTCATAATCTTTTGGGAACCTCTTCACAGTTTGTGCTTATAAGCCTGTGAAATATATTTACATCCTCCTATATTTTATTTTTCGCTGTAGTTTTCTCACTTCTACATAAATATCATACAAATTGACAGCTACCGTATTTCATGTCTTGAAATTGTAATTACAGTTTGGCTTTGCTATAATTTTTGTCCTAATTTTTTCAACTTATATTGTTACTTTCCTGACAAGATACTTGTTCTCTACTTCTTTTTGTTAATTATATGAAACTGAAATTCTCCTTTATACAAGGAGTACCATAGTAAGCTGTCATGTGGTCTTTTCAAGTGTTTCTCTTTTGTGGAAACTCTTGCTAATTTCCACTTGATCTAGTCTCCTAAATGTCCTCTATACATGTAAGGGTTATCATGTCTGTACTTTTCACTGTGTTCACCCTTCCATATAATGTGTATCTTTGAAGTCATGACTTCTTATCCTTGCTCTTCCTTGACTGCTCCCCAGCATATCCACCTCTCCTTTTTCTTCATTCCCATGTTTTTTATAACTGTGACACATACAACTCTTAAAGATTATATAATTTGATACTTGACTGTACATGGTTTATACTTAAGGATTCATTCTTTCAAAGATAATATCCTTTGTACTTTCTTTGGTGTAGTATATATGTTAAGTAGTCAGTTGCTTTTTTTCTGTTTGTGGAACTGTATAGGGGAGATCTCTTTGTCCTCCATTCACAAAGCATGTACTGATAAGTCCTTTCAGAAGTATTTGCTCAGGTCATGGCTCTGTACATCTGATTGAAGTGGTGGATTCTAACTCAGGTCATGGCTCTGTACATCTGATTGAAGTGGTGGATTCTAACAGACACTACCTATCTATGATCTGCAGTGTTAATGTAAACTCAGAAGAATACAAAGAAAATAACCAATAAAGAATTTCAATAAAGAGTTATGAGAAAAGATTATTGTCAAAGTTTGCATTTTTAATGAAATATTTATGATACAATGTAAGCTTGTAAAAAGATTTGTTAGAATTATTTTTATAAACTATAATTGTTTTCAAGTTATAAAGAAACAGTCCTTAAATTGATGGTGGGGCATATGTGAAGGGTTTTGATATCATGGAGTGGTAGCATTTTCTTGAAGATTCTCTAAATATGATTAGAAATAAGACTAGGAAAAAAGTCAGCTGATTAAAAGAATGTAAGTAAAGCATGTGATTAGGAATAAGTGAGGTATATATACAGCAATAAATATGAGGCTTTACTTGTTATGGGTGAGATTTTTCAGATATGTGGACAACCCTGAAAACTTGTTCGAATATATAAAGTGAGTTTAAGTGATGTAAAGTTTTGTTTACAGGAGAAATTCCTTCTATGTTAGAGTTCATTGCCTTCATGAGGCAATGAACTCATGAAGAAACAGACTTTTGAGCCTAGATTTAACATTGTTTCATTAGATATGGATGATCTCAAATATAACTATAAATTTATAAGAGAAATAAAGGCTAAGGTTAATGAGTGATCTAGAACCACAGGGAGCAATCTTTCTGGTCCACATATGGAAAACTGGAGTTAAGAATGTTACTGTATCGGAGAAAGACTTGATTCTTTCTTTAAACCTCAATAATTAAGTTAGCAATTGAAAAGAATAGTTATAATTAATTGTCATGAGTGTTTTCTTATTGAGCAATTTTGAAAGAAAAATAGCAATCTGAATACACCAGTAAACAAAACACTAGTTTGTTTCAAAGTTCCTGTTGGGGGACTTCCCTGGTGATTCAGTGGTTAAGACTCTGGGCTTCCACTGTAGAGGGTATGAGTTCAATCTCTGGTCAGGGAACTAAGATCCTGCATGCTGCACAATTTGGCGAAAAACACCCCATTTGTTTTTAATAAAAATAAAGTTCCTGCTGGGAGTGTTTTCTTTGTACTTACCTCACAAGAAAAAATGACTCCCAGTTATATGGAGGATTAGAGTGTAGACTATAGGATTTTTTTTTTTCTAAATGCTAGGAAAATAATCAATACTTGGAAAGATTTATCTATGGCTGTGTGGAAGAGGGGTGGTGGGACAACTGGACGTATTTTACCTGACAATCTAGGGATGAACATTTAAAAGCTCTAATCTGTGTCCTCCAAACACTTACCTCTAAAATTTTCCCTGAACTAGCTTTTCCACTAATTTGTCTTGTTCATCCTACTTAAATCTTAATGCCATAGGTTCAGTTCATTGCCTCTGAATCCACCTATCCAAGCATGAATTCCTCTTCCACTATTCTTGTGTCTCTTCTCTTTACTGCTTCTTGTCTTTGTTTTACTTTCTGTATGAAGTTCTGGTACAAAGTGCAAATGTTACTAGCATTCATTACTTATATTTCACCTTTTTCCACACTGAGGTAGAGTGTTTAATTTAGGTTCCATGTCTTTTCCCAGGCAAGGAATAGTTTGTCCTTGATCTTTTTTGGCCTCATATATATATACAATTCCTTTTCATAGAAAATATGTAAGATTTACAAGTTGTTATTAATTATATTCTTTTCTAGAAGAAAACTGGAAAGCTGAAGACTTTTTATTGAAATTCAAGGAACAGCAAGATAAATATTCTAGATCAGTTATATTAATCAACCACAAAAAGCTGGTTAACGAAAATGGTAGTACATGTGAAAAGACACTTACTTTGAGTAAAAACCCTATTAATTCAAAAAAGCTACCTCCTGAATATGACACTCGTGAAAAGATTTTAAAAAATGTTTCAGAATTAATCATCAGTAATCTAAGTCCTACAAGAAGGAGACTTAGTGAGTGTAATGGGTATGGGAAATCACTCCACAATACTAAACCAGAGACAGCTCACTCTGGAGTCAAATCTCATAATCAATGTGGGAGGACCATCAGTCATAATGAAACGATCACACAATATCATAAGATGGAAACTCCAGCACAGTCATTTGAATATAATGACTGTGAGAAAGCCTTTTTAAAAAGAGGAGGCCCAGTTACACATAGTAGAACTTATAGAAGGGGAAACACATCTGATTATAATAAAAGAAGAAGAACAACCAATATTGAAAAAAAGCATACATGCACTGAATGTGGGAAGTCCTTTTGCAGGAAATCAGTATTGATTCTGCATCAGGGAATTCACACAGAAGAAAAACCCTATCAATGTCATCAGTGTGGAAATTCATTTAGGAGGAAATCCTATCTCATTGATCATCAGAGAACTCACACGGGAGAGAAACCCTTTGTTTGTAATGAATGTGGTAAGTCTTTCCGCCTAAAGACAGCCCTCACTGATCATCAGCGAACACATACAGGGGAGAAATCATATGAATGTCCACAATGTAGGAATGCCTTTAGATTGAAATCACACCTCATTCGTCATCAGAGAACTCACACAGGAGAGAAACCATATGAGTGTAGTGACTGTGGAAAGTCTTTCCGCCAGAAGACAACACTCTCCCTACATCAGAGAATTCATACAGGAGAAAAACCCTATATTTGTAAAGAATGTGGAAAGTCCTTTCATCAGAAGGCAAACCTTACTGTACATCAAAGAACTCATACAGGGGAAAAACCCTATATTTGTAATGAATGTGGGAAATCCTTCTCCCAGAAGACAACCCTTGCTCTTCATGAGAAGACTCATAATGAAGAGAAACCTTATATTTGTAATGAATGTGGAAAATCCTTCCGCCAGAAGACAACCCTCGTGGCACATCAGAGAACACATACAGGGGAAAAATCCTATGAATGTCCTCACTGTGGGAAGGCTTTTAGAATGAAGTCATACCTCATTGATCATCACAGAACTCACACAGGAGAGAAACCATATGAATGTAATGAATGTGGAAAATCCTTCAGTCAGAAGACAAATCTCAATTTACATCAGAGAATCCATACAGGAGAGAAACCTTATATTTGTAATGAATGTGGGAAGTCTTTTCGCCAGAAAGCAACCCTCACTGTACATCAGAAAATACATACAGGGCAGAAATCCTATGAATGCCCTCAGTGTGGGAAAGCCTTTAGCAGGAAATCATATCTCATTCATCATCAAAGAACTCATACAGGAGAGAAACCATACAAGTGTAGTGAATGTGGGAAGTGCTTCCGACAGAAGACAAATCTCATTGTACATCAGAGAACTCACACAGGGGAGAAACCTTATATTTGTAATGAATGTGGTAAGTCCTTCAGTTATAAGAGAAATCTTATTGTCCATCAGAGAACTCACAAGGGAGAAAACATGGAAATGCAGTAATAAATGATGTGATTTCTTTGTGAAGCCTTTCTAAGTTATTGTAAAACTTTGTTTTTTTAAAGCATGCTTAAACATATATATGAGGTAATTTTAATCACAAATGTAATAATAATTATTAATTTAATGTACTGTACCACATAAATATTTATCTATGTTTACTAGCATATGAAATGGGTGTGTTCATTGATATTGAACTTTTTATCAGCAATGAAGCTAATTTTCTAAGTTTTTGAGTTCTGACTCAGTTTATTTTTTTAAGTGCTTATATAGTACATGCAGAGGCAAGATACAAAATGGTTATAAGCATCACCCTCCATAAGAGGAAGAAAATATGAAATAAACTTCTTATTGCACTCTTCAGAATAAAATGTAGTTGTTACTACCCCCAAAGTTGACCACTTCCCGGTTTTTAACATGAAATAATTTTCTTACTTATTCAAACTATATATGTATTTTGTTATTCATTATAAATTCTTCTGTGTGGTTTCACTCAACGTTTTAAAGATTCATACATTATTGCATGTGGCAGTAGTGTATTCATTTACATTCTGTATACTATTCCATTTTAAGAATATACTGCTATTTATCAATCCTCTTGATGGGTATTTGTATTTTTTTATAATTTTGTGTTGTAATAAAAATGTGGCTGTAAATATTCTTGTATATGTCTATCTGTGGGGGTGTGTGTGTGTGTATGCTTGTATTTCTGTTGATTTTATACAAAGACTGAAATTATTTAATCCCAGGGTATGTATAAAGGGTTTTCAGTTATAGTTGATACTGCCAGAGATCTCTCAAACTTTTCTCAACATGGGATGATTCACTTTGGAGAGTATTGCGATATACACAGTATATGTAATTCACAGGATACTTTGAGTTACATTTTAGTGCTTCATGTTATATTTAGAAATCTTACCACAATATATGTCTTTTTAGCCTCCCCTCTTTATATTATGATTATTATATTTATTATATCTACATACATTGCAAGCCTTATGAGACAGTGTTATACTCCTTGCTTTTTAGCACAGTAAATATTTATAAAAAGAAAAAAACAATTTTATTTTTTACTCAGCAATTTACCATTTCTATAGCTCTTATTTTTGAAGTTTCAAGTTTTCCTTTGGTATCATTTTCCTTTCATCTAAAGAGTTTTGTTTAGCGCTTCTTCTAGAGCAAGCCTGCTGGTAGCAAATCCTCTTTGTCTTTCTTTATCTAATATCTTTTATCCTTCATTCTTGATCATTTTCACTGGACAAAGATTGGGGTTGACATTTCTTTCCTTAAAGCATTTAAAAAATGTTCCACTACCCTTGGGCCTTCATACTTTCAGTGAGAGTTCTGTTATTCAAGACATTGTTCTCCAATATGTAAAACGCATCTGTATTCTCTGGAAGCTTTTGATATTTTTTTTCTTTGATTTTCAGCAGTTTGGTTATGATGTGTCTCAGCAATGGTTTCTTACAGTTTATCCTTTTTGTGATATGCTACATTTCTTGAATCTATAAGTTTAAGGTCTTTTGCTAAACTTGGTAGGTTTTCAACCATTAACTCCTTATAAATATTTTTTTTTCTTCCTGGTACTTTCTTTTTTCCTTTCACAATCTCAGGGACACAAATAACAAACCCTTTGGTATTGTCCCTCAGATCCTAGAGGCTCTAATAAGTTTGTTTTATTCTAAATCTTTCTCTGTTAGATAATTTTTTTGTTGATCCAAGTTCAGGTTCACTAAATCTTTTCTCTGTTTTCTCCATTTTGTTGCTGAACCCATCAAATAGGTTTTAATTTTCATCATATGTTTTAGTTCTAAAATTTCCTTTTATACATCTGAAAATTATAAAAATTTTTAGTTAAAGTTCCTTAAAACTAAATTCTTTTTGGTTCTTTTTTTACAGTTTCTGTGTCTCTGCTTAGAGTCCCCTTTACTTGTTGAAACATGGTTCTAATAGCTGTTTAAAAGTCTTTGGTAATTCTAACGTGAATCATCTCAGTGTTGATGTCTTTTTCTTTTTTTCTTTTCCATTGTGAGTTGTTAAAATTGTCCTATTCCATTGTATGCAGAATACATTTTTATTGTTTGCTAGACATTTTGAATAATTTGATTCTTTGAATCTATTTTAAATCCTGTGGGAGGCATAATTTTGGTTTGTTTATCTTAGTAGGTTGAATTCAGATTCAGTGTGTAAGTTCTAATGTACTTTCTGTGCCCTGGGCTTCCAATGTCAGTTCATTTTGCAAAGCATTTGCAGCACCAGTGTGCTTTATCTTTCAGGGGGTTCACCTAGGACCCACTCTGAGACCTGGCTTATGGTCTACCTTCTAGTTCGATTCTCAAGGCCTTTGGTGTGCTGCCTAGAGTCAGATCTACATGTGTGCACCCTCAACTTCATATACTTTAAGGGATCTCTAACTTGAGTTGCCTCCTCTCCCCTGTCTTCCTAGAACTTTTTAGTTTCCAGAGGACCCCTTCCTGGCTCTAGTTACAGCAACAGAGCTTTATTTAGTCTTCTCATTCTGCTGTATCCTTGCCACAACTCGGTCTTCCTCCAGCGCCAACAAGTGACAGAATAAAGAAGAAAAAAACAATGAGATTTTCCATCTTCTTCAGAACAGACTTCCACTAGTAAGATAAGATTCCCTTTCCTTGGGATTTAAGTACTTGCTGGCAGCTACTGGTATCATGGATTCCTTCCACTTCTCTGCCCCACAAAAATCTCTTCTGTCACTCTTCCAACTAGAGATACCTTCTCATGGAGCTATCTCTATCCAAGTTTGGCTCAGAATCTTGGGATTCAGGTTGTTTCAGTCCAAAGTTCTGCCTCTCAAGTCATGCTTTCCTCCATGTTTGGTTTTGTTTTGCTAACATTTTCCTTAGAATATTTGCATTCATATTCACAGATTAAGCTTATTTAGATTTTTTGGAAGCTGTCTTCATCCAGTGTTTAGACTTCTAGAATGAGCTTGTAAAATTCTTCTAGAGATTATCCTTAGAGTTTCTAAGTGATGATTTAAGTATTGTTTTTAGAGAGAACTTCGGCCAAATTTTAATTTTTCTGCTATGTGTATTGGACTATGCAGATTTCTACCTCATCTTGAATGAATTTTAATTCATTTAATTTATGTATACCTGTGGCTGATTCATGTCAATGGATGGCAAAAACCATGGAGGTAAAGTAATTAGCCTCCAATTAAATTAATAAAAAGCAAAAAAACCCAAAATATTTTCTTTAGTATTATTATTTTTAAAATTTCCGTAAATATATATATTCTTATAAATGCTGTCATATTTCTTGTCTTTATATAGATCAAATTTATAAGTCTAATTTAGATGGGTGTTTTTTCCACACAAATTTAATAGGTTTTATTTCTTCTTTCATTGATTTCTAATTTTAACCATATAAGTGATTTCATTCTGCAGTAGTTAGGTTAATTGGTTCTTTTTCTAGTTTCTTGGGTTTTAATTACATCATCAGTTTTATCAAGTGTCCACTGTGTGACAGACACTGTTTCAGAACAATATCTTGATTTCCCAAATTTTGTTAAAGAGTGTTAGTGTTCTTGTAAGATGGCTTTCCTAGGACAGGTCAAGTGTGGAAAAAGAAACCAGATAAATGACCAGAATTAAGACCTGAGGCTTCCCTGGTGGCTCAGCAGTAAAGAATCCACCTGCCAATGCAGGAGATGTGGGTTCAATCCCTGGGTCAGGGAGATCCCCTGGAGAAGGAAATGGCAGCCTACAACCTACTCCAGTATTCTTGTCTAAGAAATCCCATGGACAGAGGAGCCTGGTGGGCTATAGTCCATGGGGTCACAAAGAGTCAGACATAACAGCAACTAAACATCAACAGCAAGATGACTTGCATCACCTCTTAAAGGTTTTGATATGTAGCAATTCATTATCACTCATCTGAGTGGTATCCTATTTTTGTTCTGATTTTTTCTGTGAATCAAACAAATAAAATATAAATTTCCAAGAGGAGGTTAGAATCACTCCATAAGTTACTTTCTAATTGTAAGAATAAAAAAAGGCCCTCTAAAATGGAGAGAGTTGACTCACCACCTTAACCATATGTTCAAATTTATCCTTGTGATTTCAGTCTGTACCTTGATATACGACAATACTAAATACATCATTTAGGAAATATTCTGCAAAATTGTTTGATTCAAACTTAATCTTTTCTCTACACTTAACACATTACTGACCAGGAAGTTTTGCAGAAACCAACGCCTGTGGCCAGTTATTTGTCATGTAAAAAATACTGAAACACTGTGGTCCACAATGTTTGGGTAACAAAAGATGTATTAATATGTCTCTGGTCAATAATGTGTTAATTTCCAATATAGATGGCAGAATAAATTAAATGACAACATTAGGAAACAAGCACAACAATCCAAAATACGGACCATCCTGCAAGGCGACATGGACTCTAAGAAGAAAACTCATGAAGAAAAATAAAAGTGAAGAACTAAACTAGACTAAAAGAGATAGATCACTAAATGCAATTTCTGAGCCTAGAGTTTACTTTAGATTAAAAAAAAAGTAGGGACTTCCCTGGTAGTCCAGTGGTTATGACTCTGTGCTTCCAATGCAGGGAGCGTGGGTTTGATCCATTTAGTTTCCATATGCCACACAGTATGACCAAAAAAATAGAATAACAAAAGAATAATAAAATAATTTTTTAGAAAACAAAAGTAAATAACTATTAAAGTCAATCTTGGGACAACTGGGAAGATCTGAACATGTGTCACATGATATATTTTAGAAGATGTAGTTATAGTAGGGTTATGTTGAAAATTACTTATAGGAAGATAAGCCAGATATGATAAACTGTTAGCTTTTAAACTGGGTGGAGGGTAGGATGGTAAATACATTTCCATTGTACTTTTTAAACTTTCCTGTATGTTTGAAAATTTTTATAATGGCAACTTAGAAGGTTTACTAATGGACAGTTTTCTCTTAGTTATCCTTTTGATCATTTCTAATAAATTCTGGGTTGTGAGCAGAGAGTGTAGATTATAGGATATCTCCTATTAGCAGTTTATTAATAGCAAACTGCTTCATACCCTTTTCTACTTCAGCAATTAGCTATATTCTCAATATATATTTACAGCCACTAGTTCCAGAGTATTTATTCCAGCATTAGTTTCCTGATGCAGCTCATCAAGAATGAAGTTGTCTCACATGTTCTCTGTATTTTACAGGACTTTATTCAAAGTCAGTCATCTAAAGTTGAATAGGAAGATGGAGTTAATTGGAGGCTTTTCTAAGATCATTACCAACATAGTGTCTTTCTCTAAGAATTCACTAATGGTAATGCTCTTGCTTATCTGATCAACAGTAGCTAATATTTGTTAAATAATCTTAACAAAGATTTACAGGTCCTCTTAAAAACTCAATTAGATCGGTATTATCACTGTTTTACAACTGAGGCACAGAGCTAATAAGTATATCGCTGTGTATTTTAATGATGTGATAGACTAGGTATGGGCTGTGACTAAAGGCTTTCTTTCAGTTCGACAACTGGTAGATTAAGAGATCATACAAATTTGCAGACATCCAACAGGAGTTGAGTGGTTTTGATCTCAGGTGGCCTTGGCCTGCAGCAACTTTAAGCAGGATCTCAGTTCCCTAGCCAGAGGTTGAAGTCAGGAAGCTGCAGCAAGAGTCCTGAGTCCTAGCCACTAGACCACGAGGGCCAGTGACAAGGCCCTGGCTTGTCCGCTTTGCGGACATGAATGTCAACAAAGAGACAGAAAGTAGTGAATTACTAGGAGGAAAGAAAAGAACATGTGAATAAATGCACACAGGTGGGCCCAGAGAGAGAGTGTCATGCTTTCGTGGTAGCTTAAATTCCTTATATGGGGCATTTCTTCTGGGTTTCCTCTGGTCAGTCATCTTGCTGCCTCTGAGTCTGTATTTAATATAACTGGGGGTCCTCCCTTGTGTGCATGCATATCTCTTAGCTCAGATGGATTCCAGTGCAGAGGCCTATGGGATGACTGACATCACCTACTACTGGTGGCCTTTGAACTCTGAGGAGCCTTTCTGCACATGTGTAGTTGGGAAGGTCTCCTTGACCTCAAGAATGAGAAATAATATGTTCTCTTTATCTTTTATATGGGCAGGCCTCACCTCCTCTTCACTTCTGCCATTATTTCTATCTTGGAATATCTGTCCACAGGGGACAGACTCCAGTTGCTCAGCCTGGGGCCTATCTACTGTCTCAGTTTTGGAAGTATTTTATATGTTCATTAGATTAAGATACCTGGCAAGAAATCTTTTACACCTAATAAATTGTAAGAATTGCAAAAAAAATTCCCAAATATTCCTCCTAGTATTAACACTCCATTAAGAGCAGAGTGAAAGAAAAAGCACTTTTATATCAACACTACAAGGTTATGAATTCTCAGATGTTCATAGAGACATGAATATTGGGCCTTCCTGCATTTCTTACATTTTTAGAGTCTTGACATTATTAAGTCTGATGTTCAATAAAGTGTGAAAAGCATCCCCACATTCCTTAAATTCACAGGGTTTCTACTAATGTACATTCACTAATGTTCATTCTATCAAAAGCCATGCCATATCACCCCATACATTCATATTTTTGGTTTCTCACCATTATGAATTATCTAATGATCTGTAAGAACTGAATGAACTTCAAAGCCCCTTCTATGTATCTTAAATTCACAAGTTCTTTTTAGTGTGCAGTTTTTGATGTTGATTGTGTTGAACTCCATCTGTAGGTCTTTCCACATTCCTTATATTCATAGGGTTTCTCACCAATACAAATTCTTTGATGCTTACTAAGATGTGCCCTCTGCCTAAAGGCCTTCCTACATTCTTAACATTCATAGGGTTTCTCATTAGTATGAATGCTATGTTGAGCTTTAAGGTATGAATGAAGTCTTAAGGTTTTTTCCCATATTCCTTACATTCATATTTCTCATCCGTATGAATTTTTTGATGTTGACCAAGTTGTCCACATAATCTAAAAGATTTTAACATTCCTTGCATTCATAGGGTTTTTCATCAGTATGAATTTTCTGGTATACTCTAAAGTATCTGGAAGAGTTGAAGGTCTTCCCACAGATCTGACATTCATAGAACTTCTTCCTAGAATGAATATTCTTTTGTACTTTAAGGTCTTTACCTAACTAAAAGCTTTCCCACATTTTTTACATATATAGGCTTTCACTCCACTATGAATTTTTATATGTTGAGTGAGTTGTTGATGTATTCAAAATGCCTTCCCATATTCTTTACATTCATAGGGTTTCTCCCCTGAATGAATATTTTTGTGTACTCTAAGGTCTCTGCCAAAACTAAAAGCCTTTCCAGATTCTAGACATACATACGGTTTCACTCCATTATGAACTTTCAAATGTCAAGCTGGTTGTTCACAAATTCTAGAGGCCTTCCCATATACCTTAGATACATAAGGCTTCTCACCAGTATGAATTTTTCTCACATTTGATTCGATCTGAGCCATAATTAAAGGTCTTCCCACATTCTTTACATTCATAAATGTTTCTCTACTAGGAATTCTGTGATCTGTGATGTAGGGTGAGAGATGTATCTTTTCTGTGAATAGATATATTTTCATAGATGATTTTAACTTGGCTAAAATATTCATTTTGAAGTTCTTGTTTCTCAATCTTGACTTTACTCTGCCAGCTATTTTGAATAATGAAATTCTCAAGGTCAAGTATTTCACTTCTTTATCTTCCATTTAGATAAATTTATTTCAGAAATGTTTTCTTCTGGAGATAATGTCTTTGTATCATACCTGGTCTCCAAACCTGGAAAAATAAAGCAAGAAAACTAACAAATATTGTTTTCCTGTACTAGGAGGTGGGGGTGGGGGGACAGCAGAGATAAGTGATAAACTGAAAATAAAGTACATTAGAAATGAATTTTGATAAGTTTATTATGCAGTTAGAAGAAGGCAAAGAGAATAATGAAAGCATATTTTGTGAGATCTGTAACAATGAAAATAAGTCATTGATTCTAAAATTTGAATGTTCAATTAAAATCAACTCAGGAACCTGTTCCAAGTATTAATTTCAGAGACCAACCCAGACCAAGTGAATCAGAATCTCTAAGGGTAAGTTAGCAATATCAGTTCAGTCTCTGAGTCGTGTCCAACTCTTTGCAACCCCATGGACTGCAGCATGCCAGACTTCCTTGTCCACCAACTCCCAGAGCTTGCTTAAACTCATGTCCATCGAATTGGTGATGCCATCCAACCATCTCATCCTCTACCGTCCCCTTCTCCTCCTACCTTCAATCTTTCCTAGCATCAGGGTCTTTCTAATGAGTCAGTTCTTCACATCAGGTGGCCAAAGTATTGGAGCTTCAGCTTCAGCATCAGTCTTTCCGATGAATATTCAGGACTGACTTCCTTTAGGATTGACTGGTTTGATCTCCTTGCAGTCCAAGAGACTCTCAAGTCTCCTCCAACATCACAGTTAGAAAACATCAATTCTTTGGTGCTCAGCTTTCTTCATGGTCCAATTCTCACATCCATACATGACTACTGGACAAACCATAGCTTTGACTAGACAGACCTTTGTTGGCAAAGTACGTCTCTGCTTTTTAATATGCTATCTAGGTTGGTCATAGCTTTTCTTCCAAGAAGCAAGCGTCTTTTAGTTTCATGGCTGAAGTCACCATCTGCAGTGATTTTGGAGATCAAGAAAATAAAGTCTGTCCCTGTTTCCATTGTTTCCCCATCTATTTGCCATGAAGTGATCATGGACTGAATGCCACAATCTTAAGTTTAAGGATAAGTCTTACGCATTTGTATATTTTTAACCACTACCTCAGATGTATCAAAGTCAGATCAGTGTTTGACATTCTCTGTTTTGTTTGCTTGTCTTGAGTTTTTTGACCACACCATGCAGCTTATGGGATCTCAGTTCCCCAACCATGGATTTAACCTGGGCCACTTCAGTGAAACCCCAGAAACCTAACCACTAGACTCCCCGGGAACTCCGTGAGATTATCTACTTACACCTTTTTTCCCCAGTGGTTTCTTACTGTACTTAGAACATTGTATGACCACTTAAGAATGGATAATAATGCCCTTTGTATAAGAACTTATATGACAAAGTTAGAAGGAAAATAATTTTGTATTTAGAATGCCATACTTTGCAAAACAGAGAAGGGGAGTCTAAGCAGAATAGAGACATCTCTT
Organism: Bison bison bison; assembly: GCF_000754665.1. Lineage (NCBI taxonomy): Eukaryota > Metazoa > Chordata > Mammalia > Artiodactyla > Bovidae > Bison > Bison bison. The sequence continues at coordinate 4,903,485 of NW_011494852.1, read as the reverse complement.
TGCTGACAGCAAATGAATATCCAACATCCAGTCAAGAGTAATAGACATTTGGGACTTCCCTGGTGGTCCAGTGGCTAAGACTCTGCACTCCCAATGCAGGGGGCCTGCGTTTGATCTCTAGTCAGGGAACTAGATCCTATATTGCTGCAACTAAGACCTGGAGCAGCCAAATAAATAAATAAATTTGAAACAAAGAGTTAATAGATGTTTGAAGAGGCAGAAAAACATTAGTTCATAGAAATAGATGCAGAAATGACAGAGAAGAGAAACAGCAAAGATGTTTAAAAGAATCATTATAAATAAGATCCAGTGTATAGGAAAACATGGACATGGTGAGAGAAATGTAAGGTTTTAAGGTTAAAAAGAAAAAAAAACACCTTAAATGGATTTTCTAGAAATGAAACTGCAACATCTGAAGTGTATGAAATTAACAACAGATTAGACATGAGAGCAGAAAAAGTCTAGAATACACAGCAAAAGAAAGTATCCAAAACAAAGCTCAGAGAGGAAAAAGAAAACAAAAAACAGTAACACAGCAGTAATGACCTCTGGAATAACACCAGGAGGTCCAACATACCTATTTTTGTTGTTCAGTCGCTAAGTCATGTCCGACTTTTTGCAACCCCATGGACTACAACACGCCAGGCCTCCCTGTCCCTCACTATCTCTTGGAATTTGGCCAATTTCATGTCCATTGAGTCAGTGATGTTATCTAAACATCCTGCCCCTTCATGTATCACTGCCTTGTCATTGCGTAGGGGCTTGCATAACTCAGTGGAGCTGTGAGCCGTGCTGTGCAGAGCCACCCAAGACAGACAGGTCATGGTGAAGAGTTCTGACAAAATGTGGCCCACTGGAGCAGGGAATGGCAAACCACTCCAGTATTCTTGCCACGAGAACCCCATGCACAGCATAAAAAGGCAAAAAACATATATATTATTGGAGTTATAAACTACATGAAGCAAAATCAGACAAAAATGAAAAATCTCTAATTATAGCTGGAAATTTCAACACTCCTTTCACATACTTATAGGACAAGTAGACACAAAAATAAAGACTTGACCTGCTGTTTATATCAACTTTACATTTATAGAACACTTCATTCAACCACAGCAGGAAATGTTTTCTTTTCAACTGCATATAAGATATTTATCACAATAGACCATAAAATAAGTCCCTGTAAATTTAAAGGGCTTAAAATATATTATTTAACCACAATAGAATTCAGCTAGAAATCAAAAATAAAAATATTTGGAAAATTTTGCAAAATAATATTTAAATACCGTATGTCTAAAGAATACATAAGTCAAGAAGAAATCATGAAGAAAATGTAAAACTTTAAACATGATGATAAAGAAAATACAGCATACTGAAATTTCTGAGTGACAGCTGAATAGAACTACACAGAGGGGAGGGAAATTCTACCTTCAAAATCAAGGTTCTAAGTATTAAAAAGTATCAGTTAAACCCAAAGCAAACAAAATTAAGTAGAGTGGAAATTAAGGGAAGAGAAAATTAGAGATATAGATAAAATCAATTAAAGTTTAATTGGTTCTATTAAAAAAAAATCAATAAAATTGACAAACCTCTATCAGAGGCAATCAACAGAAAAGAGAGAACACACAAGTTCCCAATATCAGAAATTAAAATGTGGACATCAAAATTTCAAACAACCTAACTTTACACCTAAAGGAACTAGAAAAAGAACAAACAAAATGAAAAGGTAGGTGAAGGAAAGTTATCACAAAGATCAGCTCAGAAATAAAATACACACAAAACAATACAAAAGTTGAATGAAACTGAGAGCTGATTCTTTGAAAAGATAAACTGAATAGACCTTTAGCCAGACTCATCAAGAGAAAAAGGGAGCCCAAATCAATAAAATCAGGAATAAAAGTTACTACTGACACCACAAAAATATAATGGATCTTAAGAGATTACAAACAAATACAAACACAAACAAATATGCCAATAAAATGGACAACCTAGAAGAAATGGACAAATTCCTAGAAATGAATACTATCCCAAGACTGTACCAGGAAGAACGAAGAAATATGAGCAGGCCAATTACCAGTATTGAAATTGAAGAAGTTATTTAAAAAGCAAAAAACTCCCAACAAACAAAGGTCCAGAACCAGACGGCTTCACAGGTATATTCTAACAAACATTTAGAGGGCAGTTAACACCTATCCTTCACAAGCTATTCCCCCAAAATTTGCAGAGTCAGAAATGGCCCAGACTATAGGGCGGTTCAGCCTGTAGAAGTGCGCATGCACAGCCAGGTGTAGCCTGTTGAACGATGATGCCACAGCCCGAGAGAGGCCTGCAAAAGCCAAGGAGGAAACTAGGAATGTCAAGCCTGTGTGTGCTGAGTACCCAACCTTCATTCCAGGTAGGAATGCTGATGTCGACCCTGGATGTGACCTGGATGAGGTCTGTAGTCCAGGGTTGTGAGTAGGATGGGTTTTTATCCCTGGGGAAACCCTGGGGCGTGAAACTGGACCTCGCACACAGCTGGTGGTGTAGTGTGTTTGTGTTTAAGTGTGTAGGAGCGGTTTCCTGTGCCTGACCTGATGTGTCTGACCTTGAGCTACTTCTGTGCAACGATTGTGGCAGTGGATGGAGTCGTGTTGCTCTGTAGTGTTTACTCTGGTGTGTCTATTTTTTTGGATTAGGTGTGAGTTGTGTTTGCACTTGTATGTGACTGGAGGAGAACAGGAAGTAGTTTGTGGGTATTTTCTGACTATGGAATTACTTATATGAGGTAGAGAATGATGTGGTGCCATAGGCTTGTGGTTTTGTTGGCTGAATGAGTTAGTAGGTAACTGTGAATATGTCAGTTATTATAGATGTGTTGGTATTTATATGATGGTTATGGAAAGCTTGTGGTTCTCTTGTGTATCTGTTGCATGGTAGCAGACTACTGAGCAACTCATAAAATGTACCTGGCTGTGACTAGCTGGGTATCTGATTTGTTGTTGTTAAGTCATGTCTGGCCAGGGTTTGAACCCATGTCTCCTGCCTGGAAGGCAGATTCTTTACCACTGAGCCACCTGGGAAGCCTGGGAATCTGATATTGGCTTTTATTTGAGCCTACAGAATTGTGATTGGCAACTAGGTAAGTAAAATAATTATAGATGTAAGAATTGAAAAGGAGGTGGTAAGACTATTGTAATTTCCAAATGATAGCATTGTATACCCAGAAAATCCATATCAACTAATAACAAATACAGTAAATTGAATAAGATGCCACACGTTGCTTGCAAACAAAAGATTTCATTAACCACCACTGTGAATATGCCTGTGTGTTCTCTTTCTGCTCCTGGATGAAATCTTGGGGGCTCCTAGGTGGCACTAGTGGTAAAGAATCTGCCTGCCAATGCAGGAGACTCAGGAGACACCGGTTCAAACCCTGGGTCAGGGAAGATCCCCTAGAGTAGGAAGTGGCAACCCACTCCACTATTCTTGCCTGGAAAATTCCATGGACAGAGGAGCCTGGAGGGCTACAATCCATGGGGTCACAAAAAGTCAGGCACAACTGAGTACGGATGAAATCTTGGCAGGTTGAATAACTTCTTCAGTCACTGTAAGATAATAAATCTGAGATCACTCTCAGTAAGTATAATCATTTTTGCTAATTAAAATATTCCCTGGAAGAAGTCACTACTTCATACTTCTTCTAAATCAAAAACTTTCCACCTTCTGCAACTTGGAAAGAATAAAAAAATTAGTTTCTTCTCTGATATACCAGTCTGTTATTTGACTCCTTTACTTTATCCCTCTCTATAGGTGGTCTCTGGCTCACCTGGAATTGAACCAGGAGAAGAGAAAAATAAGGAGCAAGAAAAATCTCACTTGATTGGTATTGCAGTAATCTAACTGAAGTTATATCTTGCCTGGTGGCATTCAAAGATAACTTTTAAAAGTCTCTTTGTTTTCCAGTAGTTTAATGAGAAATTTCAAACATACAGCCAACTTGAGGGAGTTTTACACTGAACATATGCTCACCACCTATATCCTATCCTTCACATTTTATTACACTAGCTTTGTCGTGTATCTGCCCATTTCTCTATGCACCCATTAATCCATCTAATTATTATATGCACTTCACAGTGAACTGTAGACATCAGTACAGTATCTCCTAAATACTTTACAAGCATATTACTGAGTTCAATCTTTGCCTGTTTCAATGTACATACAGGAAAAATGCAGAAATTTTTGAGCGTACTTTCTTGGTTTTGACCAATGTGTATATGTAATCCAAACTCTCATAAAGATACAGAAGTTTACTATCTCCTTAAGAATTGCCTTCATGTCTCAGATGTCATCAAAACTCACACCCAGCCATCCAGAGGCAAATATCATTCTTTTTTAGAGGGGGACACCTGGTTAATTTTGCCTCTTTAGAGTTTCATATAAATGAAATCACACAAAATATACTCGTTTGTGTAAGTGTTCTTCCAATGAGCTTGTTTTTGAGATTTTATATATATATATATATATATATATATATGCTA
>NW_011494852.1:4874889-4898868 GCF_000754665.1 Bison bison bison | reverse complement strand
CCAGGCTCCCCCGTCCCTGGGATTCTCCAGGCAAGAACACTGGAGTGGGTTGCCATTTCCTTCTCCAATGCATGAAAGTGAAAAGAGAAAGTGAAGTCGCTCAGTTGTGTCCGACTCTTCGCGACCCCATGGACTGCAGCCCACCAGGCTCCTCCGTCCATGGGATTTTCCAGGCAAGAGTACTGGAGTGGGGCCATTGCCTTCTCCGATATATATATATATATATATATATATATAAATTAAGTACTGTTGAAGCTATCAGAAATTCATTCCTTTTTATCACTGGGTAGTGTTTTATTGTATTACTAATCTATGGGCTTCCCTGGTGGCTCAGACGGTAAAGAAACCACCTGCAATGCAGGAGACTTGGGTTTGATCCCTGGTTGGGAAGATCTCCCGGAGGAGGGCATGGCAACCGACTCCAGTATCTTGCCTGGAGAATCCCATGGACAGAGGAGCCTGGTGAGTTATATAGTCAAGGGGTTGCAAAGAGTTGGACATGACTGAGCATCTAAGCACAGCACAGAACACATCAGTTCTCATAAAGATGTATATTGGGTTGTTTTGGCTAAAAACTTCAGTAGCATTCTTTTACAAATCTGTAATTATGGTTTTCATTCATGTGTGCTAAGTGGCTTCAGTGTGTCCAACTCTTTTGCCACCCCATGGACCCCTGGCTACGTCCCACTAGGCTCCTCTGTCCATGAGATTCTCCAGGCAAGAATACTGGAGTGAGTTGCCATGCTCTCCTCTGGGGGATCTTCCAGACCCAGGGATCAAACCCACGTCTCTTACATCTTCTGCATTGGCAGGCAGATTCTTTACCACTTAGAGACACCTGGGAAGCCCCTGGTTTTCAACCTCTTGGGTAAAGAGCCAGGAGTGGCATTGTTGAGTCATAAAATGATGTATATTTAGTTTTATAACAAACTTTCCAGATCTTCCTCCATTTTACAGCCGCACCAACAATATCTGAGAGTACCTGTTCTACAAAAACCCAACTTGAGGAGTTATTAGCCTTTTTAATTTTAACCATTCTGGTGAGTGTGCAGTGGCATTTTAGTGGTTTTAATTTGCATCTCCCTGCTAATTAATGATGTTGCATTCTCTTTCATAAGATTTTTGGCTGTTTGCATATTTTTATAAAATATACAAATCTTTTGACCATTTTTAATTGGATTTTTAAGAATTATTGAGTTGTAGAATTCTTTATGTATCCTCTTTACCAGTCCTTTGTCATGTATCAATATATGTTTTGTGAATATCTTCTCCTAGTCTGTTCCTTGCCTATATTCCTAAAGATGTCTTTTGGTGACAAGTTTTTAATTTTGATGAACTCTTTATCACTTTTAACCTTTAATGTTTTTTGTCTTCTGTGATCTAAGAAACATTTGCCTGTCCCTAAATCACAAAACTCTTATGTTTGCCAATAATCAGTCTTTAGTTTTGGCATTTATATTTTAGTGTATGACCAAACTTGTTTTCGTTGTTTTTTTTTTTTACTTTGACAGATAAGGTAAATAATCAAATATCTCTGCAGAAAGATAGTTTTCCTTCTAATCTATATGCCTTTTATTTCTGTTTTTGTTTTATTACAATGGCTAAGACCTCTAATATAATTGCTGAAATGTAAGTGATGACAGTGGGCATTGTTGCCTTGCTCCCAATCTTAGGAGGAAATTATTCAATATTTTACCATTAAGCATGATGTCAAGAGTGTATATGTTTTGGTGGGGGTGGTCTGATGAAACAGTTTGAAGAAGCTGTTTTCTATACCTAGATTCCTAGTTTGGTGGGGGAAAAAAGTACTAATACAGTGGATATTAAACCTTGCGGGATGCTTTTTAAAAAAATCTATTTATTTGGCTGCTCTAGCTGTTATTTGGTGCACTCAGGATCTCTGATCTTCATTGCACCATGTGGGATCTTCAGCTTCAGCATGTGAACTCTTAGTTGCAGCATGTGGGTTCTAGTTCCCTGACCAAAGATTAAACCCGGGCCCCCTGCACTGGGGGTGTGGAATCGTAGCCACTGGACCACCAGGGAGGTCCCTCTTTCATAATTTCAATGTCATTTTTTTTGAAAACCTTATCAAGCTGTTAAGATTGATTGATTTGGTACTCTGCCAGATCCATCTTGCTAATTATAGTTGCTGAGTCCAATTGCTTTTTTTTATTGCCCTCTGTTCACTTAGAAAGGGATTGGAATAAATAGCCTTTACTTCCCAGTTTATCTCTAAAGATGCACTATTACAATAATGGTTTGAAAACTAACAGTTAATTCCTATGTAAATTTCTATTTTCCATCTGTAAAAAAAAATTAATAAAAACGATTAACTACTATTTAAATTCTGTTTCCTCAACTATAAAATGGAAATAAGTGTCTACACTTCATAAACTTGATGTGAATTTTGACATATTATAGAAGACTCAATTACTGGTAACCTATGATTTCTGAGAGGAAAAGGGCAGAGAGGACTAGGAAAGGCTCAATGGAAGAGTGATAGCTGATCTCAGGCTTTGGTGAATATATTTTGATAGCTGGTAACTGAGAATTATAACAGGTGAACATTCCAAGCACAGGAAAAGGCATGAGAAACACTGCTAATGTGGAAAATGGCAAAACAAGTCCTGGGAATATTAAGCAATCTATGTTCAGTTGACATATAAAGTATATGCTATAAGTTAGTGATAGATTAAACTTGAAAAGTAGAAAGTGAACAAAATATGAAAGACCTTGAATAATACAGTAAGAAGTTCAGACTGTTCAGGAACTGAAGAATGATAGACATTTATTCTTTGTGCAACAATGAGATAACCAAAATTGTCATTCAGGTTTTTCTGGGAGATATAAATAGGGACTGCACATTTATCCAAAGACCACATTCTGCATCACTCCATGATCTCAAAACATTTGCTCTTTGGGAATCTCCTTACTGGATTATGTATCAGACTGGCATTTCCTAATTCACTCAGCAACCCAGGCAACCATTTAACTGTTTCCACTAAATGAAGTTAGGGAGAATAAAAACTGGTTCTTGTTGGGACTTCCTTGGTGGTCCAGAGGTGAAGAATCTGCCTCACAATGCAGGGGATGTAGGTTTGATCCCTGGTCAGGGAACTAAGATCCAATTGCATGACATAGAGCAACCAAAGCCACGTGCTACTGTGTGCATGATGCAATAAAGATCCGATGTGCTGCCACTAAGACCTGATGCAGCCAGATACATTTTTTTTTTAGTGATTCTGGTTACATGTGAAACAGATGGATGTCTGCAAAGGGTAGATGACAGCCCTACTTTTTGGCTGTCAGTACCACTGGTCAAACATCCTAACCCGCTCTCTGCTCTACTTCTGTGCTTATATTTCATTTTGCCCTTGGAAATGCCAGATGTGTCACGAACCCTGCAAATGTGTTAAACCCCAACTCTAAAGGTTCTGCCTTCATTTTTTGCCTTAATTTAACCATGCTTTTTCTAAGGATTTCTCTTTCTCTCTAGCCCTCTAGAGTTGATGTTGCATAGTTCCCATGCTTCACATCCATGGAGCCCAGAGAAAGGGTGGGTGCTATTTTTTATTGCCTATCTACACATTTGTTTCCCTCATTTTTTTTTAAATTTATTTAATTGTAGGCTACTTTACAATACTGTAGTGGGTTTTGCCATACATAGACATAAAGCAGCCATGGGTGTACATGTGTTCTCCATCCTGAACACCCCTCCCACCTCCCTCCCCATCCCATCCCTCTGGGTCATCCCAGTGCACCAGCCCTGAGCACCCTGTCTCATGCATTGAACCTGGACTGGTGGTCTGTTTCACATATGATAATATACGTGTTTCAATGCTATTCTCAGATCATCCCACCCTTGCCTTCTCCCACAGAGTCCAATAGACTGTTCTATACATCTGTGTCTCTTTTACTGTCTCGCGTATAGGATTATCATTACCATCTTTCCGAATTCCATATATATTCGTAAGTATACTGTATTGGTGTTTTTCTTTCTGACTTACTTCACTCTGTATAATAGGCTCCAGTTTCATCCACCTCATTAGAACTGATTCCAATGTATTCTTTTTAATGGCTATTTTCATATATTAATAAAAGTCTTTCAGTGTGAGAGCTGTGTTATATGCTTATATCCCTTCCTGTACTTCAAACTACTGTAACCTGTTGAAAACTCATTTTGGGAATATAGTTTTGAAAAAATATTATGGATCTAAGCTTTTAAAAAAAAAGAAGAAACTTGCATTTCAGCTAGACTTGCTCTAACTCATGCTGGTAGTTTTAAGGACATATGTATCTAAGATCATTTTCATAGAAACTACTGTTTCAACCAGGTTTACTGATTTCCAGGCTGTGGGTTATAGTATGCCTCTCCAAAAGATACGGTTCTATTTTTTTAATTAAAAAAATTTATTTTTGGCTGCACTGGGTCATTGTTGATGCACACAGGCTTTTCTCTAGTTGTAGCAACTTTTCTCTAGTTCTCTAGTTTTCTCTGGTTTCTCTTGTTGTGGTGCAAGGGGCTTGTTTTGTTGAGGAGCACAGGCTCAGTAGTTGTGGCACATGGGCTTAGTTGCCCTGCAGAGTGTGGGACCTTCCTGGGCCAGGGAAAGAACCTGTCTCCTCTGTGCTGGCAGATGGATTCCCAACCACTGGACCACCAGGGAAGCCCCCCAAAAGATATGTTTAAGTCCTAATCCCAGTAGTTATGAATGAGACTTTATTTGGAAACAGGAACAGGTTTTAGCAGATATCATCAAGCTAAGCTGAGATCACACTGGATGAGGGTGGGCTCTACATCTAGTAACTCCTGTCATAAAGAGAAGTTTTGGAGACAGAGGAGACAAAGGGAATAGGATCATGTGAAGAGACTGGAGTGATGCAACTACAAATCAAGGAATGCCTGGAGCTACAAAAGCTGTATGAGGTCGGAAAGGATTCTTCCCTAGAACCTTCAGAGCAAGCAGGGTGCTGATCACACCTGTGGGTTTTGGACTTTCTAGCCTCCATAACTGTGAGTGAAGAGCAAAATACCAGACTTGGTGGCTTATCAAAATACTTGGTGACCTAAGTTTTGTGGTGTTTTGCTATGGCTGATCTAGGAAATAAACACACTCCTCAGTCACTGAAAATTTCAACAGCAGTTTTTGAATTTTCTCTCTAGTTCCATTATGGTTACCTGCATGGAAAACTTACCCAGGTGGCTGGTCCACCTCTTCTGTCATATACTTTTGCAATGGTAGAGAACAATGAAAGAGCACATATCATGTGTATTATAAACAAGTTGAAAGGGGAAAGTATATGTCTTTCATTTACGCAGTCAGATTTGAAGCTTCAATTCTACCAAACTTACTACAGTAGGACTCCAACTAGGCCAAGCAGGAATTCTACAAGGAATGCAGTGTGGACTTTTGTTGTTCACTTTTGTTACACAACACATCTACACTTCTTGAAAGATAGAAAAAGAGAAGGGAAAAAACCCCAAACCATCCATAATCCCAGCTCTTCAGGATTATCACTCTGACATTTGCTAACCATTCTCCTTCATATTTTATTCTGAATTTGTACAAAAAGTGTATTTGTTTAGAAATGGTTACTTTACACCTTGTTTTGTTAGCTTCCCTATCACATTGTAGACAATGATGTATTTTTATTGCATGTAAAAACACCCGAAGGGCAGTGGAGAAAGTGACCTGAAGGTAATGAAATGTGCCATGTGCTTTCCCATCCCACTCTTCATGCTTTTGGCACTCTCCAGAGTTAGAGAACAGATAAGATTCCTACTTGAAAGTACTTCAGGTAAAAGGACTTTCAAAAGCCTTCCAACTTACACTTAACACTACGAGAAGGCCAGGCCTGAATGGTTATCCATAATTGATGGGTGAGGAAATAATTCCTAGAGTAGAAAGAGCCAGATCTAGGCCATGATACAGTTTGGGCCATCTCCCAGTCCTTTAGGCATTCGATCATAAGGATTTAAAAAATAATAGAAATGATTGTTTCTCTCGAATTGACTTTGCTAATAGTTTTAAAATACCTGGTTGTGTCAGTTTCTCTCTGTAGTTCTTTATTAATAATCTCAGGCTATATTATTCAGCAAAATACAAAACTAGAATTTTATCTTCTTAGTGAACTGAAATGTTTATCCTTCTCTGGTGACTTTATCTCTAGTAATGTTTGCCTTAAAGACTATTTTGTCTGGAATTTAAATACAACAGCTTTCTTTTGGATGGTGGTTTTGTGGTTTGGTCGCTAAGTCGTGTCCCACTCTTGCGAGCCCATGGACTGTAGCCTGAGGCTTTTCTGTCCATGGGATTCTCCAGGCAAGAATACTGGAGTGGGTTGCCATTTCCCATGTGGCTAATATATCTTTTTCTGTGTTTTTCACTTTTGTGTCCCAATCTTTTTAGAGATTTCCCTTGCAAATAGCCTATAGCTGCTTTTAAAAAAGAATACTATTTCATGATCCTTAATTTTAACTGAAAAGTTGAGCCTTTTACATTTACTGGATTAATGTTTCTTAGATTTATTTCCACTATTCATTATGTGGTTTCTACTTAGATTCCATTTTGGTTTTGTTGTTTCCTCTTCACATTCCTGCCTTTCTTTGGGTTGGGTTGTGTGTGTGTGTGTTTTCCTTACTCCATTATCTTCCTCTAGTTTTTCCTCTCCCCCTGCCAACCCTGCTTCCCTTTCTTAGTAGCTACCCTGGTTGTTTTCAGCATGTGCACTTAAACGTCAGTACATCGAGCATCTTCCTGAAATATAAGGATCTTACAGTGCTTCAACCCAATAACTCAGTCACAAAAGTTTGTCTCTCAAAATCTGAGTTCTTTTAACTCCACAAAGTAGACTATATCATGGTTTTTATAGACACTGCTGCTGCTGCTGCTAAGTCGCTTCAGTCGTGTCTGACTCTGTGCGACCCCATAGACTGCAGCCCACTAGGCTCCCCCGTCCCTGGGATTCTCCAGGCAGGAACACTGGAGTGGGATGCCATTTCCTTCTCCAATGCATGAAAGTGAAAAGTCAAAGTGAAGTCGCTCAGTCCTGTCCGACTCCTAGCGACCCCATGGACAGCAGCCTACCAGGCTCCTCTGTCCATGGGATTTTCCAGGCAAGAGTACTGGAGTGGGGTGCCATCGCCTTCTCCGTCTTATCAGTCTACACTATGCTAAACCAATCTGGTTTATGACCCCCCATAATCCACTAAAAAGGTTTTGGAACAGGTTTACAGTGGCCTGTATACTGCCAAGTTTTAAGGACACTGGCTCATTTAATTTTGTGGTAAAATCAACAGAATGATCATCTCTACCTACTTGGCTTCTAGGACACCACACTCTAGATAGGCTTGTAGTAACTCATTAGCAAAGGAGATCAGCTGATTTTCTTTCCTCTGACTTAGCAGAGTACCAAGGCTCAAATCTAGCTTTCTTGCTTCCTCTAAATACATATAGTTTACCTCAAGGATCTTATCCTATCACCTGTCATTAATACTGTTTGAAGGCTTCTGGTGCAAAACTTAGGAGTTGCTCAGATTCCCACTTATTGTCAAACAAGATTTACACATCTAACATACCTCAAATTCTTGATTCTGCTCCCTCCTAAACTGCTTCTCCATGGCCCCTAACATCTTAATCAGCTAGCCTTACACATTAAAAGTTGGCACAGTATTTATGTCTTCCTGTTATCATGCACCTCGTAACTCATTTCCAAATAAAAACCAGAACTATCCATTTCCACCCATCTCACATGTTAACATGTCTCAAACTTTTATCACCTTGCTTTAGTGATTACTCAAGCCTCTAAAATGGCCACTCTGCCTCTCTACTCCTGCTCCCATTTCAACCCACTCTTCACAAAGCATCAAATGGTCTTATCAAAATATCAACTACACTGCCATACTTAAGTCTTCTTTGGCATTCTCATGGCACTTAAGAACAAATCGTCTTTGACACAATGGCCTATGACTCTCACATCATATGCTCCATACCTGTATCTTCAACCACATCCTACACCACCTCCCCGACCCCACCCAGCACACACAAAAGCACTAGTAAGACCTTAAAAGGACAGCAGTAGGTTGTTTTGATATTCATTATATATCTAATGGCCAGCGTGTAACAGGTAGTAAGCAAATATTTGCGTCTGCAAAAGCCGTGTCTCCCATCTATTACACTGAAATAATCACAAGAAGCTATAAAATAGACAACACACCAAGTTTGTCACTTGCCTCTCATTTTTTCTAGATATAAAGTGGGGAAATAATGTGCATCCTCTCTACTACCCAGGGGAGCTGTTCTGAAGATAAAATGGTTGACTGTAAGTTCACATAGTGTCGTCTGCGGCAACCCCAGCATCACCTGGGAACTGGAAGGAAATACAAATTCTAAGCCCCCATCAACCCAGATTTCCTGAATCAGGAACTCTGGAAATAGGACCCAGCAATAAGCCCTCATTAAGCCCAGTAAGAGATTCTAGTGTACACTGAAGTTTAAATTTTTACATGAAAACACTGTAAAAAATAGAGCTAAACACCAGGTTATGTTACTACTGCCTTGTATTACAAAATCATGTTTGCTGTTCACCAATGGTACACAGTACAATTACAAAGTGGGGTTTTTCATAAAATAGCTTGTGTTGGCCCAGTATTTTAAAACAGAACACCTTAAACATAAACTACCTATGCAGTATCTAAGCAAGAAAAGCATACATAGTATTGCTTAAACAGATATACTAAGGAATACCTCGAACAGAAGATGAAAAGTTACAACTGAAAATTAGAATACTTTATTTTGTTGGGTTTTGGGAAGAGATGTTTTATGGTGCCTCACATGGTTTGGGTATAACGGAACTTATTAATATGTATGTGGGCAATGTGGGATTAACCACAATTTATCTTATACATCTTGACTAACAATGATTCAGGTTCCCAACAAACTACTTTATTAGGATGGAGTAAGATAGACGTTCAGGTCATCTGCCTCCTGACATGTTAAATAAAATGACAATTGTGATTTTCAGATTCGACTTCCCTCTTTGGATCAACACTGCCAAGCTGGGTGGGAGTGGGGGAGATCCTAAGCCACAGTCAACAGATACATTAATGTATTCTCTTAGTTTTGTCTTAGCGTTTCAGGTTTTATTTACTGACTCCAAAGCTGCAAGAACAGCCGTGTTAAGACCTAAATGAAGCATGAGAGATTAAGAAAATGCCTTATGACTAAAATCTTTATGGGGAGTATTCTTCCTACTGTGATTGATTAGTAGAGACACTCTTGTTTTCTTTGCACCCAATCCCCAACCAGGGATTGAACCCACACCCTTGACAGCGCTAAGTGCAGCGTCCTATCACTGGGCCACTACTGAATCCCCTGGAGGCAGTTTTTAAACAGTGTACAAACAACTGGTTAATTCCTTAGTAAATTTAGTACGTAACAACACAGAAATACTGTGGATTTTCTTTCTTTTTTGCCATGCAGTATGCAAGATCTTAGTTCCCCGGACCAGGGATTGAATCCCAGACCAGGGATAGAACCTGTGCCCCCTGCATTGGGAGCATGGAGTATTCCCTGCACTGCGAGGGGAGTCCTTAAGAGCTTTCTAAAAAGCAGTTTTAAGTCAACCTCAAATGCTGTATTGCTGATGTTCACCATTCAAGAAAATCTTAAAACATTATTTATATCAAGTTACATTGTGATGAGGGAATAAAAAGTACCTTCAGGAAGGACTGGTTTACACAATAGAATCCTGCCCAGAGTGTGAACCACTTTTTCCATACCCATCCCATCCTCTCCACCTTTGTAAAAGAAAACAGTAACTTGATGGGGAGAATCCCTTCACAATGTCTACCAAATCATCATGTTGTATGCTTCAAATATCTTACAATTTTGTCAGTTATACCTCAGAACAGCTGGAAAAAAACAAAAACAAAAAAGGTGTGTTTGTCAGAGTAGGGGAAGAATGAAATAACCTGCAGATTAAGACTGAGATCCAAGTGTTGACATTTAATTCAAACTGTGGATGTTCTGGGATGCTGAGTGATTTTCTTTTTAAAAATGATATAATGAATAACTTTCTTGTTAACGCATATGCTGTTCTCACAGAAGTGTACAAGACAGTAAAATGGTCATTCCAAAGTCAGTTTATCTGAAAATGACAAATTATATGAAGTCTATGTTAATCTTTAACTAAATGTTCTTAAAACTTCCTAAGCTCAAATGATATGTCACAAAATAGTGTCAAAAACATGAAGATATAAATAAATTAAAACATTTGGATTATACTGTCAGTTTTAATTTTAATAAAATAGATAATTTCCTACTACATAGAGAGCAAGTCCATCCACTCATTGATAAAATTTTAGAAATATTTCCTATAAAAAGTTTAGTAGTTGATTGGGACTGAATCCATTAGAACATGATGTCTATAGGTACAGTGTTCCCATCCTCACCCCCATTCTTACTAATTTTGAGAAAATTTAAAAATACAGAAAAGTACAAAAAATAAGACAAGATATCCATATACCACAATCCAGAATTAACCAGTATCTCAATATATTTTCTGCAGTCTTTTTTTTAAGAGAAATTGATGTTTATATATAAAACTGAAGTCTCCCTCTAACAGCCCCCTCCCCCACACGCATTCCCTTCCCTTCTCCACTCTTCACAGGCAACCACTATCAAGAGTTTGGTCTGTATACTTCCAACCCATTTCAAAAACACTTAAAAAACATACATACATATATGTATCCATTACCAATATATAGCACTGAAATTCTGTGAGGAAGTTTTAATTCAAATTTACAAAAATGTCATCGTATTATGTCATTCTGCAACTTTCTTTCCCCCTCAACATGACTTTTGAGATCTTTCTAATACATATAGATCTCATTTATTACACTTTACAGATATACAGTATTCCATCGTTAAGTATTTTCCATTTTGTTCCTGATGGGAATTTGTTCCCAATTAATGAGTACTACAAATCATGCCACAGTAAATAGTCTGGTACATACTTTCCTGAGCATACAAACTCAGAGTAGAATTGCTAGATATTTTTCAATTTGCCATAAGGAATGTTTCCCATTCCCAAGGTCATAACCATTTTACTATATAGCTTTCTCATACTTCTGCTTTTAACCCAATCCCTTTATCTTTGTGTATAGTTCATGTTCTATCCCCCCACCCCCCCCAACCTTGGAGAACAAATTACCTCCAAAGCACTTTTTAAAATAGTCCCATTAGCTTCTCAGCTCCTGATGCCTTTTCTATATTATAAATTCTAATAAATGCATAGGTTTTTGCAGAATCTCTTCTGTTCTGCTAAATCAATACCATAGAAGTCTCTTTCTAATGCTTATAGCTTTGTTTTTATTACACTGGTGAAGATCTCCAGATTCATGCAGATGGCAATCATAAAAATGTCTTCCACTCCCAATTTTAGTGGAAATGCATCTTAAGTTTTCAGTATTACCTTTGCAGTATGGTTTTTATTGGATACAGGACTTCAATCATACAAATGTCTTTCTCTTCAAGATGAATTCTCTGGTGTCCTTTAAGTTTTTAGCTTTTGCTTCCCTCATTTGTGATGCCTTCCTTCATTATTTCTGATGTGTTGTAAGGTGTAAATTCCTGATGAACACCTTTCATGATATCCACAGGGTTTTAATGGGTATGAATTTTCTGGTGTCTAATGTGGTGTGACTTCTGGCTGAAAGCTTTCCCACATTCACTACACTGATAAGGCTTCTTACCTGTGTGTATTCTCAAATGTAGAGCAAGGGTTGAGAACTGTGAGAAAGCTTTCCCACACTCATTACAACCATAGGGTTTCTCACCTGTATGGCTTCTCACATGTACAGTAAGAGATGAACTTTGAGAGAAGGCTTTTCCACATACATTGCATTCATACGGCTTATCACCTGAATGAATTCTCACATGTACAATAAGTGATGTTCGCTGAGAGAAGGCTTTTCCACATTCATTACATTCATAAGGTTTCTCTCCAGTGTGAATATTTTGATGTTTTATGAGGTACTTCTTCTGACCAAAAGCTGTTCCACATTCATTACACTTGAAGGGTTTCTCTCCGATATGAATTTTCTCATGCTCAGTAAGGTTTGACTTGCCACTGAAGGTTTTCCCACACTCCTTACATATAAAGGGCTTCTCTCCTGTGTGAGTTCTCTGGTGTCTGATGAGGTTTGACTTCTGAATGAAAGCTTTCCCACATTCATTACATTCATAAGGTTTTTCTCCAGTATGGATTCTCATATGCAGAGCAAGAGTTGAGAACTGAGAGAAGGCTTTCCCACATTCATTACAACCATAGGGTTTCTCACCTGTATGGCTTCTCACATGTACAGTAAGAGATGAACTTTGAGAGAAGGCTTTTCCACATACATTGCATTCATACGGCTTATCACCTGAATGAATTCTCACATGTACAATAAGTGATGTTCGCTGAGAGAAGGCTTTTCCACATTCATTACATTCATAAGGTTTCTCTCCAGTGTGAATATTTTGATGTTTTATGAGGTACTTCTTCTGACCAAAAGCTGTTCCACATTCATTACACTTGAAGGGTTTCTCTCCGATATGAATTTTCTCATGCTCAGTAAGGTTTGACTTGCCACTGAAGGTTTTCCCACACTCCTTACATATAAAGGGCTTCTCTCCTGTGTGAGTTCTCTGGTGTCTGATGAGGTTTGACTTCTGAATGAAAGCTTTCCCACAGTCCTTACACTCAAAAGGTTTTTCTCCAGTGTGAATTTTCTGATGGGTAAGAAGATTTTCCTTCTGGCTGAAGGATTTTCCACATTCGTTACATTCAAAAAGCTTCTCTCCAGTATGGGTGTTCTGATGTTTAATGACATACTGCTTTTGGCTGAATGCTTTTCCACATTCATTACATTCAAAAGGTTTCTCTCTATTATGAAAATGCTCATGCTCAGTAAGAGTTGATTTGTGGCTGAAGATTTTCCCACATACCTTACAGGCAAAGGGGTTTTCCCCACTACAAATTCTCTGCTGACTGAGGTGTGACATCTGAATGGAAGCTTTCCCACATTCACAAGGTTTCTTTCTTGTATGAATTTTTTGATAAATGAAAATTTACTTTTAGCTGAAGGTATTTCCACATTTCTTACATGTGCTGGGCTTCTCTGTGTATGGCCTTTCAAATACAGAGTAAGAGATAAGGTTCAAGAGAAAACTTTATCATAATCAGTACATTCAGAGCTCTCTAACTCTAAATTTTCTAAAATATTCAGTGAAGATTTATAACCTTCACTGACTTCTCTCCAGTATGAATTTTCTTCTGCTCAATGAGATGTTATCTAGGTAAAGGCTTTTCAATATTCTTTAGAAGCACAGGATTTCTCTCCAGCCTGACTTCAACATTGAATGAGGTGCAACATACAAATGAAAGTTTTCCCACATTCAGTAAATTCATAGGTTTTCTCTCCAGTATGAATGCTCTGATATCATGTGGGATTCAAATTTTTAATGAAGACATTTCCACACTGATTTTATACCCTTTTACAAAAAGGGTTATTATTACTACAAGGAGTAAGCTGTGGCAGATTTCCACACTATCTAAATTGATGATTCTTTCCTACACAACTAACTCTAAATTGTGTTTCAAACTCTAGGTTGAAAAAGTTGTTCCCTTCAAAGATAGTCTGATATCAGAGGAAGCACTTTTCCAATTTTCTTAGTCACTGCTTTTTTTCTGTCTGTACTTTATTGAAGCTGGATGCAACTTGTCTCCCAAGTCTTGTTGTCAGTCTATCCGTTCATCATCTTCTCAAGCTTCTTCTAAATAAAATGGAGTACAAAGAATCATCATTTAAAGCAGTCAATGTATATATAACGTGCTTAGAACTGTGGCTGGCACATGGTAAGCACCCATAAATGTTAGCTTTATGTTATCATTATTTATGAATTTTCCCATTATTAGTAATGAAATTTCAGATTGTGCTTTGGGGGATGAACTACCTCAAAGTACGAAAGAATCCTCATGATCAATGTCTTCAACTAAATTCTGAGATGGAAACCCTTGAATAGGACTCCTGGTTGAAAACTACACATTCACATATGTATAAACAGCTCAGAAAACTCTTGAAAAATAACTTAAATTTCATAATCCAGCAAATTGAATATAACAAAAAATGAGGGATTAAAAAATAGGATAAAAAGATAACCACATAAAATTGAGAAAGTCTACCAGGGATTCTGAAAAAGGGAAAGGAAAAGCCAACTGCTTCCTTCTAAAATTCCATTCAAAGGACAAGAAAAGGGAAAATGGCACAGACTCACAAGAAAGAAGAATGATAGGCAACATCAATACACACAGGTATTAACAATTTTTTTTTTTAATAACAAAGTACATGGAGGATTTGACAGAAGAGCTGAGGAAGTTCAAATAACATAAAGGCACTGCAGAAGAGGACACTGATGTCAAGCAAGCAAACCTGTGTCACAAAATATCATAAAGACTCAGGAAATGAAGGGAAATTTTAAGCACCTCAAAAGAAGGAATAGTATTTGCTGTAAAAATAAAATGTTTAAGTTGCAGCTAGCCCCTTACTGTCAGTCATGAGGACAAAGGACCACTCCTTTCACAAAGTCAAAGTTACTCTTTGCAGGAATTTAATCACAGAAGCCTCAGTCTCAGGGACACTCAACAAATGAGATGACAGGTACTATATTGAAAGCAATGGGATGTATATGTAATATGGTGAGACTCCAGCTCCATTCTGTAGTTGATGCCCAAAGTGTTGGAAACTTTGAGCAGGATATGAAAGGACCCTTTTCTGGACAAACTAATAAAGGCCAGTGAAAAACTTAAATAGGATGCCTCCCATCTAAGATGATACTTATTTGTGGTCATTTTTTTTCTGGTGAAACAAAGGACCTGGCCACATCTGATCATGAGAGTAAGACAGTATAACTCAGAAATAGACCCCCAAGTCCATGAGGCATTCTACACTCTACTCTTTATCCACTGACTAGAAGCACCCAGGAACAAAAGAGCTTACCTTTTAGTGAATCACTCTTAAACATGACTGTATAGCCAATACTCCACACACAGCAGAGGAACCCCACTAACATGAAAGATCAACATTGAAAGAAAGCAAGAAACTCTAAGGAAATAAAGGTAAGGCACAGCAAACAACAAAACCCCGAAACCAACTGCAGACAGTTATGAGAAGATATTTTATCAGTGAAACAATAACAGCATTCTGGAAACAAGAAACAGAAAAAGGTCCCTCAGAAAGTAAGACTGGGACAATGGGGTGGGGTGAGAGGTAAGGTAAGGGAAATTGTATTATCATTCACCAATAACAGGGTCTCCACAGTGCAGAAGGATTGCACTGCTTCACTCTAGCAAACTCAGGCATGGCCAGGTGCCTTGTTTGGTTAATGACATATAAACACAGGTGACAACTGTCATTTCCTGATAGAAGTTATAAGAAGAAACATTGAAGGATAAACCAAAGTATAAAATAGCTGAGTAAAAGAAGTTCCAGAAAATAAAAAGGGGAAACTAGTTTAGAGGAAATATTCAAAGAACAAAAAAATGTCCTCTCCTCTAAGTCACGAATCTCCAGACGTCTTAAAAGGTGCACTTGGTACCCTGCACAATAAATAATAAAAGATGAATATCTAGACATATTACTGGGACATTTCAAAACAGCAAAGAGGCAAAAAATGCTTTCAAAAGAAAGAACATACATCATTCAAAGAAAAGAGAATAAAATTTCCCAACAGAAAGACAGGAAGCTAGAATTCGGATTGAAAAAAATTTAAGCTTAGATTATCAACCTGAGACAGTCAAGTACAGGCATTTTTCAGTTATGCAAATGCCCAAAACGCACCTTTTCTCCCAGGATGCTATTAGAACATGTGTTCCACCAAAATTACTAGACAGAGATGGTAACAGATATAGAATCTAAAAATGAGGGGATGTACAAGGGGGTAAAAAATGAAGTAATTTCTACGTTAATGGTGATGAAAAGCTACAAGGTAAGAGATGACTATCAGGTCAGAGTACAGCCTGGTCTCCACTGAAGTAAGAGGACAAGAATTCTAGACTTATTGTCTCCAAAGGGAAAAATGGAGATTTCCCAACGCATGTAACAATGTGGAAACTAGTACTGAGAGGGCTTTGAACTATTCTGAATAGGAAATTTGTGCTTTAGTATAGGAAAATCAAGCAAACAAAAAGCGTAGTGAATATCAAATCCATGAAAAGCAAAAACTATAAAGAATATTAATTTTATACATATACACACATACTTCTGTTGTACACAAGAGGATGACAGTTGTCTCAAGGGAAAGCACTTGGGCAAACAAATTAAGTTGTGAGCTAAACCTAGCCACTTTACTCATGAAGCACCATTTTTTACTTTATTTCATGCTGCACCATTAATTTGCTTTAAACAAATTAATAAATGCCTTACAAACTGTAGTTATTAGGACTTGGGCATTGTTTGGCACGAACTTTCTTCAGACAAAAAAGTAAGAGAATCATCTCAAAGAAAATAATTGATAGTATATGCTGCCAATGATAGAATTCAAGTTCTCGAACAAAAGTAAAAATTAGGATTTTGGAAAACCTGTTTCCTCCACCATGTGATTGAAACTTCCAAAGACTTTTCTAATGAGACTGGTAATGTTAACAAAATATGATGTTTTGATATTGTATGAGTTATGTCAACATTTGTGTGTTCAGTCGTGTCTGACTCTTTGCAACCCCATGGACTGTAGCCCACCAGACTCCTCTTTCCATGGAATTTTCCAGGCAAGCATATGGGAACAAGTTGCCATTTCCTTCTCAGGGTATCTTCCTGACCCAGGGATTGAACCGGCGGTCTCTTGTGTCTCCTGCATTGGCAAGCAGGTTCTTTACCAGCTGAGCCACCCAGGAAGGCCCTTATATCAACATTTGAAAGAGCTGCAGTTCAGCTGGCCAGAGCATGATGGGTTTCCCTGGTGGCTCAGAGGGTAAAGTATCTGCCTGCAATGTGGGACACCTGAGTTCGATCCCTGGGTTGGGGTGATGCCCTGGAGGAGGGCATGGCAGCCCACTCCAGTATTCTTGCCTGAAGAATCTCCATGGACAGAGGAGCCTGGTGGGCTACAGTCCATGGGATCACAAAGAGTCAGACACAACTGAGCAACTAAGCACATAATGCATGATGTTACAAAATCACGCATGGGTCAGAAATCCATTCAAAGTTTTAAGATAAATAGATATTGTGTAAGAGAACAGAAAAACCTGTTATAATTTCAAATCTCACATTGTGGCTAATCTTGAAAAAATTACCACTTGTAAAGTGTTAGTATAGTACCGAAGAATATTCACAATTATCTGAAAAGGCTATTAAAACACTGCTCCACAAACATGCAAAACAATGCCACTCTTCTCACTAAACTTTTTTATTTTGGAAAACTGTTACTTAAGAATTGTAATTTATAAGTTTATATGTAATGAAATTATTATTTGAGTTTTTTAAATTAATAAATGTTTTCGAAAGTTTCTCAATTTTACATTAAATAAACATCATAAAAGTCCACATAATAAACCAAAGCCCTTTGGAGGCCCTCAAGTTTTAGGACTGACTATAAATGTTACTGCTCATGGGTAATGGGTTACATTCTGTGATGAGGAAAATGTGATAATGGTGATGATTACACAACTTTGTGAATATACTACAAAACACTGAACTGTATATTCCCAAAAGGGTAGACTTTATGTTATCTGAATTACATCTCAATAAAGCTGTTTTTTTAATTAAAAAAAAAAATGTGAAGCGTTCCTAAGACCAAAAAGTTTTAAGAACTGATGCCCAAAACATTTCTCATTATTCATTCAACAAATACCTTCTTCTACCTTCTTCTTACTGTGAGTCTGGCACAGTTCTAAGCTCCAAGGATAAAAAGCATTGAACAAAACTGACAAAACTTTCTGCACCCATCAAGTTTACATTCTAGTGGACAGAAAAAAAAATAAAAGAGAAGGTTTGTTAACAAGTTTTAACTGCTATGGGAAAAAATTGGAGAATGGATAAAGAGTTATAGTTTCAGATAGAACAGCTTCTGAGAAGGTTAAGATTCATGACCTGAAGGAAGAGAGTGATCCTTACAGATGTGTGGAGGAAGAGCATTCTAAGTAATGGTTAGGTTCAGAAGCCCTGAGAAAAAGCCTACCAAGCATGTTAGGTATGCAATCAATGAGTCACAATTAGGCATATTACGTTCCTTATGTCCCTTGGTTTAACCCAACCCCTTCCTATATCTTAGGCTTCTTATATTCTATAGAACCTCCTGGAAGCAGCTCCAGTAACAGGCTCCTAAAGACTTCTCCAATCTTGTTTTGTACTCCTAAACATCTTTCCCTT
This sequence comes from Bison bison bison, assembly GCF_000754665.1. Lineage (NCBI taxonomy): Eukaryota > Metazoa > Chordata > Mammalia > Artiodactyla > Bovidae > Bison > Bison bison. The sequence goes on along the minus strand of NW_011494852.1, from coordinate 4,880,456 downwards.
AACTTCTATTCACAATCACACTTCACTTTTCTTAAGTGTTTCATATGAAGTATTTTTAAATCCAAATCTCTACATAGCTAAGTCAATATACTATAATCTGAGATGCTGGATTGCAGTAATGGCTGTACTCTTTTTTTTCTTTGGATGGCTGACAGTTAAGTATTTTTTAAATACAGGGGGCAAAAAAAAAAAAACAAGAGACATTACTTTGTCAACAAAGGTCTGTGTAGTCAAGGCTATGGTTTTTCCAGTAGTCATGTATGGATATGAGAGCTGGACTATAAGGAAGACTGAGCGCCGAGGAATTGATGCTTTTGAACTGTGGTGTTGGAGAAGACTCTTGAGAATCCCTTGCACTGCAAGGAGATCCAACCAGTCCATCCTAAAAGAGATCAGCCCTGGGTGTTCACTATTAGGACTGATGTTGAAGCTGAAGCTCCAATACTTTGGCCACCTGATATGAAGAGCTAACTCATTTGAAAAGACCCTGATGCTGGGAAAGATTGAAGGTTGGAGGAGAAGGGGACGACAGACGATGAGATGGTTGGATGGCATCACCGACTCAGTGGACACGGGTTTGGGTAAACTCCAGGAATTGGTGATGGACAGGGAGGCCTGGCGTGCTGTGGTTCATGGGGTCACAAAGAATGGGACACAACTGAGCGACTGAAGTGAACTGAAGGTATGATAATAATATTTTTGTTATGTGGGCCCCCCCCACATAACATTATTTTTAGAAAATGCAAACTTCATTAGTTAGGAGTTATATGTCATGCTGTTTCAATGCACATAATACTCATGCACTAGGAAACAGATGCATCAAACACCGAAAAATACCTATTACTGGATCTATGTGGTGGATATACAGTAGATCAATGTACTCTTCTTTCAATGTTTTTACTGTTTGAAGATGTTAAGAACAGATCTAAAAAAAATCCTTCTACAATAATTCAGATTATTTAACAAGTTATTGCACATGTAATCAAAATTTCAGACAGAAAAAATAAAATATTGGCCTTTCTTTCAACAGGTCCATATGATAGATTCCACACATAAAAGTAAAAAACAGGTTAAGATGTTTACTGAGGACTTGTGAATTTCTGTCCAAAATGTGAAGTAGGATGGACAATAATATGGTATATCAATAAAAGAGGAATTAAGTAACAGGTTTAAATAATCAGGAATTGAAAAGGTAGGGAATTTCATAATCAAAGGCCAAGATTCAAATAACTTTATAGAGAGAAGGAAATATGTTCACATTACACTCACAGGGTTAATATGTCCTCTCCTGTATCTTTTAAAAGGTTTGACTGACCATGTCATAATGACCAAGAGAAAGGAAATGATCTAGACCTAATTTGATGTGACATCTGGACCTGAAATAATGAGCTGAAATCTCTAACACAATGAAAATGAAGTCACAATTGGATAATTGTTTATCCCGTAAATAGGTAAAATTATGGTGGGCAAGACAGAAAGGCTGGAGGTGCAAAAATAAAGACAGATATTTATAGAAAGCTTGGGACTTGGGGTGGCTCAGACGGTAAAGTGTCTGCCTACAATGGGGGAGACCTGGGTTCAATACCTGGGTTGGGAAGATCCCCTGGAGAAGGAAATGGCAACCCACTCCAGTACTCTTGCGTGGAAAATCCCATGGATGGAGAAGCCTGGTAGGCTACAGTCCATGAGGTTGCAAAGAGTCGACACAAAACTGAGCGACTTCACTTTACTTTCCTTTTACTTCTAACTTCAGAATGAATGAGTCATTTCTGAGAATTAATTTATAAAAGGAAAGAGGAAAAGCAGAATGCAGAGTTCCAGAAGACATGTCCAGTAAGAAGATAGAGCGAAGGGGGAGAAAAAAGCAAAAGATGGGGAAACACTTAGATACAGCAACAAAAGCACCCATAAAGCTGAATCTGGAAAGAACTCCTAGAAGGGTGACTCAAACATATCATAAGTAGATCCTTTCCTCTAAAATGGTAAAATAAAGACATGGTGGGATTTCCCTGATGGTCCAGCGGTTAGGACTCTGCCCTCTCGCTGCCAAGGGCCCAGGGTCAATCCCTGGCTGGGGAACTAAGGTCCCATAAGCCTCAAGGTACAGCCAAAGAAGCCAAAAAGACATCTCTGCTCACTTTCTGTCTGAGAAGGAGAAAGATAAAGACTAAAAGGAAAAACTGCATTGTTGGTAAAAGTAGGAAATAGCTATAATTCTAATGTCCTACTAGGAAGAATATGAGTAGGCAGCTGTCACTGCTATTTTTAAGAAGAGCTCTTATGCACAACACTCTCCAAAAACGGCACAGTCTCAGGAGGTCACATCACCACCTCCTAGTTTCTAACAACAGAATCTAGGAATGCAGGCTGGATGCAGGAGACTTGGGCCACAACGGCATCTCTGAGTGGTAAGAAAAGTAGAAATGAGCAAGAAGTGCAGACACTGCCACTGATGAAAGCAGCTTGTCAGTATAGTAAAACATAAGTCTTCTCAACTTTCTAGGTTCCCTAAATTCCTGACTTTCCAGCTCCCTAGATTCCTGACTGCCTACCTGAATATGCACTTAGATGATGGATCAGTAGACAGGACACAATTAACAAGTCCATAAGAAAATGCTTGATCGGTCTCCCAAAATTCCTGAAGTCTTCTTGTATCATCCTTGTCTAGTTAAGTCATCAGTAACTTCTCTTTCTCTCATATCCAACATCAAATCAGTCAATCTTTCAACTATTCCTTTAAACCATCTTAAAAATCTGACCACTTGTCACTAAGTATAACTATTACCTAGATCACTGCAGTAGTGATCACTCACATTAATCTCCTAGCCTTGGCCCCCTATACCATATTTTCTTTATAGCAGCTCAAATTTAATTCTGATCTTTTCACTCCTCACCTCAAAAACCTTTGATGGCCTCTCAAATCACTCAGAATAAAGGCCAAAGTCTATGATTTGGCCTGTTACCTAACCAAACCCTTTGTCACTCTGCTCAAGCCCACAGCCCTCATCACTATTTCTGTAAGAGGAAGCTCCAGCCTCAGAGTTTTTAAGACTTTTTGTTCCTTTTGGCTGAATGCTCTTCCACCAAATACTGCATACCACACTCTCATACTCTTAAATGTTACTCTCTTAATGAGACCTTTCCCTGACTAACTTATTTAAAATTATAACCTCCAACTGGCCCTCACTATGCCAGTTTTCCTAGCTTTATTCTTCTTCATAGGACTCACCACCATCTGATAGAATACATTTTTTACCTATTTACTCATAGTCTTTCTTCCCCAATTAGAATGTAGACCTTAAGAGGGAGGAATTTTTGGCTGCTTGATTCACTAACATTTCCCTAGTACCTGAAATGGTGCTAAACACAAATCATGCAGGAAATACTTATTGAATATATCAATATACCGTGTTGTTAGATATGTAAATTGGTTTATTTCTTTTCAGAACAATGTGCCTATTTCTATCAAATCTATAAATAAACTTAACTTTGACCCAGCATTTCTACTTGGAGTCAATTAGGATGTAACTGTATCTGCACATCTCTGCAAAGCAATATAAACAAGTATATTCACTTGCATCTTCACTCACACAAGTCTGGAAACAACCTAAATGCCCATTAGAGGCAGGTTAAATGAATTAAGTGTTGATGGAGAAAAGAAAACTATGTACACAGTAGAATACATACCATCATTTAAATGAAAAGACTGAGTGCTTATATATATTTGTACCACAGATACATTAATACGTGCTTGTTTATTCACAGACTACCTCAAGAAGAATCCATGTGAAACTCTTAAGTGATTACAGCTTTGAAAAAGAACTACAGGACCAAAGGTCAGATGTTTTCACTGATGTTCAGAAATTTTTTACAAATTCATGTATTATATTAAATATAAATACAGACTCATCCATCCATTCATCTATACACACACACATAGCAAAAAAGCAGAACTGATTTCTACAGCAAAAACTTCTGAAAAGAGGTACATTAGGGCAGAAGGGAAGGAGGCAGTTTATTGATATAGTAATGGGGAAAATGGATAAGAAGACAACAAGAAGTGTGATTACAGATGTAAAATATGATGCTGAAGCATTTAACCACTGAAAAAATGAGAGAACTTTGTAAGTAATAAAAAGGAAACTAAATATCAGACAACATGTAAACCTAACATATTAAAAGACAACGCACAAGGAAAGGCGCTTACACACACCAGGAGATATGAGACTGAGGGTATCATGGAAGACAGAACAATCACAGAGAGGCAGAGGGAATGAAGTGTGAAGGGCTGACATGCAGAATAAAAATAAGGGCACCTGGCCCTCTAGAATCTGATTAAAGGGACAGACTACTGAAAGAAAAAATGATGACTAGTAATGTCCTTCAGGTTTCTAAAGACTTACTCTAAGACTAGGGCTGGTAACGAAGCTTTTCAGAAGTGCTGACTGAACAACTGTGATGTGCCTGGTTGTGATGCACTCACCTGAACAAACTTCCTTTCCACTTCTTTCTCCACCATCCAGAGTTCGTCTTCGTGCTTCAACAGAAGATCACATCCAGCCTGATCAGTTCACAACCTGCTACTGGGGAAATGACACAGCACTAGAATGTTAATGCTGGAGCCAAAGTTCTCTCCTAGAACTCGGCTGAGCCCTGGGGCCTCCCGGCCTTCTGAAGGATGAGGACGGTGCACAAGGAAATGACCCTGCGAAAAAGAATAAAGTAATAACTTTTTGCCTTAAGAGATTAAAGCACATACAACTATATAAGCAAAGGTACTATCTGGATCCAGAATTTCAAAGCCATATACTCATTAAACCATTTAAGGCTCCACACACCCAGAAATGGAGAAAGAGAGGGGGAATTTATTTTGAGAATTTGACTTACATAGGAAAAGCTGTTCACATCTTACATGACTGGCTGCTACTGTTCTCTAGCACCACACTTCTATGTAGGTTCCTAAGTATGATTTTAACTGTGACCCTGACTCTTGGATGAAATTTAATATTCATTATCTAGAACAACATATGCCTATCACAACTAAGTCACATAAATAAAGTTGTTCTTGACAGTATTTAGGAACAAAAACTGAAAAAGTGTTCCTGGATTCCTAATATTTGATTGCAATATACTCTAAATGAAACTATATATTAAAAAGGTCCTATAAATATGCTCACCCACACATTCAAAACAACAACAAAAAAAGTTATGAACATTATTGGGACAATAGACAAAATCTGAATACAGACTTTGAATTAATAGTATTAATATTATAGTTTCTGATTTTGATTACTGTACCATGATGATGCATAAGAATGTCCTTGTTCTTAGAAAATTTATGCTGAAGTATTTATAAAGGGAGCAGTATACAACTTAGTCTCAAATAGTACAAAAAAACCTACACATTTCTGGAGAATTAGAGAAGGAAAAAATAAGGCAATTTAAAAAGTAAATGGTGAATGTGGGTAAAGTGTATATGGGACTTCTCTGTACACTGCACTCTTCTCTAGAAAGGGTACATGCAACTTCCCTGTAAAGTTGAAATTATTAAAAAAAAAAAAGCAAAA